>NW_004955413.1:22975262-22980838 GCF_000276665.1 Chinchilla lanigera
GTGTGTGTGTCTTTTTAAGACAGGGTCTCACTATGCAGTTCAGGCTGGCCTTGAGCTCACTTTGTAGCCCAGGCTGGTCTTGAACTCACAGCGATCCTCCTGCCTCAGCCTCCCAAGTGCCGGGATTACAGGCATATGCCACCATACCCCGCTTCCAGGGTCTCACTATGTAGCCCTGGCCTCAAACTCACAGCAATCCTCCTGCCTCAGCCTCCTAGATGCTGGGATTATCATACCCAGCTTCACCCTAGATTTTAACTACCCATTTGTTTTCTGTTTTCCTTCCCTGAGCTGCAAGCTGCCTGGGCACAGAGGCCAGGCTGTATTTGTCTCTTTGAACCCAGAAAGAGCACAGGGTCTGGCATGTAGCCAATGGTTTTTAGTGATTGTCTGAGCAGGATTACTGTATTTATAAAATGGGCGCAGTGATGGCCTCACCTAGCCTGCAGAATTATGGGAGGAGCTTGGGACGCCATGGACCAGAAGGTATTTTATAAACAGCTAAGCAGCGTCCACTTGCGCAGAGCATGGGGGCCAGATGGAGACTGGTCCATTTTTCTCACTGATCAATCAGCCTTCTCCAGGGACCTAAACCTTTGCCCGCCAGGCCCTGAATGTTCCACTCCCATCCATTAGCCTCAGTTTTCGCTGGGACTCAGGATCTCTTCGCTTGCTGTACAGCCTGCCACCCCCATCCTCAAGAGCTGCACCCTTAGGGGTTCCTACTCCTCTCACATTTTAGAAAAAAAATTTTCAACTATTTTGCCTGAGTACTGAAATAATATATTTGATATAGGAAATACCTAAAAGAAAATTAAAATCCACGGTGGCATAGCAGCTATTAATAAACCATGTTATTTCCTCCAGACTTTTACAGGGCAAGGATACACACACACACACACACACACACACACACACACACACACACACTTAAAATATATGATTATATCTGGTCAGGCACAGTGGCATATATCTGTAATCCTAGCACTTAGAAGGCTGAGGCAGGAGGATCACCATGAAGTTGAAGGCTAGTCTGTTTGTTTTTTTTGTTTTGTTTTTGTCTTTTTTGAGACAGGGTCTCACTCCGCAGTTCAGACTGGCCTGGAGCTCACTTTGTAGTGCAGGCTGGTCTCAAACTCGCAACAATCTGCCTCAGCCTCCCGAGTGCTGGGATTACAGGCGTGCGCCACCACGCCCGGCATCAAAGGCTAATCTAGACTACATAGCAAGACCCTGTCTCAAAAATAAATAAATAAAAAGATATGATCATCTGACTTACTACAAGTGTGACTGCAAAGAAGTGAGGAAAAGATGATCTTTTTAGTTAACGGCGTTAGGTCAGTTGATTATCCTCATAGAGAAACATGAGCCTTGCCTCTTCTCTCATGAAAATAGTTTAGGATGAGTCAGAGACCCAAATGTGAAAAGTAAACAAAACTTCTAGAATATCTCTGTAACTTTTAAGTTGGCAAAAATGCCTTCAACAAGACACAAAATGTATAACCCCTAAGTGATTAGTAAAGTGAACTTCACTAAGATTAAGAACGCCTGCTCATCAAAACATATGTTTAAGAGAGTAAACAGTGAAAACAAAATACTTATAGTACATATGTCTAAAAAGGAGGCAGCATATGCCTGTAATCCCAGCATTCAGGAGGCTGAGGCAGGAGGATCATTGCGAGTTCGAGACCAACCTGGGCTACAAAGTGAACTCAAATCCAGTCTGAACTATACAGCGAGGCCCTGTCTCAAAAGACAAAAAACAAAAAAACAAAAAAAATAAAAAATAAAAAGGAGGCATACTCACAATTTATGGAGAATGTCTACATTAAGAGAAAATTAGCCAGGTATGGTGGCACACGCCTGTAATTCCAGCACTCGGGAGGCTGAGGCAGGAGGATCGTTGAGAGTTCCAGACCAGCCTAGGCTACAAAGTGGGTTCAAGGCCAGCCTGAACTGCATAGTGAGACCTTGCTCAAAAAAACAAAAATAAATAAATAAATAAAAAATTAGCTGGGCATGGTGGCACATGTCTATAATCCCAGCACTTGGGAGACTGAGGCAGAAGGATCACTATGAGTTTGAGGCCAGTCTGGGCTACATAGTGAGTTCAAAGCTAGCGGGGGCTATATAGTAAAACCCTGTCTCAAAGAAAAGAAAAACTTATATACTGTGGGGGAAATAGCTCCGTAGTAGAATACTTGCCTAGTATGTGCAAGGACTTGGGTTAGATCCCCCAGTTCCACAAAAAATGTGTACAATACAATTTTTCTTGTGGTGGGGCAGTACTGGGGATTGAACCCAGGACCTTGGCACTAAGCTACATCCTCAGTGCCCCACCCTTTGAAACACAGTCTTAGGGCCAGGGATATAGGTCAGGGGCACAAGTGCTTGCCTGGTAAGCACAAGGTCTTGAGTTCATTTCCCAGTATCAAAAAAAAAAAGAAGAAAGAAAGAAAGAAAGAGGGGCTGGGGGTTTAGCTCAGCAGCACGGCACCTGCCTGGCAAGCCCAAGGTCGTGAGTTCGATTCCTGGTACTGGAAAAAAAAAAAAATGAAAGAAAGAAAGAAAAAAACACAGTCTTAGTTGCTAAATTGCCCAGGTTGGACTGCAACTTGCTACCCTACTGCCTTAGCCTCCCAAGTGTGTTGGGATTCCAGGTGAATATAAATTCTTTAATGGACACAAGATTTCGATGAGTGCTACATAAAAGAGAAAAACAATTAGCGCGTAGCATAAGAAAAGGTGCTCAACATTAGTGTCACAGGATGCAAATGAAAACTAATGAGATAGCAGCACTCCCCAGATGGGTAGCTAACATAAAACACCACATGTTGGCAAGGCTAAGGAGTAACTGGAGGCCTTGTCAATTGCTTGTGGAAGTAGTATGGCTTTCTACAACCACTCCGGGAAAGTCTGTGTATCTGCTACAGTTTAATATACATGTATCAACCAAGAACCAGCAATTCTACTCTTAAGTAATTAAGTAACCCAACAGGAATGAATATTTAGGGCCACCAAAGGCTGTACAAACTCTCATAGCATACTGGCAAGGTGGCTATGCGTGTAATCTCAACTACTCAGAGGGCCAAGATAGGACGGTAGAGTGTTTGAGGCCAGCCTGGGCAATTTAGGAGACCCTGTCTCAAAATGAATTTTTTTTTTTTTTTTTACTTTTTTCTCGTCATTTTGAGACAAGGTCTCACTATGTAGTTCAGGCTGGCCTGGAGCTCACTTTGTAGCCCAGGCTGGTCTCAAACTCACAATGATCCTCATGCCTCAGCCTCCTAAGTGCTGTAAAGCTGTTATTTTTAATGGATGGATTTCATGGACATACTTTTTTATTTCATGAAAAAATAAAACAAAATTTTAGACCTGGGCTTAGTGGCACACGCCTATAATCCCAGCACTCAGGAGGCTGAGGCAGTACAATTGTTGCAAGTTTGAAGCCAACCTGGGCACAAAGTGAGCTCAAGGCCAGCCTGAACTGTATAGCAAGACCTTGTCTCAAAAAGACAAAAAAAAAATTTATTACAGAATAATAAGACAATAACAATAGTTAATATAACCTATCATTATCTTCAAAGTAGTTACTCAGAGACCAAAAAAAGATTCTTTCTTGGGGGCTGGGGATTTAGCTCAGCAGCACAGCGCCTGCCCGGCAAGCGCAAGGTCCTGAGTTCGATCCCCCTTACCGGAAAAAAAAAAAAAAAAAAGATTCTTTCTTACAAAGAAGATACAAAGAGAAACTTTTAGGAAATTGTTTGAACTTCTCCCTCCTTCTTATTCATCTATCTTCTATTTCCCTCTTTCTTTGCATGTATTTTTTGAGTTTCTTATATAAGAAAAGCCATGCAAGCTGGGCATGGTGGCGCACGCCTGTAATCCCAGCACTCGGGAGGCTGACGCAGGAGCATCGTTGCGAGTTCAAGACCAGCCTGGGCTACAAAGTGAGCTCAAGGCCAGCCTGAACTGCATAGTGAGACCCTGTCTCAAAAAGACAAAAACAAACAACAAAAAAGAAAACAAAATTAAAAAAAACCTTAAGCTTTGTGGCTGACTTATTTCACTGAATGTTATGTTCTCAAGTTGCATCCATTTACCCATAAATACCTCATTTATCTGTCTGTATAGCACAGTAATACTCCATGGTATATAAGTACCACATTTCCCTAACCCATTCATCGGTTGGTGGACATACGTGCTGTTTCTAAGATCTAGCAATTGTGGACTGTGCTGCTATAAACATGGGCATGCGTGTATCCCTGTAATATGATGTCTTTAACTCTTTCAGGAAGATACGCAAAAGGAGAAGATCTGGGTCAAATGGAATTTCTATTTTTAGTTTTTTGAGCAATCTCCACACTGATTTTTTTTTTTTTTTTTTTTTTTGTCTTTTTGAGACAGGGTCTGTCCGTGCAGTTCAGGCTGGACTTGAGCTCACTTTGTAGCCCAGGCTGGTCCTGAACTTGCAACGATCCTGCTGCCTCAGCCTCCCGAGTGCTGGGATTACTGGCATGCACCACCATGCCCAGCTCACACTGATTTCTATAGTGGGTGTCCTGGCAGGTGTCCTACATTCCCACCTACACTGTAGAAAAGTTCCTTTTCCCCCACGTTCCAATAGCCATTCTTTTGGGAGTAAGATGGTATCTCAATGTGGTTTTAATTTGCATTTCTTAGCCAGAGAAGTTGGACATTTTTCATGTATTTATTGGCCATTTGTACTTCTTCTAAGAAGTATCAATTCATTTTGGCTTCCCATTTTTTTCATTGGGCCTTTAAATTTCGGGATTTTTTTTTTTTAGTTCTTTATATATTCTGGATGCTAGTCCTATGATGGACATACTGTTGAGTAAAAAGAGTTTAAACACAAAAAAGTAGATGTTAGAGCCGGGCGTGGTGGCATATGTCTATAATTCCAGCACTTGGGAGGCTGAGGCAGGAGGATCATTGCAAGTTCAACGCCAGCCTGGGCTACAAAGTAAGCTCAAGGCCACCCTGAACTGCATAGCAAGACCCTGTCTCAAAAAGACCAAAAAAAATTCAGTGAAGCCAGGTGTGGTGGTGCACACCTGTAATCCCAGCACTTGGGAGGCTGAGGTAGGAGGATTGCTGCAAGTTCAAGGCCAGCCTGAACTGCATAGCAAAACCCTATCTCAATAAGACAAAAAATTTTTAAAATTTAAAAATAAAATTCATTGATTTATTGACTATAAATTGTTTCAATAAAAAAGGAAAATAATAGGGACTAGGGATTTAACTCAGGGGCACAGCGCCTGCCTGGCAAGTGCAAGGTCGTGAGTTTAATTCCTGGTACTGGAAGAAAAACAAAACAAAACAAACAAACAAAAAAAGAAAATAAGAAAGTAAAATTGGAGCAAAATGTAAATAATTGGTGGTGATGGCTAAAGGGTACCTGGGAATTCTTTACCCTCTTGCAATTCCTATGCAGCTCTAGTTAAATAAAGTTAAAAGTGGGGCTGGGGATTTAGCTCAGCGGCAAAAGCGCCTGCCTGGCAAGCGCAAGGTCGTGAGTTCGGTTCCCGGTACCGGAGAAAAACCAAAAACCAAAA
>NW_004955413.1:22980938-22985734 GCF_000276665.1 Chinchilla lanigera
AAAAAAAAAAAAAAAAAAAAAAATAAAGTTAAAAGTTACAAACACTACAAAGAAAGAGCCAGCCATGGTGGTGCACACCCACAATCCCAGCACTCAGGAGGCTGAGGCAGGAGGATCACTGTGAGTTTAAGGCCAGCCTGGGCCACGTAGTGAATTCAAAGCAAGCCCAAACTACACAGCAAGATCTTATCTCAAAAGAAATACCAGAAAGAAGGAAGAAAGAGAAAGTCCTACAGTGGTATGGTTTTCAGTCCTACTAGGTATCTGTCTTTTCGATATCTTTGCATCTCATCTGTCAGCAAACATACTTTGAATTTCCCAGCCTTAAAAGCAGACCAGGTGCAGGTAGTACATGCCTGACATCCCAGCTACTTGGCAGGCTGAGACAGGAGAATTACAAATTCAAGTTTAGCCTGGGCAACTTAGTGAGAACCTGTCTCAAAATAAAAGAATACCAAGAGCTGGGTGATAGAGCTTGGTGGTGGAGCACTTGCCCAGTTCAGTCTCCAGCACTGCAATGAATAAATAAAATAAAATTGAAATGAATAAAATAAAGTATTTTCTTTTGCTGCTGTTGCCCCAGCCCTACCTCTGCTCCCTCGCCCCCCTCATCCCATTTCTCAGAGACAATCTGCACGCGGCCGCAGGTCTCTCACAGGCCCTCAGCCCTGACTCCCCAGTGCTGCTGCCATTCAGAGCAGCAAGCCAGGCCTCATTTTCCTAGAGGCATTTAAACTTCCCATCCCTACAAAGTCCCTAGAGCCCCCAGAGAGCCCATCTTCCCTGAGCCCCGCCTTGCGCCTCGCCAGTGCATCCAGCTGCATTGCATGGGTTCAGCTGCATCCGCTCCTTCTCATTGGTTGGTGCCTGGGTTACGCCTGTTGTTAAATATCTTTGCTGCGCCCTTCCCCCAGCCCTCTGAGTGCTGAGGATGGAGCCCATGGCCCAGTGCATGCTGGATAAGTGTCCTACCACTGAGGTACATTGCCAGCCTTAGTTGTTAAGTATTTTACATAGGCAGCATGTGGTGGCACAAGCCTGTAATCCCAGCACTTGGGAGGCTGAGGCAGGAGGACTGCTGCGAGTTTGAGGCCAGCCTGGGCTACATAAGGGAGTTCAAGTCTAGCCTGAGCTGTATAGTGAAACCCTGTCTTAAAAAAGACTAAATAAATAAATATTTTAAATATACCTCTAGCAGAGACTCACATTTAGTAGTGTTTTGCCCTAATAGCAAGAATCTTACTAAGCACTCTATTATTATTATTATTATTATTATTATTATTATTATTATCTTTTTGAGACAGGGTCCCACTATGCAGTTCAGGCTGGCCTTGAACTCACTTATGTAGCCCAGGCTGGCTTCAAACTCACAGCAATCCTCCTGCCTCAGCCTCCCAAGTCCTGGAATTACAGGCATGTGCCACTATGCCCAGCAGTTGTTATTGAATTGTAGGAATTATCTGTGCATTCTGGAAATTTATCACTTATCAAATATATGATTTGCAAATACTTTCTCCCATTCTGCAAGTTGCATTTTTATTCTGCCCATGAATAGTTTGAGACAGGGTCTCGCTAGGCAGTTCAGGCTGGCCTTCAGCTCACTTTGTAGCCCAGGCTGGTCTTGAACTCGCAACAGTTTTTTACTGTTGATATTTTATTTAATTTTTTGTGGTGCTAGGGATGGAACCCAGGGCTTCATCCATGCTAAACAAGCACTCATCCAGAGATACATGCACAAACCTTTTTATTTTACTTTGAGACAAAGTCTCACTAAGTTCTCCAGGCTGGCTTTGAACTTGCAGTCCTCCTGCCTCAGCCTCAAGTAGCTGGGATACAGCCATGCACCATGGTACCCAATGATAATGTCTTTTCATTCACAAAAGTTTTTAATTTGCATGAAGTTCATTTTCTCTCTCTCTCTCTCTCTCTCTCTCTCTCTCTCCCTCCCTCTCTGTACTTTTTTTCTTACTCACCTTATTTTCTTTTGTTTTGTTTTTTCTTGTGGTACTAAGGATTGAATCAAAGGCCTTTGCACTGAGTTATAACCCCAGCCCTTTTTATTTGTTATTTTGTTATGAGTGCTTCTAAATTGCTAAATAGCTGGCGTGGTGGCGCATGCCTGTAATCCCAGTACTCGGGAGGCTGAGGCAGGAGGATTGCTGCGAGTTCAAGACCAGCTTGGGCTACAAAGTGTGCTCAAGGCCAGCCTGAACGGCACTGCAAGACCCTGTCTCAAAAAGAGAAAAATAAAAAATAAAAATAAATAAATTGCTAAATTGCCCCGACTGGGCTGTGATTTAGAATCCTCTTATCTCAGCCTCCCAAAGTGCTGAGATTACAGGTGTGCATCACATGCTCAGTTTAGCCCACATAATTTTTATGCCTAAATAATACATCTTAGACCAGTCAGGCAGTATCCTTAGAAGGGTATGTAAGGAGTGAGTAAAGGGCAGCCTTGATGGCACATACCTGTAATTCTAGCACTCTGGGAGGCTGAGACAGGAGGATCACTAGTCCGAGCCCTGCCTGAGCAACTTAGTGACGTACCAAGACCCTGTCTCAAAACAAAAAAAGGCTGGGAGTGTAGCTCTGTTGAAGATTCTGGTTCAATGCCCCATTTAAAAAAAAAAAAAAAAAGTATTGTTCTTAGAACTGTGTAGCTAGGAAACAAAGACAGAAGGAAAGTTTTGGCTGAAAAACCTTTTTTTTTTAGGTTTTTTGTTTTTTTTCCCGGCACTGGGAATCAAACTCACTACCTCGAGCTTGCCAGGCAGGCGCTGTGCTGCTGAGCTAAATCCCCAGCCCCTGAAAAACCTTTTATAGCTCTTAAAATTAGACTCATATAAATATATTGTATATTTAAATACATCAAATTTAGCCAGATGTAGTGGCACAGGCCTATAGTCCCAGCACTCAGAAGGCTGAGGCAGCAGGGTTGCTTTGAGTTTGAGGCCAGCCTGGGCTACACAGTGAGTTCAAGGCCAGCCTGCACTCCATAGTGAGACCCTGTTTCAAAAAACCAAAATAAACAAAGAAATAAATAAAGTTTAAATGTGGTAACATGCTACAAATTAAAATACAGCTCTGTGTAACAATACACACTCTTCTCTCTTCACTGTTCCGAATGGAGCCCAGGGCCTTGCACCTCTGTACGCAGGCGCTCTACCACTGAGCTACACTTCCAGCCCTCATTTTTTCTGCTTAGAAAATATTGAAAAGTACAAAGGAAAACGTCTGAAGTCCCTACAGCTCTGGTCTCCAGGTCTGAGACGGCTGGCGAATCTCCCTGTAGCTCTGCCGCCTTCTCCAATCCAGCACAAAAGCCAGCGAGCGAGCGCAGCCCCCCACTGCGCGGTTCCGGCCAAACCTGTCTGCACACCTGAATTCCTGCTCCGCTCACATTTTTTCCCCGGGCCTCTCGGTGTCAGCCAGACTCCAATCCGGAGGTCTCTCTCTCCTCTCTCCCCCGGCTCCCTGGAGCCTTCGCCTAATCCTGCATGTTCCGACCCAGCCGACCCCCCTCGCCTCCGCTTCCCCCGCGCTGGGCTCCACCCCTCCACCGCCGCTGTGGCCTCAGCTCCGCAGACGCCCTGAGCGCGGACGCACCCGCTTGGTGCTGGCGAAGCCCTTGCGTGGCCGGTGCTGGCATCTGCACCTGTTTCACAGAGAAGGAGACTGAGGCTCAAAGAAATCAAGTCATCTGCCCAAAACCACGCCAGGTCTGTCTGCATCTCCTAAGAACAATACTGTATTTATTACTGGTTTATTACTGTCAATAGCCCAATCACAAGCCATAACTTATGTCCTCATTTTACGGAGAAGACCGAGATGTACAATGTCCAGCAACTTGGTCAAGGTCGCTTGAGTGAGGCCAACCTGGGTTACAAAGTGAGTTTAAGGCCAGCCTGAACTGCATAGTGAGACCCTGTCAGGAAGGCTGCAGCGCTGGGAGTGGTGGCACACTCCTGTAATCCCAGCACTCTGGAAGCTGAGGCAGGAGGATCCTTGTGAGTTCCAGACCAGCCTGGGCTACATAGTGAGCTCAAGGCCAGCCTGAACTGCATTGCCAAACCCTGTCTCAAAAAGACAAAAAAAAAAGGAAGGCTGTAGAGGTCACAGGGGGCAAGGGCATGTGTTAGAAAGTGTGGCCCTGGGACCAGCATTGCTCACAGCGTTAGCCTCCCTAGCGGCTTTTGAGAAATAGAGTCTCGGGTGGGCCAGCAGGGTGGCTTAGTGATGGCACATGTGCTTAGCATGAAGGAGGCCCCAGATCTGACCCCCAGCACCAAAGGGAAGCAAACAGTTTCAGAACCCAGCCCAGACCTACTGATTCCAAACCTGCCTGCTGACAAGGCAGGTGGCAGTCTGCTCTCTTTGTGTGTGTGTGTGTGTGTGTGTGCATGTTTGTGTGTGTGTATGTGTGCACGTGTGTGTGTGTGTGTGTGTGTGTGTGTGCGCGCGCGCGCGCGTGTACTGGGGATTGAACTTGGGGCCTTGCATGTACTGTCACTAAGCTACATCCTCAGCACTCAGCACTTTGCATCATATTAAAGTGTGAGATGTGGGTGGTAGTACACACCTGTAAGCCCAGTTTGAGGCCAAAATGGGCTCTATAGTGAGTTTAAGGCCAGCCTGGATGACACAGAAAGATCCTGCCTCAAAAAGAACAGTAAAAAAAAAAAAAAAAAAAAAAAATAAATCATGGTGCACACCTGTAATTCTGTGCTCAGGAGGTTGAGGCAAAAAAAAAAAAAGGAGGCTGAGGCAAGAGGATTGCCATCAGTTCAAGGCCAGCC
>NW_004955413.1:22985884-23023683 GCF_000276665.1 Chinchilla lanigera
AAAAAAAAACAACAACAAAAAACAAAAACCAATCAATCAGGAAAGTGTGAAAAGTACGGGGCTCCATGAGAAGGTACCCTGGTGCCCTGTGGTCTCCCCAAGGAGTTTCCACACTGTGTGACATTAGAATCCTTGGGGAGCTGGAGTTTAGCTCAGTGGTAGAGCATTTGCCTTGCATGCACAAGGCCTTGGATTCAGTTCTCAGTGCAGGAAATAAAAGGCCCTCTGACTTCTGCGATCCCTAGCATCCCTCGGGAAAGTGGCCCTGAAGCAATGTCTTAGGCAGGGAGTCCCGAGAACTTCTACCTGGTACCACTTGTTATTTATTCAGCAAATGACTGCTGAGCATATCCTATGGGTCCCCAGCAGGGCACTCAGCCCTCCCTTCTCTCTAGCGAGCGCTCCTGTGCCTGATTTTCCCCACTGGCTGTCTAGGGCCCACGTTGGACTCCATGCCCTCCCCGCTCCTTCCCTGCCTCTTGAGGCTTACAGAAGCCTCTCTGCACTCTCCCAGTGGGCACAATGCCCTCCTCCGTGCTCCCAAGGCACCCTGGGTTCCCTTCTGTCAGAGTACCCCATGCCACCACCTTGCCTCCTCCAGGCCCATGGCGTGGGCCTCCCAAGGACACATCACTGCTTTGCGCTTGGATCTCCAGAGCCTGTCACGGGCCCCCGTACCTGGCAAGACCCTCAGTAAATGTTTGTAGACTGAATAAACAAACAAATAAGCTAATAAAATGAAAATAAGAATACGCGGGCAAGCACTGCCCTGTGCAAGCCAGCACAATCGTGCATCTGTGTATGCCCCGCGGAGCCATCCCACGGGTAGGTGCTGGGAGACAAAGTAATGAACGTGCTTGTTTTCTTAACGGCTTTATTGGGATATAATTCGCATACCAAACGTTTCACCCATTAAAGCATACAATTCAATAGTTTCTGGAATACTCAGAGTTGGGCAATCGTTACCAAGATGCAACTGCAGAACATTTTCATCACCTCCAAAGAAACCTCGGCTGCATTAGCAGTCCCTCCCCCTCCCGCCCACCGCCAGCTGCAGACAACCATTAATGTTCTTTCTCTATAGATTCGCCCATTCTGGACATTCCACATCAGTGGGGTCATTCTCTGTGTGGTCTTTGTGTCTGGCTTCCCTCCTTAGCATCTCGCAGCCCTGATCGGTATCTCACTTGTTTCCACTGCTGAATGATACTTCCTTGTATGGCTGTACCACGTCGATTGGATCCATTCCTCAGACCCAGGAACAAGCAGTCCTCGAGAAGGAGCGCAGAAGCCGAGCATGGTGGTGCATGCCTGTAGTCCCAGCACTCAGAGGCAGGAGGATCATTGCGAGTTCGAGACCAACCTGGGCTACAAAATAAGCTCAAGGCCAGCTTGAACTGCATAGTGAGACCCTGTCTCAAAAAAGACAAAAAAAAAAAAAAAAAAAAAAAAGAGAGAGAGAGAGAGCAGGAGTGCAGCACTTAGATTTTGCAATACTGTTTTCACACCACCTCACCCATCTCGATGCTTGCTGTTCTAGGAGGGTTGTGTTTATCCCCATTCTGCAGATGAATAAACTGAGGTCAGAGTAAGCTGTTGAGACTTGCCTGAGATCACAGGATATTAAATGGCAGAGTCAGAACTCGAAGCCTTTTTCTCTGCAACCATCCTGCCTCCTTCCTCATTCTAATCTATGTTTCCTGTCTTTTTTTTTTTCCCTTCTAAGCCCACTCTTTGAGGTATTCACATGCCCTGTGACCACCTGGCCCTGGATACGCAGAGGCTTGGGTGTCCATCAGGGAGCAAAGTTGTCAAGCCTTTTTCAGATGTGATTTATAAGCCAAGGTCTGGCCTGCGTGGTGAAGCCGAGAGGGGCCCACACTGCAGGAGTCCTTGGCCCTGCCGCCCCCCTGCAGAACAAGGCCTCAACCACCCGCCCAGCCTGGCCCTCGGCCACTTCCTTCTGCTTGACCTTGCCACACCCTTCCTCTTCAGCCACAGAGAACCTCGATGTACCTCTTTTATAGCATTGGTCACACGGGGCACAAAAAGTGCTTCTATGCCTGCCCCCCAACCCCATGGGCTGCAGGTGCGAGGGTCCTAATCTCGGTGGCTCCCAGCAATTTACACTTCACGGGCGCTCAGCTTGGGTGGGTGGGCCGTCCTGTGTTGAAGTAATAGTGCCTGCCATTCACTGCCTGACGACCAGCACCACAGTACCCTAACAGTAGCCCCGTGACCTGTGTCCAGTCTTTCACAGAAGGAGAATTGGAGACAAAGAAAGACAAAGTGCAGGGTGTGGTGGCACACGCCTGTAATCCTAGCACTTGGGAGGCTGAAGCAGGAGGATTGCTGTGAGTTGAAGGCCAGCCTGAACTACAAAGCAAGGCCCTGTCTCAAAAAACAAAGAAAAGAAATACAGAGTTTACAGGCGCAGCATCTCGTGGACAGTGAGACGCTGGGTTTCCTCTCTAGATCTATTTGCCTCCCAATACACCACTTTTCCCTTCGAAGGGCAGTTGAGTGTTGTGAATTGTCCTCTAAGTGAAGTGTCCAGTTTAGAATCAGCCCTTTGGGAATGGATGACTTTAAAAAAAAAAAAAAAAAAAAAAAAGGCAGCCAGGTGTGGTGGTGCATGCCTATAATCCCAGTACTTTGGAGGCTGAGGCAGGAGGATTGTCATGAGTTAGAGGCCAGGCTCCTTGTTTCCAACACAGGCCTGCCTCAGCATCTACAATTCAGTATACATTGTCGAAGCTTTATTTATTTATTTATTTTTCTTTGTTTTTGTCTTTTTGAGACAGGATCTCCTTATGCAGTTCGGGCTGGCTTTGAACTCCCAAGGATCCTCCTGCCTCAGCCTCCTGAGTGCTGGGATTACAGATGTGCGCCACCACACCCAGCTGTCAATGCTTTATAAGGAAATGAAGCAGGGCATTGTGGCACATGCCTATCATCCCAGAATTTGGGAGGCTGAGGCAGGAGGATTGCCATGAGCTCTCATGAGTTCAAGGCCAGCCTGGGCTACAAACTTCACTGTCACCAGCGGGACTGTAAAACACTGGGGCCACTTGGGAAACAGCGTAAAGCCCCTTCTGGGGAGCAGATAGAGTCCCTGCAGGGTATGGTTTGGCTGTCCCCTCCACATGCATGGTAAAATTTAGTGACCATGGCATGTAATCATTACGTACTGCAAACATGTACTAATAAAAGATACAAATTGAAAAAACATTCATTGCCACGGCAGCACTGGGAGGTGGACCTTTAAGAGGTGATTAGTTCACCAGGACTTCACCCTCATGATGGATTAGAGACATTTTCTGGGGAGTAGGCAGCTCAGTTACCTCAAGAGTGGGTTGTTCTAAACCAGATGCTGCAGTAGCAGCTTGTAATCTCAGAACTCAGGAGGCTGAGTTGGGAGGATTGCCTTGAGTTCAAGGCCAGCCTGGGCTACATAGAGAAACCCTGTCCCAAGAAACCAAAGAGTGGGTTGTTCTGAAAGGGAGTTTGGCTTCCTTGGCTCTCTCCTGCCCCCACCCCCTCATCCCCTCATCGTGTGACACCCCCACTGTGTGATGCAGAAAGAAGACCCTCAGATGCCAGCACTTGGAGTCTACACTTCCCAGCTTCCAGAACTGTGAGAAAGAAATTTGTGTTTTTAATAAATGACCTAGCTTATGATATTCTGTTACGGTAGGAGCACATGGACCAAGATGAATGGGAAGCATCTGTCCACAACTTGCCCACAACATGACTGTTTACAGCAGCGTTATTTTTAATAGCCCAAGGCAAAGCAACCCAAATATCCATGAACTGATGACGGATAAACAAAACATTGCCTATCCATGCAATGGGTACCATTTGACAATGAAAAAGGAACAAAGTTGTGATCGATAGGTCAATATGGATGACCTTGAAATCATCATCCTAAGTGAAAGAAGCCAGCCACAGCCAAGTGTGGTGGTGCATGGGTGTAATCCCAGCATTTGGGAGGCTGAGACAGGAGGATCACTGAGAGTTCCAAGCCAATCTGGGCTACATAGTGAGACCCTGTGTAAATTTAAAAAAAAAACAAAAAGAAAAAGAAAAAAGAAAAGAGAGAGATCAGCCACAAAAATCATATACTGGTATGAAATGGCTAAAAGAGGCAACTCTAAGAGATAAAAAGTAGATTATAGAAAGTAGATTATTCATTGCCAGGGGCAAGGGGACGAGAGAATGGGAGTAACTGCTAACGGTAGGAAGTTTCTTTCTTTCTTTGTCTTTTTTTGGAGATTCTGCAGTTCAAACTGTCCTTTAACTCACTATGTAGCCCAGGCTGGCCTCAAACTCGAAGCGATCCTCCTGTCTCAGCCTCCCAGTGCTAGGATTACAGACCTATGCTACCACATCCGGCTCACTTCTTTTTTGAGTGGTGAAAATGTTCTGGAATTAGATAATAGTAATGATTGCAAAACTCTGTGGGTCTACTAAAAGCCACTGAATTGGAGACTTTTAAAGGGTGGATTTTACAGCATGTGAATTATATCTCAATAAAGCTGCTGTAAAAAGAATAAAAACAAATAAAAATGGAATGAACTTTGCCTTGCCCAGCTCCATGGAAACAGGTATTTAGAGGTGAAAACCATCAACCCGTCTGCTCCTCCCAGCCACATTCTTCGACAGGAAGCACGACCTCTTTCCAGCGTGACCCGCTCCATGCCCTCGGCCACGCCAGGCTGTTTGGCTTGGTGTGGGAGCGACTCTCGACTCTCTTCCCTTTGAGATTAGTTTCAGCATTTGACCTCATTGCTTCTGCATGGCAGAGGACAGTGTGGTCCTGCTGTCTCCTTGCCAGGAGGGTGGGCCAGGCAGACCCTCCAGGTGGGGGAGATGGACCCCAAGCCTCCTTGGCAGCCGAACCCAGCTGCATGGGGAAGGAGTGAGGTTGACATCACAGGGTTTAAGCAATGTGAGCAAATACAACTTGACCTCTGGTTCATAGCGGCTGGGACAGAAAGGTAGGCACCTTGGATCTGGTACTCAGACCTGAGGGTTTGAATAGGTTCTACCACACACTGAACTGGGTGAAAATGAAACAAAAGTACACTGGTTTAAAAACAGTCTGGCAGGGCTGGGCATGGTGGTGCACGCCTGTAATCCCAGGACTCGGGAGGCTGAGGCAGGAGGACCGTTGTGAGTTCGAGGCCAGCCTGGGCTCCAAAGTGAGCTCAAGCCCAGCCTGAACTGCGTACTGAGACCTTGTCTCAAAAAAGACAATAAATAAATAAATAAGAACTAAATAAATAAAAACAGTCTGGCAAGATGCCTACCTGGCTCATGATAGATGCCATACACACGGATGTTACAATGCCTTCTCATTAGGTAGAGAAGGGGCCTGGCCTGGGTCCCAACTCTGCCAGGTCAGCTTATCCCATGAGAGCACCAGGCCTCGGTGTTGACTAGCTGTCTGTAGACAATAAGGTGCGATGCCCCCCTACCAGACCTGGTCTGACGAGCCCTCCTGGTAGTGGGTAGGAAGCACGTTCCAAACCTGAGGCCTCTGTGAGCGCACACAGGGAGTAAGCTTCGGTGGAGGGTGACTTGCGAGATTCGGAGATAAGAGGAGACTCTGAGCAGTACTCAGGCCCCGAAGGAGGACAGAGGCCAGGGCAGCCACAGCGGACGGGCAGAGGAAGCGCCGCTCTTGCCCAAGGGAAGCCCCTCCACCTCGAAGTCCCTCAACCAACGGAAGTGGAGCCGAAACCACCAAGTGCCTTGGGTAAGAGGGGGAGGCACGAGCCAGGGAGGCTGGAGGCTGAGCTCCCTTATGAACAGGGCAAACTGCAGGAGCCAAGAGCCAGGGGCAGAGGCAGCCTGCCTGGAAAGTCTGGCAGGGTCTGGGCTACAGTGCCCCTGGGGCTGAGATCCTCCCCAGCCTACAGTCCTTCTACCGCAGCTTCCGGGACTTTGGAAAGACAATAGCAGCTCATGTTTATAGGGCGCAGAAGACATGCCAGGCATTTTTCTAAAACATTTCCATATACAGTCGGCCCTCATAGCCTCCGTTCTGCAGCCATGCATTCAATGGAGGTCAAAATAACCCGTAAAAAACTGTGTCATACTAAACCTGAATAGACTTACTATTCTTTAAATATTATACAGCAAGTATTTACGTGGCATTTACTTTGCATTAGGCATTATAAGTGATCTAGAAGTCATTTAAGGGGCCAGGGATATAGCTCAGCGGTATAAGCGCTTGCCTGGCAAGCCTGAGGTCATGAGTTTGATTCCAGGTACCAAAAAAAAAAAAAAAAAAGAAGTCATTTAAAGTATGAGCTGGGTATGCTGGTGCATACTTGTGATCCCAGCACTCTGGAAGGCTGAGGTAGGAGGGTTGCAAGTTTGAGCTCAGTCTGGGAAACTTAGCAATTTACTGAGACCCTGTTTCAGAATTCTCAAAAATCTGAAGATTTTACAGTCTGAGGGGGACCTGGACCCAGCCCCCCACAGATACCAAGGGATGACTGCTTATTCCTGTAGTCCTTACAACAGCCCTGAGGTGGGTCCTTAAGTGACTGAAGGGAATGGTTTCAAGACTTACCCTGCGGCTACCTTCCTTGCAATTTTCTTTCTCTCTCTCTCTCTCTCTCTCTCTCTCTCCTTTTCTTTCTTTCTTTCTTTGCTTTTTCCCTGTTTTTTCAGACAGGGTCTTGCTATGTAGTTCAGGCTGGCCTCAAACTCACAGCAATCCTCCTGCCTCAGCCTCCCAAGCGCTGGAATTACAGGTGTGCCCACCACACCCAGCATTCCTAGCAATTCTTCTACTGCTTTTTAGCCCAGAGATGGGTGTGGCCTGTAGGAGCCTGGCCTGAGATCCAAAGGGCAGAAAGATAGAGGCTGGGTTTGATTTCCTAGGAACTTAGTTATAATAATAATAGTCATAGTAATTAATGAGAGCTACCTATCTAGCCACTCATCTAAATTATTGACGGTTTCCATCCACCATGGAAATCTGTCCGGAGGGCCCAGCACCACTAGGGATTCCAGCACACTGCCTGATAGGTTACCTTCCAACTGCAGCCTCAGTGTAAATGACAGCGTGCTGGGCTTGCAGGGGATACTTTACCCATAGTGCTGCCCCAAAGTAATACTTTTTGAGTGTTTGTTTTGTTTTGAGATAGGGTCAAACTGGCCTTGAACTTGCATCAATCCTCCTGCCTCAGCCTCCTGAGTGCAGGGGTTATAGGCATGCTCTACCACATCCAGCCAATTTTTTTTTTTGTGGGGGGTGGGGGACAGGATCTCACTATTCGGTTCAGGCTGGCCTTGAGCTCACTTTGGAGCCCAGGCTGGCCTCGAACTCTCAATGATCCTCCTGCCTCAGCATCCAGAGTGCTGGGATTACAGGCTGTAAGAAATATATTTTAAGCCAGGATCGTTGCAAGTTGAACAGCATAGTGAAACCCTGTCTCAGATTTAAAAAAAAATATATATATATATATATATTCCAGTAAAAACACATACATGAAACAAAATTTCCCAAAGTACTCTTCTGTTCCATTTTTTATTTTTAAAATTTTTTTTATCTTTTTTTCTGTTTCATTTTTTAAAAATACAGGCCCTGATGTTGACTTTGTGACACATGATGACAATCTATTGGTGACAGGGGTCGGGGCTATAGCTCAGCGGCACAAGCACCTGCCTGGCAAGCTTATTAAGGTCCTGAGTTTGATTCTCAGTACCAAAAAAAAAAAAAAAAAAAAGAAAAAAAAAGAAAAGAAAATCTATTGGCTACAGCTTTCAGCAAATTACTGAACTTGTATAAGCCACCAGAAGTACTTGAAATTTTGTTATTAATGTTACTGTTTTCCTCCCAGCACCGCCCGCCACCCCATTTAATTCAATGTTCTCTGTCTGAGACTGACTGCACCGGGGTTGTTCCTCCTGTTGTCCCTCAGCCGGGAACACTCCTGTCCCAGATACTTCGGGGGACCCTCCCTTACTTCATTTGGGTGGCTCCTAAACGCCTCTAAACCTGCTCCAGGAAGCCATCTTTAGCCCCCTCATCCAAAGATGGGCAGCCCTCCCAGGGCAGACCTTCCCTCTGCTTCCCTTTTCTTTTGCTTAGGTCACCATCTGGTAAATCCTTTACTTCGTTCTTGCATTCTTCCTCTTCACTAAAATTTGAACTCGAGGAGGCAGGATCTTTCAGGGCTGGCTCCCAACCCATCCCCAGAACCTCGACGTGCACTGACAAAGATACAGTACACACACACACACACACACACACACACACACGAACACTGGGGATTGAACCCAGGGCCTTCACACTGAGCCGTATCCCTGGACTTTTTTTCATTTTTCATTTTGAGACAGGGTCTCGCTAAATTGTCTAGGCTGGGCTTGAACTTGGGGCTGATCCTCCTACCTCAGCCCTCAAGAATGCTGGAATTACAGCTGTGTGCCACCACGCTAGCTTGGTTATCCGTTTTAATAGGGCCTTATGACTGGGCATAAAAGGTTTTACAACGAAAATCTCCCTTCCACTCCTACCTTCCCTGCCCTTGTACCCCAGGGGAATTTGCCCTTTCCAGAAATAAGCAAGTCACTGAGCTTTGTGCCCTGCTCCAGCCAGTCCCAGTTACAAGGCGGCCGCATAGGCGCAGGGCTGGGGTCCGGGTGGAGGCGACTCGACCCGGAGGCCCAGCCTCGCTCACAGCTGCCAGGTAGCACGGCCACCTTTGCCATGGCCGGAAGTCCTACGCGCTCCACCCACCAACAGGTGAATTTGGTGGAGCCCGCCCACTTCTTTCCCTTAAGCCAATCGAACAAGTGTATGCAAATTAACCCATTCCCCGCCCTCCACACAACCAATGGTTGGCGGCGGCTCAGCAGGTCCGCCAGGTTCCCATTCTAAGTAAACCCTCCGAGGTCTGCAACATTTTTGCCCTGGAAAAGGAACTTTGAAACTGCAAGAGCCAGAAAAACAGAGATGGCCATCAACAGATTTTTTTAAATGAGCCTGTGGACACCGCAATCCCAGAGACTGGGGCCTGGAGGATTGATTGCTGGAGGCCATTTCTCCCGAGTTCTAGCTTGACATCGTCACTCTGATTTATTCCTACAAGGTGCCAGGCTCTGGCAGGGCCTTTGATAAACAGAAAAACCACACTACCTGCAGACTCCAGCTGACCAGAGAAAAGGGCGCGACTTTATCAGGAGAGCCGAGGTCTGACTACTGGGTGTGTGCAAAGTCCCTTGCAGGAAGAGAGTCAGTGGCCCGTTCAAGTCCTGCCTCTCGCATTTGTTAGTTGTGTGGTATTTCGAGGCCTCAGTTTCTGCACCTGGAAAGTGGGGATAATTACTCTATGTGAAGCTCCTATGTGAAGATCGCTGAGCTAGTCAAATAGAAACCGCCAGGGATGCCCACCTTTGAAGACTATCTGGGCTGGGAGTGTGGCTCAGTGCTCGCCTAACATATACAGGGTTCTGGGTTAAACCCTCAGCACCGCAAAAAATGAACAAACAAAAAACCACATCTCTTTGGGATTAGGCAAATCAGGATTCAAACGCTGGTTTTTCCAGTTGCTCATGGTACGATCTCAGGCAAATCATTTCCTCCTCAGACTCTCTTCTTCAATGCTAAAGAATTACATGCACAACCGGGCATGGTGGCGCATGCCTGTAATCCCAGTACTTGGGAGGCTGAGGCAGGAGGATCGTTGTGAGTTCGAGGCCAGCCTGGGCTACAAAGTTTGCTCAAGGCCAGCCTGAACTACATAGTGAGACTCTGTCTCAAAAGACAAAAAAAAAAAAAGAAAAAAGAAAGCCTTTCAACTGCTCTGGATTCTGTTTCCTTGTAATTCTTATGCATCAGTGTTAAGATTCTATTTCCACTCACATTTTGAAGATGGTATAATGAAGGAAAACCTCCATCCAGTGTGTCAGGTACTGTGCTTAACAGGCTAATAGGACGCTTTTCTTTTGAAAAGGAAAAGGAAAACAAAGTTTTAATCGTTGTAACTTTATAATATATTTTATTTTATTTTATTATTGTATTTGTCTTCTTGAGACAGGGTCTCACTATGCAGTTTAGGCTGGCCCTGAGCTCACTTTGTAGCCCAGGCTTGTCTTGAACTCAAAACGATTCTCCTGCCTCAGCCTCGCAAATGCTGAGATTACAGGTGTGTGCCGTCACGCCCAGCCTTATAATACATTTTAGTATCAGAGAGGAAATGCCCCTCTCCATTAATTTTTTTCTCTAAGAATTTTCTCTCTGCCAAGTAAACTTCAGAATCATTTTGTCAATCATTTTGGAAACTAGGTATAAATCCATGGCAGAAACCATAAAGATTGGTATCCGTAAAATATAGAGTTTTGCCAAATTGATGAGAAAAAAACCCCAGTTTTTTTTTTTTTTTTTTTTTTTTTTTTTTTTTTTTTTTTTTTTTTTTTTTTTTTTTTTGGTTTTTCTCCGGTACCGGGAACCGAACTCACGACCTTGCGCTTGCCAGGCAGGCGCTTTGCCACTGAGCTAAATCCCCAGCAAAACCCCAGTTTTTAAAACAGGGTGACAGAGAGGCAGGGAAGTAGCTCAGTGGTAATATGCTTGTTTCACATGTGAAAGGCCCAGCGCTTGAGCCCCAATATGGGGAGGGGGGATGTAAGAAAAAGAATGCACAGTTCACATTTTAATCAAAGTGAATTAAAAATGATTATTTTCATAACTTGGATAACCTGGGGAATTGGAAAGTCCTCAGAATCTTGTGCAAACTAAAATGTGGATTTCCATGGCTATTGTTCATGTTCTGCCCAGAAGAACATCCTGATATCCTCACTACTGAGACTTGCAGAAAAATTTTATGGACACTGTATAAAATTTTCAAATGAATGTGTGTATATGTGAGGATAAGGAGATATGTATATATTTGCATATATATTTGAACTATTTGCATATATATATATATGCAAATAGGACAAATCCAGCTCACCATCACTTTTGAGCCCAGAATGGTTTTCACTTTTTTTGTAAAGATGTGGTCTCACTGTGTTGCTGAGACTGGTCTCAAACCCTGGGCTTACGTGATCTTCCTCTCTCAGCCTCCCAAGCAGGTGGAATTATAGGCACGTGGCACCTTGCCCACCTTGCACATTTTTAAGTAGTTGGAAAAAATCAAAAGGAGAGTATGATATAGTAGTCAAATGTCTATGTCTATGAGTCAGGTTTCACTGGGTCAAAGCCAGGCTCCTGAGTTCACATGTTGCCTTTGAAGCTGCAAAGGCAAAATCAAACAGTTGTATCAAGGACATGGACCCAAAGGCCTAAAATGCCGACTTTCTGGCCCTTCCAGAAAAGCTTGCCAGGCCCTGGTGGACGGATCTCTGGCAGGACAGGAGAAACTTGCAAGGAAGTGTTGGCTGGGGGAGGGGAGACCAGGCACTGTGGGATCAGGGAGGACAACTTACTTGTCACTGTGCGTCCTGTACCTCCTGGATTTTTGTTATGGGAATGTATTGTTTTTCAAATACAGGGGGCTGGGGATTTAGCTCAGCGGCACAGCTCCTGCCTTGCAAGCGCAACGTCGTGAGTTCAATTCCTGGTAATGGAAAAAACAAACAAACAAACAAACAAACAAAAAACCATTTCTTTAGGGCTGGGGATTTAGCTCAGTGGCACAGCGCCTGCCTGGCAAGCATAAGGTCGTGAGTTTGATTCCTGGTATTGGAAAAAAAAAAAAATCAAATACATAAAATTTAAGATGTAAATACCAGTTATATAAACTATAATAAACTAATATATAGTAGAACTTTAAATTTTAAAATGGGCCGAGGCTTTGCCTGAGGTAAAGGAGGCCATGTACAGCCTATAACCTATTGTCCACACATGCTGGAATTTACCATGGAAAGTTGGAGTCATCCTTTTTCTTTTTAAGATCAACGGGGAAGAATTCCAAACCCCAACAAAGGTCACCACTGAATGGAGGTGTAAACATCCACTGATATAAACATTCTCCAAGCCACTCTGAAGTCATGGCCTCTGGAAGGAAACAGCCTCAGCTTGGAAGTGGTGGGGATGGATTTCCCTTACCATCAGCGCTATTCAGGGACTCAGGGTGAGTCAGCCCTCCCCGTTGGGCTTGCTGTGCCTCCCCATGAACACCTCTTCAGGGAGCAGTAGCTCTGTGCTTATCCTGGTGCCTCATATGGGAATCCACCGCCCTGGCCAGCCAGCCAATCCACTACCAGGCTTCTCTAGCTGTCCTGGGAGGCCCCTGGCCTTGGACAATCCTCCACTCCTCCCCCAGGGCCCAGTCTGAGCCTGACCACCACCACTCCACACCAGAGACCCTATTCCCTGGGATGAGGATATCCCACGCAGATCTCACTGGCTGGGACCTTTCTGAGCCCCACCCAAGGGGACGGGTAGGGGCAGTGCTGGGTGTGAGTAGAGTATTGGGTGGACACATTGTGTCTGCCACAATCTTTCTGCTCAGGCTGGCAGTTGTTTTTTTTGTCTTGGTACCGGGAATAGAACTCACGACCTTGTGCTTGCCAGGCAGGCGCTGTGCTGCTGAGCTATATCCCTGGCCCCTGCTGGCTACATTAACTGACTGTAGAATCAGAGAAGGTGAGAATCGCAAGAACCTCAGAGTCATCTCATCCAGTGAACTCTGAAAGTAAAACAGGTTGGAATCCTCTGGGACTGTTCCTCAAAGTGGAGTCCTTGGTCCTACCTGACTCCTACTGAAGCAGAATATCTAGGATAAGAGCAGGGAATCTACATTTTTGAAAGCTCACCAAGCAGTTCTAGCAGCTGTCAAGTTTGGGATCTACTGACAGAGCGAAATTCCCTTTTACAAATGAGGAAACAGGCTCAGAAAGTGAGAGTGACTTTGTCAGAGCCACAGGGAGTGAATGATAGAGCTTGGACCACACTCCTGGGGCGGGGGCGTCGAGGGGGGGTGTTCCTGGGGATTGAGCCCAAGACGTTTGCACTGAGCACCTTCAGCACTTTTTATTTTATTTTATTTTATTTTATTTTATTTTTTGTTTGTTTGTTTGTTTTCTGGTACCGGGGATGGAACTCACAACCTCACGCTTGCCAGGCAGGCACTGTGCCACTGAGCTAAATCCCCAGCCCCACTTATTTTTTATTTTGTTTATTCATTTTTAAAAATTTTTTTGTCTTTTTGAGACAAGGTCTCACTATGCATTTCAGGCTGGACTTGAGCTCACTTTGTAACCCCGGCTGGCCTCGAACTTGCAATGATCCTCCTGCCTCAGCCTCCCAAGTGCTGGGATTACAGGCATGTGCCACCATGCCTGGCCTCGTTTTTAAATTTTTTGTTTTGAGACAGGGTCCTGCTAAATTGCCCAGGCTGGGCTCAAACATTTGATCATCCCGCTGCGGCCTCGAAGAGTGCTAGGATGACAGACATACGCCACCACGCCCCTAACGGCACAGCGGCATCCCTTGGGCCTCGCTGGATGTCTGCCCTGGGAAGTAACCCATAATCACGCTGGAGTAATTAGGAAACTGAGGCTCAGGGAGGTGAGCACACTTGCCGAGGGCACCCAGGAAGTGACAGAGCTAAGGCCTAGCCAGGCACTTCGACCCTCAGCAGGGTGCTGGGTGCTCGCTGGCCGCTCTCAGGGGGCTCTGCTGCAGCCTGCATTGCCATCAGCATGTGTTGAGTGGCCGCCACGTGCCTGTCACAGCCGTGAGAGCTGCATGTGGTTGGCTCATGCATCCCACCCAAGATCCCGGGTGTGCGCGATGACCAGGGCTTACGGTTGAGCAAATAAAAACTGCCTAACATGCAGGGCTGGGAAGTATCAAGGCCAGGTTCAAATTCGGGGAGTCCAGCCTCCCAGTGCTCTGTGGCAGGACATCTGCATATGCACACATGCCTATCTGCATGCCGGGGAGGCAGAGAGGAACCCTGTGCTTCGGCTCATCTGGACCAGTATGGCTGATTAGAAACCGAGCTACGAGTATGTGTGGGGGCGGGGGGATGGACAGGACTCCTTCTCAGACCACACCCACTTTCCCACGATGGCCCCTGCCCGAGACTCCAGCAAAGCCCTGCTGAAAGCCCCACATTGCCACACGGGACTTCCGATAGGCGGCAGGAACTGTGGCATAAGGGGGGCTTCAGAACTTCTGAGTATGCACCCCAAAACATTAGCAGAATCTCAAGAGGGATGTGTACACTGGTGTTCATGTCCACAACAGCCAAAAAAATGGATGCAAACTATTGCTCATGGGTGGATGAATAGATAAACAAAACGTGGTTCCTCCATCCAATGGGTGCCATTCAGCCTTAAAGAGGAAGCCAGTTTTAACACAGGATACAACATGACTGAACCTTGAGGACCTTATTATGCCAAGAGAAATAAGCCAGTCACCGGGGCTTCAGGGAAGGAAGGATGTATCTATTGCCCAGTGTATCTATTGATCGGTGGATACGGAGTTTCTGTTTGTAAACTGAAAAGTCTTCCAGAGAAGGATGACAGGGGTGGCTGCACAACCTCATAGCACAGTTGAATGTTTCAAAGACAGTTAAGAGGTTGGGTGTGGGGGTGCATACCTGTGATCCCAGCACTGGGGAGGTGGAGGAAGGAGGAGGGCAAGTTAAAGACCTGCCTGGGCTAAACCCTGTCTCAAAAAAAAAAAAAAAAAAATCAAAAGGATTGGGGATGTAGCTCCATGGTCCAGCAAACCTTGGCTCAATCCCTAGCACCACACATACAAAAAAGGTTAAAATGAAAAATGGTATGTTATGTCTATTTTACCATAATTAATTTTTTTAAAAAAATGGTACTTGGAGAATACCTATTCTCAAATCCTAACTCCACCACTCATGCGCTTTGTGAAATTGATGAAGTTATTTTCCCTTTCCCCACTTCATATCCTCAGTTATAAGACGAGGATATCAGGCCGGGCATGGTGGCGCATGCTTATAATCCCAACACTCGGGAGGCTGAGGCAGGAGAATCGCTGTGAGTTCGAGGCCAGCCTGAGCTACAAAGTGAGTTCAAGGCCAGCCTGAACTACATAGTGAAACCCTGTGTCAAAAAGGCAATAAATAAATAAATAAATAAAATAAAATGAGCATAACAACAGCACCTACCCAGCAGAACTGTGGTGAGGTTTAAACAGCTTCATGCAGACGCAGGGCTCAGCATGCAGGAAGCCCCCAGGCCAATTAGCTATTAGGACCTCCACGCTGGGCATTTTGGAGCAAGACTGGGTGGGAGAAGGACGCCAATGACTTTCTCTTCTCCAGGGTCTCACTCTCCGCAAGTTCCACTAACCTAAAGGCCCTGGGTGGCCTGTGCTTCGAGACTCAGAGTTGGGTAGGAGACGGGGCAGAAAGCCAGCCAACCGGGGCTTTAATCCGTGCACTGCTGTGCAACTTTGAGCCAGTTCATTTACACCTCTGTGGGTAAACGCCTGCCTATTGCCCAGATAGAAGTGAAGATAGCATGGAAGGGCACCCTGTGCGCGTCCGTCCCTCTCCCCCAGGCCCCTGTCTCAGCCTGCTGTGGTTAGTGATGGGCCAGGGAAAGCTGCTGCCAGCGCTGCTGCTTTGGTGCGTGTGACCAGGATGAATGTCCTTAACAAAAAGCTGCCCAGCCTCCTATGTTTGCTGAAGAGCTTTTGCCCTCCTTCTGGGGCTGCGCTGGGCGTCAGCGAGATGTCCAGAATGATAAACAAAAAGAAGTAAAAATAAAACCCAAAGGGTGTTTGCTCAGAGATAAAAGTCATTGCTACACACCGACCGCAGGGACTTGTACAGAAAGCACACGTCTGCGGGAGTTCTGGATGGAATGCCCCAGCGGCACGGGCAGGGACAGCTCCTGAGGCCCAGGCCAAAGCAGGGCCAGGCCCAGTCCCTCCTGGGTCCCTCCCCGGCGCCCTGCTGTGTCTGGGGCCGTGAGTCTGTGGTCTTTCCCACCCAACCCCAGACAGCCCGAGCCTCAGCCCGCTGGCTCAGCCTGCCTCTGCCCCTCTGCCCGGGCGGAACACCTTTGCGCCCTCCAGCACACCCTTTGAACTGCTATGCACTGCTGGGCCAGGGACACTTTGCGGACTCCATCCACCATCCCACCCGTCTCAACCTCCTTCACTACTGCTCTGCTGTCCCTTGCAGTGATCTGTGTGACTGCTTGTCCCCCCTGAGCCGCAAGGACTTAAGGTCAGAAGGTGTCATAGTTAGGGACATGGAGTTTGGAGCCATGCTGTCACGTTTGAATCCCAGCTTCCGGCAGCATGACCGTGAGTAAAGTCACAAATCCCCTACCCCTTGGGTGCGCGCTCTCTCTCTGTGACTTGGGGCGGTGATCGCTGTGCCTACTTCACAAGGGCTCTGCCTGTGGCTGCGTGGCGTCCGCTCCTGTTATGCATTCCGAGGCTGGGGGTCAGACCACAGGGTGGTCTGGGAACCACTGGGTCACCCAACCTCCTTTATCCCCTACTCTAGCTGCCCTGCGGATCACAGTGGTATTCTGGTTCCCTGGAAATAGTGTCAGTTTGGAGCCAGAAGAGTCTGGAGGTCCCTTAGAGAAAGAGAGGGGAAAAAGGTGAACAGTAGACTTTTTTAGGCAGTGAGGCCCCTCTTAAGGAAAGCAGTGCCCTTTCAGCCAAGATGTCTGGTCTGGGGCAGGGGATGTAGTCCCAAACTAGAATGCTTGCCTACTCTGCATGAGGCTCTGTTCTATCCATAGCATCACCAAAAAAAAAACAGGAAAGAAAGGAATACAAATTGTCTGGAGCCCGGTATAGTAGTGTACATCTGTAATCCCAGTACTCAGGAGGCTTAGGCAAGAGGATTGCTGTGAGGCCAACATGGGCTACATAGCGAGTTCAAGGTCAGACTGAACTACATAGTGAGACCCTGTCTCAAAAAAAAAAAAAAGTGTCTGGTAGGTGAATTGGGTCAAGTCTAGGCATTGACTGAGGGGCTGTGACTATTTTGGTCATTCGAGTTAGACTGTTCATTTGACTTAGACTTCTACTTAAATAGGTCAAATCAGAATTTAGCAGAGTGAGGCCAGGCGTGGTGGCGCATGCCTGTAATCCCAGCACTCGGGAAGCTGAGGCGGGAGGATCGTTGTGAGTTCGAGACCAGCCTGGGCTACAAAGTGAGCTCAAGGCCAGCCTGAACTGCATAGCGAGACCCTGTCTCAAAAAGAAAAAAAAAAAAAAAAGAATTCAGCAGAGTGCTCATCTATTTCTTTCCTACCACACTGTGCTGGCCTGGCCAATGTCATATGCCTCTGGGAGATTAAATGGATTTAAGTGGGCGGAGATAGGGAATAGTGCCTGCCACACCTTAAGCTCTTCAGATGTCCTTTATCACGATCAGTCCCCTGGTGCCTGGGAGCCAGTGGCTGCCCACTAGATCATTACAGATAGATGTGAGAGGGCTGGGGATGCAGCTCAGTGGCGTAAGTGCTTGCCTGGCAAGCCTGAGGTCATGAGTTTGATTCCCGGTACCAAAAAATATATATATATAGATGTGAGAATGGGTTTATGGCATGGGTACAGCTGGGGTCTCCCCTGGAGACCTAACCTACCTGTGGTTCACACAAGGCTGCACGCTGGGGCCTCCAACATGGGCCTATCTACACGGGGAAAGGATGCTTCTGGGGAATAACTCACCAGAAGGTAAAAGAGCGCCCAAACGTGGAGGATTGCTTTGGGGCCATTGGGCAAAGGCCAGGGGGAGATCTGGGATTTATGGACACAGCCCGGAGTGACCCTTGGACTGGCTCGACGAGGCGTGGGTACTTGTTTGTGAGTACTGTGCAGTTGCTTGTTTTTACTTCCGAGGACCTCCAGGTGCACAGAGTTGAGTCAGCGTAACTTTCACGGCGAAGCACATCCGACGATCTTGGCAGTTTACGCTTGACTCCTTTCCTGTTTATTCTGCTTTCCTTCCTCTCTGATCCCTGTCCCCATCCCTAGTCACTTCTCCTCCCCAAAAATGTGTGGATCTTGAACCTCTTCTTTTATGGATTTCTTGCATGTGTTTTGTTTTCCAAAAGCTAACTCTTGTTCTGATCACTACTTTCTACCCGGCCTTTCTACCCTGTGAGCCCACCCAGTTATCTCTTGCTGCAGCCCGTCTCCTGACATAGATCTGCTCCACTGACATGCTGTGGCTGCTCTCCCTGCCCATCTCTCAGGGTTTCCCAGCACATTCCTCTGCGCTGGTCCCCAGGAATGGGATTTGCCCATCCCAAGGAGGGCGTGCCCATCCTCAGTTCTACCAAATACCAGCCAGCTGCTTTCCCGAATGGCTGGGCCATTTCCCATGTCCACAGCAGTGCTTGAGGCCACCCGTTTCCCCACATTGTCACCAGCACTTGTGAGTACTGCCCTTTCTAATTTGTGATGGGTGTGAAGGTGCATCTTAGGGTTTTAATCATTGCTACCTTAGCTCTGTCTTCCCTGCTGGATTGTAAATCTTTCAGGGCAGCAGGCCCCTGCAGAAGACGCAGCTGTGTCCCATGTCCTGCTCAGTCCTTCCGTGTAGTAGGTGCCTCGACTCAACCTTGGAATGCATGGCTCGCTCACCTCGTAGCCCTGCTGAGCTTGAGCTGGACTCCCGGGGAAAGCAGAGGCTACCCCGGGAGTGAGGAAACACAGGAGGAGCAGTTCCACTAACATCTCAGAGAGCCACAGGCCAAGCGGAAATTCCCTAGCAACTCCCAGGAGTCACTGGAGGGAACATGAAAGGCTGAACGTTCCCACAGAGCTGGAGAGCAACCACTCAGTCACAGAGATCAGCATCTGTTCATCTAGGAAGCACGGGCTCCGCTCAGACTGGTGAGGCTCCGGCAGGAACCACCAGGCAGAGCCCCCCGACAGGCTTGTCTATCAAAGGGGCCCAGCACATCTGCCGCTGAGCTGCTGGCCCAAACACAGCTTTCTCATATATATATGTTTTTTTTGTTTTTGTTTTTGTTTTTGAGACAGGGTCTCGCTATGCAGTTCAGGCTGGCCTTGAGCTCACTTTGTAGCCCAGGCTGGTCTCAAACTCAAAACGATCCTCCTGCCTCAGCCTCCTGAGTGCTAGGATTACAGGTGTGTGCCATCACGCCCGGCTTCTCATATATTGTTGATATGACTTAAGATTCAGGATAAGACAGACACCACATGCCTCTGAACTATTCCAACTGAGTCTCCCTGGGGGCTTCAACAGAACCACTGATTGTCAAGGGCCTGGGTGATGCTTTTCTGCTGGCAGCCTCAGTTTCCTCATCTGTAAAGTGGAAGCAATAATAGCTCCTCTCTCATAGTACGTGAACTAATGTATGGAAAATTCTTAGGGTGTTGCCCAGCATGTAGTAAAGACCCAGGCTTGGTTCTGAGGAGAGCAAAGAGTCTGGTAGGGGCACACAGCCTGGCCTTAGCTGACCAGGAAATTGTGTCACTCTTTCTGTGGTCTCATGTCTCTGGCTCCCATAGGATCCTCTTGGGACTTAGTTACCTGCATACCTTCATTCATTCAGTCAACAAACTGAACACAGAGGGCCCAGTGACAAACCAGACCCAGTCCCTACCCTCAAGGAGCCTGAGGCTCATGAGAGACGCAGACCCCAAGCAGAGCGGTGGGGCCATGATGGGGAAAAACACCAATAACCCAGGGAATAGAGGAGGTCATCATCTCCATACACCCTCTCCTATCACCTTGGTTTCAGCCTCACTTTCCTCATCTGGAAAATGGGACTCATAGAGTTATTTTCTTTTTTTTTGTACCAGGAATCCAACTCAGGACCTTGCACTTGCCAAGCAGACACTTATGCTGCTGAGCTATATCCCCGGCCCAAAATGGTAGAAAAAAAAATTTTTTTTTTGGTACTGGGAATTGAACTCAGGGCCTTGCACTTGCCAGGCGGGTGCTTGTGCCGCTGAGCTACATCCCCAGCCCTCACAGAATTGTTTTCAAGTTCAATAAGCAAATGAGTAGGTGGAAGAGAACTTTGTAGATCTCTAAGTACATCTAGGCAGATAACTAAGAAAAGACAGAGGCTTCCCTACAGGGCGCTGCTAATGGTTAGAGAGCTCTGCCTCCCGGGCAGTTAAAAGTCCTAGGGTTTTAGGATGCTTTAAAGGAAAGGAATGACTCTTTTAACAGCACATGCGCTGGGCAGGGGCAGGGGCGGGGGTGGGGCCCTTTGGGAGGTGAAGACGGACCTAACTGTGGCTGCTCACCCCGTCCTCCAGAGAGGGGAGGGTGGAGAGCTGCGCCGGGCCCTCAGTTCAACTCCTAACATTGTCCCCCCGCCCCCCAAAAAAGCCAAGGAAACCCAACACCACTTTCTCCCCTGCTAACCTCACAGGCATCCAGAGCTCAGGGAGCTGGGGCTTAGGGGACACGGTGCTCACTGCATCTGCCGAGGGACCCCTTGAGGACGTACGAGGCTGCTTCACTGGGTGTGGAGAGTTGCCTTGCTAAGGCAGATGTGTACCCCTTCCCCACATCGCAGCCTGGTGGGTGCTTCAGGGCTGCATGCAGATGTGCAGTGCCGGGCCCCCGGAGCCTTCTGGTTTGTTGCTCAGCCAGGCCAAAAGGGCTGCCTTATTCCTGTGCTCTTAAGCCACAAAATCACAATCTACTTGCAGCCAGGCAGAGGGAAGAGACAGAGAACGGGCCGGCACATTTATTTTCTCTCAAGGGCATATGGTAGCCAGCCTCAGATTGCTCTGTGCTGGTCCTTGACTCTAGGTGTTCCCGCCTGTATTAGCTTTCCCCATTGTAGGACACAATACGAGATGCTCACAACTTAAAGGAGAAAATGTTTAATTTGTTCATGGTTTCAGTCCGGGATCAGCTGGCTCCAACACAGAGACACCATGGCAGAGCAAAACTGTTTAGTTCACAGTGGCCAGGAAGAGCAAGGAAAGTACGCCAGAGTAGAAGTGATGAGGAACAAGATACGCACCCCAAGGCCATGCCTGCAAGATTCACCCAGCCACACCTGGAAATGTGCCCCACCAAGCCCTGGGGCAGATCTCAAAGCCAAGCCAGTTGAAACTCCAACTTAACCACTGCAATGCTCTTAGAGAATCCCCTTCCGCATTGAATAAGGCAACCAGGTAATAAGGTACATGGGTTCCCAGTAGAAAATTTTGGAAAAAGTCGAGTGTGACTTCTGAACCTGGGTCATAAAAGACAGCATGTGTTTCCCCTTAATCTCTCTAGGACCATGTGCTCTGGAGGGAACTAGCTGCCATATCAAGGTGTCCTGTGGGCTGTCCACATAGCAAGGAGCTGAGGCTTCCCACCAACAGCCAACATTAAGTTCTTTTTTCTTTTTTTTTTCCGGTACCAGGAATCAAACTCATGACCTTGCGCTTGCCAGGCAGGCACTGTGCTGCTGAGCTAAATCCCTAGCCCCTGTATATTATTTGTTTGTTTGTTTTTTGTTTGTTTTCAGTACCAGGAATCGAATTCTCGACCTTGCGCTTGCCAGGCAGGCGCTGTGCCGCTGAGCTAAATCCCCAGCCCAACATTATAATCCCTTGCCTGTAGGTGGACAACTGAGACCCGCATGCTCTCTGCTGGCTTTCAGGGCTCCCCAGGAGGGCTGAGTCCCTGTTGCCAGCACAGAAACTTGCTGGATAGCACTTGCTTCCCCTCCGTGTGTCCCTAGCCCACTCCTTTACCTAAGCTGCCTGGGATTGCAATCCAAATAAACCCCGCTCCAGGTCTGCTGCACTTCAAACCAAGTGAGAAGCCCCAGATGCAAAACAAATACCAGCTGCGGCCCCAGGGGCAAGAGGCAGGTGCGGCCGTGCTATGCCAGGGCCTCCGCATCAGGAGCGAGCTGCACCAGAGCAAAGCATACCTAGACAGGGAGCCTCACAAACCCAGGCGCCCAGTGGTGGGAACCCCTATCCCTTGGTCTCTATGGAGACCAAGTCCCACAGTGGCGCTCTCTCTGTATCTCCCCCATTCAACCAAGACCACATTCCTTTTTTAACTAAGAAAGTGGCCCAAAAAAGGATTGTGGTCACTTTTTTATCGGGCCTGTGGTAGAAGCAGTGGACACAGTTCAGACACCTCCAGCTCCCAGGGCCCCAAGTGACAATGACAAGGACAGTGCAGTGGCACTGGGGCCGGTGCAGGAGCTCCTGAACTTGGAGCCAGATGAGAAAAGGAGCCCTATGCGGCGTCCTGAGGCCAGTGCCCAGTGTATGCTGGGCAGTGTGCTCCTCGGGAAGCAACACTGCGAGGGAGTCCAGCTGCTGACACCCATGGGCCTCACCCAAGGGCCTTCACCGTCCCAGACATCTTCAGAGGCTGCTTCTGAGTCTCAGCAACGTTCCACACCAGGATCACGGGACAGGATATGGAAAAGGGCCTCACAGACCACAAACCATAAGCAATGGTGCGGCTCAGCTGCAAGCTATTGTTCCAGGGATTTTTGAAGGCAAAATCCTGTCCTTGCATCCAGAGCCTGGCATGGGACCTGCCGAAGGGAAAAAGCTTGTTGAATTGCTTGTTGAATTAATAAACTGGTAAATGAATGAATGAGCTTGGATAGATCATCTTGTATAACCATTCAATCCACTGAAGTATTGCTAAGGGCCTAGTACATGTCAGGGACAAGGGTGGCTTGAGGAAAATCACCAACAAGAAGACAGGATTTTTACCCTCAAGAGCTAATGGCAGGGGCTGGGGATTTAGCTCAGCGGCAAAGCACCTGCCTGGCAAGCGCAAGGTTGTGAGTTCCGTTCCCGGTACCAGAGAAAAAAACAACAACAACAACAAAAAAAGAGCTAATGGCATAGTGGTAGTGCACGCCTGTAATCCCAGCACTCGGGAGGCTGAGGCAGGAGGATCATTGCGAGTTTGAGGCCAGCCTGGGCTACAAAGTGAGCTCAAGGCCACCTGAACTACATAGCGAGACCCTGTCTCAAAAAGACAAAAAAAAAAAAAGAAGAGCTAAGGGCATAAGGCTGGGCATGCTGGTACATGCCTGTAATCTCCGCACTCTGGGAGGCTGAGGCAGAAAGAGTGCAAGTTCAAGTCCAGCAACTTAGCAATTTAGTGGGACCTTGTTTCAAAATAGAAATAGGAAACAAGCAAGGGGCTGGTGATATAGTTTAGCGCGAAGGCCTTGTTTTTGGCTGCTGAGTGTGGCGATTTGCTATGCAGCACCGAGTGGGAAGCATCAGTCCTTTCTCCTGTGGGCCCCTCCACCCGCCTCACCATGGCCAGGTCGTCTGTGGTGCAGGCACACAGGCTGTTCTCTGCCTTTCCTCGTGAAACAGGACCAGTTTCCACATGGGGAGCCACTCCCCACTGCTGATCCAGACTACCCTGGAGGTCTAGGGCTTGACACACGGCCCTGCATCCAGCCAGCGAGAACTCTTCATTCATCCGGCTATTGGTCACGGGTTCTGGGATGAGGACGTGGCCCAAGCTGGTGCATTCAGATTTAACTCTGGACTGAGTTTGTTAGAATGATGGGATATAATTCCTCACCGCCGGGCCATTGTGCAGAGCAGACCCACCTAAGCCTGTGGCCAATAGGGAGAAAACTGAGTGGAGATACGGATGGAGACCAAGGCCCCCTGATATTGCTTGCATTAGCACCTTGATCCAGTCATGCCTGAAACTTGACATCTACCCTGGATATTGTGCCAATGCAAGTCAATGAAGTCCATTGTTTCTTTAAGCCTATTGAGTCAAGTTTCTGTCCACTGTGAAAAAGAGAGCCCTGATTAATGCACTCATCTCCATAGATACAACTGAGTAACACCCTTCCCAGGCACCTTCCCCTCGAGCCACAGTGGTTCCTTCCCCGCCCCAGTACTCTCCCCACTCAGCGTTTGCTTTCTTTCTTTTTTTTGTGGTACCAGGGATTGAACTCACGACCTTGTGCTTGCCAGGCAGGCGCTTATGCTGCTGAGCTATATCCCCAGCCCTAGCATTTGCTTTCTATCCTCTCCTGTTGTCTCTAGCATCTTGCCTGAGCCCCTTCAACAGGACCCGAAGCACCCTCCCGCAAGCTTTCCTTTGAGTCAGGCGTACAGCATGGATCCAAACCAAACCCGATGCAAAAAATACTTTTTGACAAATACAAATGTTATCAAGAGATGGCTAAAAGAGAAGAAATTCACCAAGCGGCCTTGTCTTACTTGACTCATCACTGAGACAAAATACCTGACACCCACAAGTTAAAGGAGGAGCGGTTTACTTTGGCTCACAGTTTGTAGAGGATTTTTTTTTTAATCAGATTTTATTGGAACGTTTTAGATACACATAAAGATCACAGTCATCAAAGGGAATTTGCACCTGTACATCATATAACTTGAGTCTTTTTATCCTTCGTTCTCCTCCCCTCTCTTCAGCCCCTCCTCCCCTGCCCACTTACAAGAGCTTTGTTTCTACCTTTTCCTTCTCTCCTCATTTTGTTTTTTACTTTTCCCTCCTTTCCTTTCCCCTCCCCTGTAGAGGTTTCAGTCCACAGTCAGCTGGCTCCAAGGCAGGTGGTGCAGCACAGAGGCCTGGCAGAGGGTTGCTCATGGCAGAGCAGACAGAAAGCAGAGAAAGGGATCAAGGGAAGAGGAGGGAGATCGACCCTTCCAGGCCACGCCCCCAGGCCCAACCTTCCCTAACCAGGTTCCACCTCCTAGCGTCACATTTAGCCAAAAACTCATTGGTGGACTAGTCCATTACTACGTATCACACTCCCATGATCCAGTCACCTCCTGAATCCCCACCTATGAGCTCCTGTAGGGTTGGGGGACATCTATATAAATCATAACAGGCACTGAGCACCAAGATATGCTGGGCACTATCATGTATGCTGTCCTATTAATTCACCCCAGCTGCAGAAGCAGGATTTCAGTTAAGAGACTCAAGGGAGAGAGAAGGGGTTCTCAAAGTAGAGGGAGCCTCTACATTTCCTGGAGATTTGGTAAACACATACAGCTGCCCACACACCCCACCCCATGCACACTAAATTTAATTTTCTTCCTTGCTTTTCTTTCTTTCTTTCTACTGGGAGGGTTTTTTTTTTTTTTTGGTACCAGGAATTGAACTCACGACCTTGCACTTGCCAGGCAGGCTCTGTGCCGCTGAGCTATATCCCCGGCACCCTACTGGGAGTTGAACTCAGGGATTTCGGACTGAATTACATCCCTAGCCCCCCCCCTTTTTTTTTTTTATTTCAAGTCAGGGTGTCACTAACTTGCTAAACTGCCCAGGCTAGCCTTGAATTTGTGATTCATTCTCCTGCCTCAGCCTCCCAGAGTGCTAGGACTACAAGTGTGTGCCACCACATCTGGCTAGTGTTCCTGAGTCAGCAGGTGCTATGGTTTAAGTGGGTCCTCCCAAAATGCATGGGTTGTAAGCTCAGTTCTTCCATGTAGCAGAGGAGGTGCAACCCTCTGGGTCCCGGGGAAGCTCATACAGTTTCCTCCCCAGCAGCTTGGTGTAAGACACACGCCGCCTATGTGCTCCTTCCTGCTCACCTGCTCCCGCCAGCTACGCCTCTTTCTGCCAAGGGCAGAAGCAGCCCAAGGCCCTTGGACCGCCCAGCCTCCAGAACCATGAGCCCAAAAGAAACCTCTGGAATTTGTAGATAACCCAGGTAATATTCAGGTATTCTGTGACAGTAACAGGAAACAGACTAAGACAGAGGTCTCAGGTGTGCCCAAGAACCTGCATTTCTAACAAGTTCCTAGAATTGTTACATGCTTTCTAACTGCTGGTTCTGGGATCATAGTTTCAAGCAGGTGCTGTGCCGCTGAGCTAAATCCCCAGCCCTGGGACCACAGGTTCAGAACCACTTGATAAAGGCTATTATTGAGGAAGTTACAGGCCAGGTGTGGCAGCACATACCTGTAATCCCAGCACTTTGGAAGCTGAGGCAGGAGGGTCACTGCAAGTTCCAGGCCAACCTGGGCTACATAGTGAGTTCAGGACTAGCCTGAACTATAGAGCAAGACCTTGTCTCAAAAAACCAAAACAGGGCCGGGGATATAGCCCAATGGCATAAGCGTTTGCCTGGCAAGCCTGAGGTCATGAGTTCAATTCCTGGTACAAAAAAAAACAAAAAAAACAAGCTGGGCATGGTGGTGCACCCCTGTAATCCCAACACTCCCAACAAAACTGAGGTAAGAAGGATTACAAATTCAAACCTGGCCTGGGCAATTTAGCAATTTAGAGAGAACATGTCTCAAAGTGTTTTTTATTTATTTATTTTTGTCTTTTTGAGACAGGGTCTCGCTATGCAGTTCAGGCTGGCCTTGAGCTCACTTTGTAGCCCAGGCTGGTCTGAAACTCTCAATGATCCTCCTGCCTCAGCCTCCCGAGTGCTGTGATTACAGGCGTGCACCACCAAGTCCGGCACTCAAAGTGTTTTGTTTTTTTTTTTTTTGGTTTTGGTTTTTTGTTTGTCTTTTTGAGACAGGGTCTTGCTATGCAGTTCAGGCTGGCCTTGAGTTCACTTTGTAGCCCATGCTGGTCTTGAACTCGCAACGATTCTCCTGCCTCAGCCTCCTGAGTGCTGGGATTACAGGCATGCGCCACCATGCCCAGCTGTTGAGAGTGTTTTTTAAAAAGGGGTGGGGATATATCTCAGTATAAAGACTCTGGGTTCAACCTCTAGACCCACAAAAATAAAAACTAAAAAGATTACAGAACCACTAAGAGAATCAGGCCTGGGAGAGCAACTGCGTGGCCACATCCAGGACTGCTGCAGAGAGTGAGACTCCTGGACACCTGACCAGTCCACCGTGGTGGCTGGAAAGCCAAGGCCACCGCCACCTCCTAGCAAGCCAAGGGCTTTGACAAGCCCCCTGCATCTGCAGCCACGTCCTGAGCACCGTCACTTCTAAATAGCAGAGCCTGGGCTCAGGGCTGCTCCCCGGAAAGGACAGAGAGGGGAGGTGGGAGTTGTCCTGTGGGACATTCCCAAGCACTGGAAGGGATTCCAGAAATGTCAGGCAGCCACAGAGCACAGGAACGGATGTGTCTTTGACACGTGCCAGGAAAACATGACTTGTGTGGGGAGACAAAGTTGTTTTTACAGCCCACTTCCGTCTGAGAGGGCAGGGCCTAAAAGGGTCACTGCTGACTTGGAGGGTCCTGGGGTAACATTTATTTAGTGTGCATGTTCTGTGGAGCACTGTTGTTTAATGCTTTCCACATATCAACCCAGTCCTCATGACAACCTTTTCCAGGAGGCTCTGTTATTATCAACCTTTTGGTTTTGATATTGGAGATTGAACCCAGGGCCTTTACATTAAGCTATACCCCTCCCCCTTTTCATTTTTATTTTTGTTGAAGCCGGGTTTTGCTATGTGTCTAAATTGCCCAGGCTGGGCTTAAACTTTCAGTCCTCCTGCCTCAGCCTCCCAGAGTGCTGAGGTTACAGGCCTGTACCAGCATGCCTGGCTATCAACCCTTTGTACAGATGAAGAAATCAAGGCACATGGAGGTGAAGCTACTTCCTGAAGGCCACTCAGCCCACAGGAAGTGGAGTTGAAGTGTGAGCCCACCAAGGAGAGTTTGGAAACTTTGTTCTGGGCGAGGATGCCAGACAGCTTCCCCGGGAAGGCTGGCAGATCCAAGCTACAGACACCGGAAGGGTTCTGGGTAAGAGATGGGGAGACAACAGAGATGCCAGATGTCAGCACCTGGGGAAAGGGTGGCGAGGGCTCGGCTGGCTGGGAGGAAGAGTGAGGGGGACAGAGAGGGCGATGGTCCTTCACCCCCTCCCGTAAATTCCCATTTCTCACCAAAAACTTGGGGAGTAGCTGGGCCTATGGAAGGACGCATGGAAGCCTTCTGTTCTCTTTCTGGGTGAGTACAGGGGTGAGGCAAAAGCTATCTCAGTCACTTTTGGACTATGCAAGGCTCAGAGTGGGGAGCCAAGGTCATGGCCAGGGTCACACAGCAAGCAGATACTATGGTATCTACTCTGGATTTGAACTCCGGTTGCCAGCTGTCTGAGCCAGCTCTGTCCACTAAAGCCTGAAGGATTGATCTGTCACTTCCCTTGAGAAGTTCCCTGTTCTATCAAGGCCCTTAAGAAGTTCTGGATGAGTTTGGGGGAGGGTGGGCCAGGGGCTTTCCCAAGACTGTGGCAAGTCCCGAGAGCCCCAGGGGACCTGTTCCCTGCGTGGGAGAGCAGATCACCCATTCCCTAGGCTTGGCCAGCCCCAGGGGCTCCGTGACCAGCTGCCAGAGGCCTGAAAGTGAGGTGACCTGGCCACCCAGTTGTGCCACGGACTCCAGGCCTGGGGGCAGGGGCTGGAGGTCTTTCAGTCTATCTGTGTGTCTCTGTCACTCTCTGATACACACACACGTTATTACCGTATTTTCTGTGTGTCTGACTGTCCTTCGTGTTTTTCACCCTTTTGCCTCTGGTTTTTGTTTTGTTGGGGTTTTTTTGGTCTTTTTGAGATGGGGTCTTGCTATGCGGTTCAGGCTGGTCTTGAGCTCACTTTGTAGCCCAGGCTGGTCTCAAACTTGCAACGATCCTCCTGCCTCAGCCTCCAGAGTGCTGGGATTACAGGTGTGCACCACCACGCCCCGCTCTGCATCTGGTTTTGACTGTTCTGCTGACCCTGGCTGTCTCTGGGTCTCTCTCATCTCTCCTGTCTGTATCTCAGTGTCTCTCTCTGTCTCCTCCGGCTCGTCTGCTCCCTCCCCTCCCCTCCCCTCCCCCTGCTCTGCCTCCTCCTCCCACCTGCACAGGGACAGGGCTGGCCTCTGCGGAGGCTCCCCAGGGGGGCGGCAGGAAGTGCTCTTTCCCCTCTGACCATCAGCTGGCCTCGGGGACATGGCTCCCCCCCCCCTCCTGTCCACCCAGCCTCACAGGAGCCTGGGGCTCACGGTAAAGTGTGCTGATCACTTTTGAGGGGTTCTGAGGACAGCCCTTGGGGCCTTCCCTGGAAGATGGTGGGAAGGGGTGAGCAGGGGAAAAGAGCTCCCCCATTTTCACAAAGCACTGGGTCCTGGGGACAGCGTGTTAAAGGCCACTGTCCCTGTCCTTGAAGATAAAAGGGCTGTAATCCCAGCACTCAGGAGGCTGAGGCAGGAGGATCGTTGCGAGTTCGAGACCATCCTGGGCTACAAAGTGAGCTCAAGGCCAGCCTGAACTGCATAGCGAGACCCTGTCTCAAAAAGACAAAGAAAAAAAGATAAAAGGGTACCTGAAGGCAAAGGGCTGGGAGTTGAGGGTAGCGAGCCCTGGAGCTGTGGGGAGGGGTTCTGCAAAGGCAGGGTGTGTGTGTGTGTGTGTGTGTGTCTGGACCAGTAGCAGGGGTGAGAACACGCTCATATTGGCACACAGGGCTCTTAAATATTTGTACCTGGCCCGGGTGACCATCAGGGGCGGCTCAGCTGGGCAGCGCCCGTCCGGAGTCAGAGGTCTAGGCTGAATCCATAGCCGCCGGGAGTGCCAGCCTTGGGCGTGCAGCGGGCCTCGCCCAGCTTGTTTCTTCACGCACACAGTAGAGGTAAGAGGCCGGGGGAGGCAGCTCAGTGGCAGAGAGTGTGCTTAGCATGCTTGAAAGCCCTAAAAAAAAAAAAAAAGAAAGAAAAAAGAAAGCCCTGAGCTCCACCTTGAGCACCAAAAATTCAGAAGTAAAGGAAAAGATCTGTGTAATAAAGCGAATGGCCACGAGCCTATAAAGGAGCCAGAGATAGGAGAGGGAACCAACATTTACGGATCGATGGCAGCTACAAGTGACACATAAATATTAGTTAACAGCTCTGGATGTCCGAAGTCCAAGTCCAGAAGGTGGCAGGGCTGGCTCTCTCAGGACTCCTCTGAGCTCCTGCTCCCTTTAAGGCCAGCTGCTGGCGTCCCTTCGTCCACCACCAAAGCAGCGCCGCCCCACCACCCTGACCCATCATCCCGGTCACATCTCTCCCTGCTTCTCTCTGTCCCCTTCACAGTCAGGGACGTGTGTGATCACACTGGCCCACCCAGATCATCCAGGAAAACTTCCCTACTTTAAGGCCAGCTAGCCAGCTGGGCGTGGTGGCACAGAACGCCTGTAATCCCAGCACTCAGGAGGCTGAGGCAGGAGGATCGTTGCGAGTTCGAGACCAGCCTGGGCTACAAAGTGAGCTTAAGGCCTGCTTGAACTGCATAGCGAGACCCTGTCTCAAAAAGACAAAAAAAAAAAAAAGTCCAGCTAATCAACAACCTTAATTCCAGCTGCCAACTTAAAGCCCCTAACTGTTCATGAAATTCCAGGATTAGAACTCAAACATCTTTTTGAGAGGCGAGGAGCTTCTACCTAACGTCCTACAGCCTGGCTTGTTTGAATCTTCTCAACAACCCTGGAAGGGGGAAAGTGAGTATTTAGTGTTGTTCACCCATTTTACAGATGAGGAGATTAAGGTCAAGGTCACACTCAACAATCACCCTTAGGAAGAAAAACTGCAGTGCAAACCCATGTCTGATCTTATAACGCCCATTCTTCCCTCCTGGTCATAATCCTTTGAAAGCCCCAGGGCACTGCAGAAAGATGAGATGGAGTTTAATTCATTGAAACAAACCTAAGGCCCTCACTGTGCACGCAGAAAGTACTGAGGACACAGAGGAATAGAATGAAGACTTGGTCTTTAGAGGAGGTAATAGGGTGTCAGGCACTGGGGGAGCTCCAGGCTGCTGCTCAGGGTCAGGGTATGTGTGGGCTGGTTTCAGGTTTGAAGCCCAGCTCTGCCTGTACCCACGTGTGGGTCCTGGGGGAATAACAGCACCACCTACTTCTGCATAGAATGAAGTGTTTTGGTTTTGCTTTTGTTTTGTCTTTTTGAAGCAGGGTCTTGCTATGCAGTTCAGGGTGCCCTTGAGCTCATTTTGTAGCCTAGACTGGTCTTGAACTTGCAGTGATCCTCCTGCCTCAGCCTCCCAAGTGCTGGGATTACAGGCGTGAGCCACCATGTCCAGCTTCATGCATAGAATGATCATGAGGACTAAATTAGATAATGTGGGAAAGCATGAAGCAGGTACCAGCACAGAGTAGAAACTGGAGCAGTTCTTTAATTATTATCTGATGCTGGGCGTGGTGTCACATGCCCCCCAGCACTCGGGAGGCCGAGGCAGGAGGATCGTTGAGAATTCAAAACCAGCCTGGGCTACAAGGTGAGCATAATAGTAGTAGTAGAAGGATTCTAATCAGGATTCTGGAGTAAGCCAACAAGATAAGTGGTGCTGACATTTGCAAACATACTCTTTTGAGACGGAGGTAAAAACAGCTGGCGCATACCTATAATCCCAGCACTCAGGACGCTGAGCCATTAAAAACAAAAAGGAGGCTGAGCCAGGAGGATTGCAAGTTCCAGCCCAATCTGGGCTACAAATAAAGACCCTGTCAATAAGATAAGTAATAATTAAGCACCTAGGCCGGGCATGGTGGAGCACGCCTATAATCCAGCACTCGGTAGGCTGAGGCAGGAGGATCATTGTGAGTTGGAGACCAGTCTGAGCTACAAAGTGAGCTCGAGGCCAGCCTGAACTGCATAGTGAGACCCTGTCTCAAAAAGATTAAAAAAAAAAAAAAAAAATGTAAGCACCTGACTGAATAGAGCGTCCAAAGCTGCCGTGGATGTCTGAGTTGGTGCCAAGGATGAATAAACCCCGAGCAAGCTGCCACTTCTTTTTGTTGTTGTTTTTTTTGTTTGTTTTTTTCCAGTACCGGGAATCGAACTCACGAACTTGCACTTGCCAGGCAGGTGCTGTGCCGCTGAGCTAAATCCCCACCCCAAGCTGCCACTTCTATACTTGATTTCTCCATTTCTTCATCTTTAAATGGGAAGACAAATGGTGTCTGCTTGGCTTCTGGATTTGTGTGGGGATCAGATTAAACGAGGTCTGTAGTTAGATTTTGCAGCTTGTAAAGAGCCGCCTGGATTTGGAGCTCGGCTGCCTTTGTTGTTTTCCCAGGAAACGTTGGCAGAAGGGCGTGGCCACATCTGGACGCTGAGTCACCAAGGTCATCCACCTGCAAGTGCTGAGTACGCAGCAGTTGTCACGCGGAGCCACTGCCACTCCAGGTGAACAGGAGACGGTTATCTGTGGCTCTGAGTGCTGCAGGGACTGCCTGGGCTCTCCCCATTTGCAGAGTAGAGCTGGGGATCTGGGGTAGGACTAGGACGCCCTGGGCTGGCCCAGTGTCCCTGCTGCCCCTGAGCCCTACCCATCCCACTTCTGGGGTAAACTGAGCAAGCGGTCCACTGTCCCAGAGCAGGCTTGGACCCCAGGAGGACTGAGGGCCTTCCTGAGATCTTACTGCCAGAGGGCCTTACCAGCCGCTCAGCACGAGGTGCTCCAGGGAATCTGCTAGCAGCAAACTATTTCTCCAAAGGTTACATGTGCTGGTTTGGGGGCTTTTTGCAAGGGGAACGATATAATACAGGATGGATATTTTATAAGATTATTTATAATAGTCACCCAAAAACATCATATACATGAGAGTGCAGGAAATCTGTCCACACACTAAAGACCAAAGAAACTTGACCAGTTGAGGGCCTGGATCCCACAATAATGTCCGGCATGAGTTCAGCTGAAGACCTAGAACTCATCACAGTGCCTCCCACAAATCTAACTGGAGGCCTAGGGCCCATGACAATGTCTCACGCAGGCCTGTTTCACGGATCTGCGCTGGGAAGGCCCAAAGGTCAGTGGTGGAATCTAGAAAGTCTGTGCCAATGGGATGAAGGATCTGTGCTAGCAGGCTGAGGGACCTACAGTGGGGCCAGGAAGTGATGCTCAAAATAAGAACCAGAGCTCCCCCAAAAAGCACCACAGCCATCCTCAGCAACAGTGAGGTCCCGAGCTCCTTCGACGATCAGGACAGCCGGGTTCCCATCAGGAAAGCCAACGCAGCAAGCTTCTCCAGGACACGGGCAGTGCACCGTCTTCCCCTCCAGAGCCAGGAAGCGATGCTCAAAGTGAGGACCAGAGCTCCCCCAAAGTGAACCGAAGCCATTCTCAGTGCCAACGAGGTCCTGAGTTCCTCGGAGGATGAAAACGGCCAAGTTCATCAGGAAAGCCAGCGTGACGAGCTCCTCCAGCAGAACCAACAGCTCCTTACAGCTTCTACCAGCTCCTGACAGCCTTTCTCCGCTCCCAATAGCCTAACTTCTTCTCCAGTTCTTATACTGTTGGCAACAATCCTCAGGTGGGCCTCCCACACCCAGCACCATGCTTGCTCAGTTCAGCTGAGGGTTATAAGTTGACCACCAGTTGTCAATCCACCACAACACACGACTCAGAAGTCTGACAGACAGGACATAGCAAAGTGCAGACTTCTCACTGCGGCTTCCAGGCCTCACCTGACCAGCGCCTGCCAGCCTCTCCGGCCTGTCCGGCCTGTCTTGTCCCTCCCGTCAGGCAGCCCCAGAGCTTTGAGCTTCTGGTTTCCTCAGCATCTCACATCACTGCGCCCTACCCAGGCCTTTACTCCTGCTTCCTATCCCCAGAGGCGGTGGACTCCCAACTCCACGTATGTACAGACCCCTGCGTTCACCTGCTGTGTGCCCTGGAGCAAGTCACTCACCCTCTGTGGCTTTGGCCCCTTCATCTGTGATCTGTGCAGCCAGAGGGCTGTAGGCAGAGGCCATGGGAGTCTGGACGTCGGGCCTGCTCTGTGCTCCGCCTCCAACTCACTGTTTGCGTCCCAGGTCATGGAAGCGACACACAGATGCAGCGCTTCCCGGAGGTCAAGTCTGATACCCCATGTCCCTTTATCCCTCACCACACTCGCCATTAACTGTTATGCGCACATCCTGGGCGCCAGGCCAGGCTGGGCACTGTGGGGACTCTAACAAGAATCTCACAGGACCTAGGGAGGGGGCAGCCCTGGAGACAGCACCACGCCACCGCAGGAAACCCTGGGAACCCGCTCTTTACCATTCTAGGGCTCCCGGGCCTCCTCTGGGACTTGCAGGGGTCCAGCCTCTCTTGCCAGCCCCAGCTGACCCTGTGCAGTCCCAGGGCAGTTTGGGCGGTGCTGAGGGAGCCAGGGAGGTGCGAGGGGGTCAGTTCTGACTTCACATTGCTGCTCTGGGTCATCCCAGTGCTGAGCAGTTGAAAAAAAAAAAAGGCCCCGGCCTCTTAACCCAGGAATGTGAAACATTTCTTACCGCCGCTAAGAGCGCCAGGGTGGGGCACAGGCCTCCTCTCCCAAGCCCTGGAAGGGTCCAAATTGTTTTCTAAAACCACAAAGCAGGAGAGGTCTGAGGGGACAAGGGAATGGGGGAGCTGGGCAGAGCTCCCAACTCTGATGACTGGGGCGGGGGAGGGAAAGTCAGAGGCACAGAGGGGAGGCAGGAAAAGCGCGGCGCCAATCTCCTGCCCAGCCCCTCCTCCTCCTGCTTTGGGCTCCCCATCCCCAGCGGGGATCCCATGTTCTTTCCTTGTGACTCGCTTGTCAAACGCCTCGCTCTAGGGCTTCTAGTGGCCGGCCAGGTTTCCTAGATCACTCCTTCAGCAGTGCCAGGAGCTGCACTTACCGGGTGCGTGGGAAGCTAGGACAGGCGCTGCGTCAGGTTCTCTGCAGGGCACCCAGAGCTGGTCACAGATTTGGCTTTTCTAGTACTTCTGGGCCCACTCTGTTCCCCGAGACCTCACCCGTGTCTCCACCTCTGGGCCCTACCCCGTCGTGACCTCTGGTCTCTTCCTGCCACCCCTCAGCTGCTCCTTTCCCCACCCCTGCGTTTGCTCAGCTGCCCCGGGACAGGGAGCTGGGGGCCTTAGCCCAGGTCGGCAGGCCCGGAGTCTCCCGGCACTGGGGACCCAGGTGTGACACAGGTCCCAAGCATGGGCCCTGAGCCTGCTAGACTTCCTGGGCCCCAGGTTTCCTCTGTCCACCAGGCACCACCCTCAGTGGTCTCCCCAGTACACATCCAGGAGGCCAATGTCCCTCGGCCCCTGACTCAAGGGTAGAACCAGGTAGAACCAAGAGGTTATTCGGGGGAGCAGAGACAGGACACGGGACAGAGGTCACAGGCAGAGACAGAAATGTACAGATTTATTGCAAGGAACTCATGGATGTGAATGTGGGGCTGGCTGGGGACAGCTGGAATGTGCGTGTGGGCCGGAGCTCTCACGCATGGGCTGATGCCGCTGTCCACAGCTGGAATCCCTCCCCAGCTCCAGGCCCTTAGCTTATTCGCATCTGCAGAGTCCCTCTTGCCATGAGACCATGTCAGGTGGCCCTGTTGCAGGTCTCAGGGACTGAAATGTGGATGTTTTTTTCCATACTGGGAATTAAACGCAGGGCCTTTGCACTGAGCTACATCCCCAGCCCTTTTTTATTTTAAGACAGGGTCTTGCTGAGTCCCTAAGCTGCCCAGACCTGGCTAGAAATTCTGATCCTCCTGCCTCAGCCTCCCAGACTGCTGGGACCGCAGGTATATGCCACCACCACCAGCCCAGATGTGAACATCTTTGGGGTCCATTATTCTGCCCCTGACAGCCCCCAGGCCCACCCTCTTTCCCATCCATCCGTTCACACACTCATTTCCTGGTGCGTGGTCCACCGGCCCAGGTGAGGGCCTTGCCAAGGGCTGGTGATTGCGATGTGGAGAACGGTGACCTAAGGAGGTCAGGAGTAGAGGACCTTAGTGGCATTGGGTGGTGAGGGGCTGCACTAAGATCTGAAAAAGAAAGCAAGAAAGACCGGCTCATGGGACCTCTCTCGGGACTGGGGAACCTGTGACTGCAAGGTGCACCACAGCTGCGTTCTCTCTCTCTGGTCAGTTTTCCTCCAATCCTTTATTGGAGGGGGGCACTGGTTATATTAAAATTAGGCTGGGGCTGAATCCCAGCACTCAGGAGGCTGAGGCAGGAGTACTGCTGTGAGTTCGAGGCCAGCTGGGGCTACATAATGAGTTCAAAGCCAGCCTGAACTGCATAGTGAGACCTTGTCACACAAAAACCAAAAACAACAACAAAAACAGACTGGGAGAGTTGGTGTACACCTGTGACTCCAGTACTCAGGGAGGCTGAGGCAGGATGATCGAGAATGTGAGCCCAGATTGGGCAACTCAGCAACTCAGTGATGTCCTGTCTCAAAACAAGAAAAAGGCTGTTGATACAGCTCAGTGCAAAGGCTCTGAGTTGACTCCTCAGTACCACCAAAATCAATGAATCATACAGCTATACGGGAGAGTGAAGTGCAGCATTCACAAGGTTTCTTAAGCAAACAAGGAGGACCTGAAGGCATTACCTGAGAAAATGAGTCGGTAGTTTGGTTCCTGGGCTCCCCGCCCCTCCCCTGCACGGCCCACGAGCTCCGTTTGCAACAGCAAGGGAAGGACAGAGCTCAGGCTGGACAGAAAGCCCCCGGGGCCTTTGCAGTTACTCACTGCACGGTTGCAGGAGACAGGGCTGGCCAGGTCTGACGTCAGGCGTGTGCCCGGAAAAGGCCCCTCCTGCGCCTGCTTTCCTGAGGGGCGGGCAGCCTTGCTTTCACAGGCTTCTCCTGATTTCTCACGGAACCCAGGGCCGCGGGTATGCTAGGCAAGCATTTTACCAATGAGCTGCACCCAGCCCTTTCAAAACAAATTGCCCAGGCTGGGCTGAAACTTGTGATGCTCCTGCCTCAGCCTCTGAGTTGCTGAGATTACAGATGTGCACCATCACTACCTATTATTATTATCATCACAATTAACCAGGCTTTCTGGCACTCAGCCCCAGCTCTGAGTAACCCTGGCTGGGAAGCCGGGCTCCCAGGTACGCAGTGGACCATCCTCCCCACAGGAGAACTCAGAGTCTTCGCTCTGTTCTCCAGGTATCTGCGCTTGCTCCAAAAGCTCAGGCTGCCGAACAGCGGCTGCTGACCTCCAGCTCTGCCTGACTCTCCTGAGCCCCTCTGAGCCTCGAGGGAGACGGCTGGGTGTGGCAGGGCACACCTATAATCCCAAGGGAGGCTGCAAATTCGCACCCAACCTGGGCAGTTTAGCGACTGACTTCGTGAGTCCCTCTCTCAAAATAAAAAATGAGCCAGGCGTGGTGGCACACACCTGTAATCCCAGCACTCGGGAGGCTGAAGCAGGAGGATCCTTGTGAGTTTGAGACCAGCCTGGGCTACAGAGTGAGCTCTTGAGCCAGCCTGAACCACATAGTGAGGACCTGTCTCAAAAAGACAAATAAATAAATTAATATAAATATAAATATAAATAAAAAATGAGCAGCTCAGTGGCACAGCTCAGTGTGAAGACCCTGGTTCAACCTCCAGTATCAGCAAAGAAAAGAAAGAAAGGGAGAAAGAAAGAAAAGAAAAGAAAGAAAGAAAGGAAGGAAGGAAGAAAGAAAAAGAAAAAAAGGTGGACTGTACAATTCTCAGGGCAATGCCTCTGATCTCAGTAACTGAGACCTAGAGGTGCAAACCCAGCACTGGGTCCAAACCCTGGCACCCCAGATCCAACTAGCAATAACACTGGGTAGGGCTGGCTCAGGGGGTGAGTGTGGGATTTGCATGCTTGAGGCCTGAGGTTCAACCCCAGGTGCTCCAGATGCACACACACACACAAAAAGAATAGGGGTGGGGAGGGGACCCCAGGACCAGCACCTGATTCTCAAAGCCCCCCAAAACTGACTCATATAACGCAGGAAGTGAAGAAAAACACAGGGTGCCTGGCTAAGTTTGAATTTCACATAAATAATAAAGGTTTTTTTTAGCCTAAGACTGTCCAAAATCTCACATGGGACAAATATGTACTAAAAACGGACTTGCTGCTCACTGAAAATACAAATCATTCAAACGTGACTGGGTAACCTATATTGTATTGGACAACCTTTTTTTTTTTTTTTTTTTT
>NW_004955413.1:23023783-23038825 GCF_000276665.1 Chinchilla lanigera
TTTTTGTCTTTTTGAGACAGGGTCTCACTATGCAGTTCAGGCTGGCCTTGAGCTCACTTTGTAGCCCAGGCTGGTCTCGAACTTGCAACGATCCTTCTGCCTCAGCCTCCTAGATGCTGGGATTACAGGCCTGCGCCACCATGCCCGGCTTGGACAACCCTTGAAATGCAGTCAAAGGAAGAACTGAGAACGCTGTCTGCAAGCTACACTGGCGAGTTCTCTGTCTTTCCTGACTACTATAATGAAATACCTTACGCTGGGTAATTTATGAGAACAGAAATGAGTGGCTTATTTTTCTGGAGTCTGGCAAGTGTGAGATCAAGGGAGCAACAGATTCTATGTCCAGTGAGGGCTTGTTGCTTACCGGGGGTGCCTTTTCTGTGCCCCTTGTAGGTAGCAGAAGGGACGAGGGCAATCAGTTTCCTGACCTATTCACCTCCCACAGGCTCCGCCTCCTACCCCCGCACTGAGGGGTGATGGTGTATAAATATAACTATACACATAAATATAAACATAAACATAAATTTGGGGGTGGGGGACACAAGCATTTGGACAGCACCACTGTATTTGTTTCTGGTTTTTTTTTTTGGAGACAGGGTCTTGCTATGCAGTTCAGGCTGGCCTTGAGCTCACTTTGTAGCCTAGGCTGGTCTCAAACTCACAAGGATCCTCCTGCCTCAGCCTTCACCATGCCTGGCACCAGCACTGTAAAGATACACTAAGGAGGAAAACCAAGGCGAGTACCAGTGTGAATAGCATGCTTTTCTATGTGTTAAAATGCAGAGAAAACGATACAGGGATTGAGTATAGTGGTGCATGCCTGTGGTCCCAGCTACCCAGGAGGCTCAGGCAGGCCGATCTCAAGTTCAAGGCCAGCCTCTGCAGCTTGGTATGACCCGGTTGGCAAAAGAAATAAATAATACGAAAAGAATGTTAGGATAAGCAAGTGAAGACACAGGCTACTTCTGGGGAGAGGGCAAAGGTGGCAGGGACTGGGGTGTGGAGGACGTCTCCCTGTACTCCCTTTGCACATTTTGAGTTTTGAATCATGTGAATATTTCGTCCAGGAGAAAAATAAATAAGTAACATGATCAAGCAGTTTTGTCCTGACCCGACTCCCGCACCCTTAACCTCCTGCATTCTAGAAATACTCCAGCGCTTGTCTTATCCTTATCAAAATTCCTGTAGGCCTTTGACTCCCGACTCAGCCTGTCTGCAGCATTTTCCTGCCTGCCGGGGTGGGCTGAGTCATAGCCACCCCCAGCCGCCAGCTGTTTGCTATCTGTAGGTCTTCCTGGGAAGAGCTTTCCAGCTGTGAGCCACCCCACAGTCTCTTCCCTCACACTGTAAGGACCCCATCCATGGGTGTGCCGGGCCCTGTGCAGTTCTGAAAGGGCGAGTGCGCAACGCCAAGGGGAGAAGTTGCCATGTGTGTCTGTGTTTCCCGAGAGGTGGCACCCGGGACGGCTTCCTGGGGGAGATGGCACGTGGGCAGAGGAGGGAACAGGGCTCCGGGCAGAAGGACCAGCATGAGCAAAAGCCCAGAGTCACAAGGGAAGTGAGACTGGAAGGGTGCTTGAGACCAGGTGCAGAGTCTGAGGAGGTGCCTTGTGGAGCCGGTTGTGGGTAGGCGTGGAACAAGAGCACATTTCTACAAAGCTTGTGCTGTGGTCCCCTGGAACTGTCCCTTGCAGGGTTCCTGGAGGCCGGGGCTCACACCGCAGTGTCAGCCGAGCCTGGAGATTAAAGGAAAGCTCTGACCGGAGCAATGCCAGGGTCTGAGGGACTAATCAGCAGGTCTGATCCAGCATAGCGACTCGCAGAGCTCGGTGCTAAGGGCCAGGTGTAAGAAGTCAAAACAAGGAGGCACAGATACAGGGGCCTGAGCCCCAAGAGCCTACAGTCACCTGGTGGAGAAAAGCACTCAGCTCCTAGAAGGCCCCGCAGCAGGACACGGCCCTGGATGCGATTTGGGACCCTAGCAGGGCTGCAGCGGGCCTAGATGGGGGAAGGGCTTTTACACATCACTATATCGCACCTAGGTTTTCCAGGTGAGTCTTGAGGCCCAGAGAGGGACAGAGAATTGTCCAGGCCACACAGCGGGTGAGTGACATAGGCGGGGCAAGATCCCAGGGCCCTGACTCCTTGACTGCCAGCCCCGCCCTCCACAGCCCTCACAGCCTTCTGCAGGGCGGAAAGCTCAGCCGCCATCAAGGAGCGCTTCCGGAAGCAGGGTCACGCCTAGCCCCCTGACCCCGGGTGTCCTTGGCAGGTGCAAGATGGAGAAAGTGCTGTCCCAGGAAAGAGACAGTCTCCCGTGGACCTCCCTGATTTGTCACCTGGCTGACTGCCCTGGGGCGCAGTGATCAGCAGCCCACCACAGGTCACCTGCTAAAGGCCAGTTGGTGTCTCCTCCCATGGAACCCAGAGGGACGGATGATGCTGGTGTCCAGGATGCAAATGAAGCTCGGGCAGTCATAGCAGCTCCTGTGCTGTTTTCCAAGACACCATTTGCCTGTGCCGGGGACAGTGGCCTTCCCTTGCAAACACAGAGATTTCCTCTAGACGTTCCCGACAAGGTGCTGAGACCCTGCCTTCAGCTCTCTTCCTTTCGGCTTACCAGACACACTCCCTGAGCAAGAACGGGCCTGCAGGCCTTGCAGATGTTTACCCTTGAGTATAAATAAGTTGTCAGACCCCCAGACTGCCAGCTGAATGCAAGGCCCTGCCCAGAATGACACACGACAGGCCAGGCCAGGAGGGAGAGGTCCCAGGAAGGACTGGGGCTGAGCCCTGGGTGCGGCTGGGTGGGGCTTCCCTGCAGCACCTGGCCCTGGATCTGTGTCCAGGTGGCACCCAGGAGGGAGGCGCCCAGGCGGAGGTATATGGTGATGCTGAAAGAACACTGATTTTGCTGGGGTCCCAACCCAACCCACGCCTGCCTTAGGCAAGCCACTCCCCTCTGAGCCTCAGCAACTTCTGTGAAATGGGGTGATGGCCCTGCAGCTACCCTGCAACTGGGAGGACTCCACAAGCTGTTGTCACACCCAAGGGACGTTAGAACCCCCATGAGCTCTGTCCAACCTAGATCCTGGCAGAGTCCCCAGTACAGCTAGTCAGGGAAGGGGCCTAGAGCTTGCATCTCTAGCAGGCTCTCAGAGGATCTCTATAAAACCCTGGAGGTGGGGCCGACAGAACCAGAAAAAAACATGCAACACAAATGTCACTGTGTAGCAACTTCCCTCCCATGTCCACCCCACAGCTGGACAGAGGGGGCCAGGCAGGAAGAGCAGAGAAGGAACACAGGCCCGGGAGCCAGCGGTCAGGGCTCTGCAGACATGCTGTAATCCCTGCACCTAGCAGCACTGAATCTCTCACGAAATAACAAGCAAATGTGTCACATGACTCACCTTACATAATCGTCCCTGCAAGTCTGTGAAATAGGTTATCCCTACGCCCATTATATGGTTAAGGAAGCCATGATAGAATAATGGGTCCCTGCTCACGCCTGGATTTTAGCCCTCTAGGCTTCATTGTGGACTTGCAATGTACAATAATGTAAAATAATGAATTGCCTTCTTTTTTTGCTTTTTTCTGGTACCGGGAATCGAACTCACGACCTTGTACTTGCCAGGCAAGCACTATGCCGCTGAGCTAAATCCCCAGCCCCTGAATTGCCTTCTTTCAAGCCACAAAATTTGTAAGAAATTATCACAGTAACAACAGAGATTTCATCTAAAACCTGAGTCTCAGGAAGCGGAGACACAAATACAGTCTTTTTGTCCGCAGAACTGTGTGCAGATTCCTGCCCATGAGTCAATTCAGCGACAGACCAGGATCTGAGGCTGAAGGTACCCAAACCAGCAAGAGCTTTCTCTTGGGGCGGGCAGAGGGAAATTCAGCCGTTTTAAATGTCAGGGTGGTTATGGGAAAGAGGAATGTCGCTGGCTAGGCACAGCAAAGAGTTTCCGTGTCTGGACCAACTCCAGTTGATGAGAACTGGCTGCCTGAAGCGCTGTGAAGAAAGAGCTGAATCCTGAGGCTGAGTCCAGGCTCGGAGGGAAAGGGTGCTGGGATCGACTGGCAATGCCTGTCCTGGCCTCGCCTTGGAAGAGGAACCATGACTGCTGAAGTTGACCTCATGAGTTGCCCCAGGCCGTCTGGGTCTGACTCTTCCTGTTCCCAGGGTGTAACAGGGTGCCTGGAAGGGAGGAAAGAGGAAGGAAGGGAAGCAGGAAAAGAGAAATCCATTTCCATGGGATCCAGGACTGGGGCAGATGGGTGGACTGCTGAAGTGCAAAGCTTCTGACTTACCCTCTCAGCATCCCTGCCCCCCTTTTCTGATCAAAGCACCCCCTTCCTTTGGGGTTGGTCTTGAGGCTGGAGAGGAGAAATAAAGATAAATAGAAAGGATATACTATTTAAAAGTATAAGATTAAAACTGTATGTTTTGCCAGGCACGGTGGGCATACCTGTAATCCCAGCACTTGGGAGGCTGAGGCAAGAGGGTTTGAGACCAGACTGGGCTACAAAGTGAGCTGAAGGCCAACCTGAACTCCATACTGAGACACTGTCTCAAAAAGACAAAAAAAAATTGTATATTTGAAGAAAAACTGCAGCTTCAGGACACATAACTTATTCAAGCTTATTTCCTTCAGGCAAAAATTCATAAGAGTCTTAAAGACAAGCTTGTAAACTTGGGGTCTGTACCTATACGTTTCAGCTGTGCACTAGGCCCCCTCCTACTGACCCCCATCGTCAGAAGCTATTATGAATAGAGAGCGTATCTCAGCTTCCAACCCAAATCAACCGTTTGCCTTTTAGCAGAGCCCACAGAATGGGCAAATGGGCAGCCCCCGCAGACACCCGAGTACATCTCCTAGGGACATGCTGAAGTCCCTGTAAATATACCTGCTCCAGGCCACATGGTATCTCTCTCCCTCTGCAGGGCCCACATTTTCTCTTTGAATGTGAACTTGAAAACTTCTGCCTAGCCGGGCGTGGTGGTGCATGCCTGTAATCCCAGCACTGGGGAGGCTGAGGCAGGAAGATCACTGTGACTTCAAGACCAGCCTGGTTACAAAGTGAGCACAAGGCCAGCCTGAACTGCATAGTGAGACCCTGTCTCAAAAAGACAAAATAAAACAAAACCAAAAAAACTTCTTCCTAGTAAATCTCTCTACACCTCTCACTGGAAAATTCTTTTTCTGTGACAGAAGTCAGAGAACGTGCAACCTGCCTCTTGGATGGAGGAAGTCAAGGATCCCCATCTTTGCTTTGGGAGCTCTGTGGACCCTGCCTGGTGACAGTCTTAGTCCATTCAAGCTGCCAAACAACAGATATTTATTCTTCACAGTTCATAGTTCAAGAGGCTGGAAATCCAAGGCCAAGGTGCTTATAGATTCAGTCTTTGGTGAGAATGCTCTTCCTCCTAGATAACGGTCTTCTCACTGTGTGCGCACATGGTAGAAGGGGTAAAGCAGCTTTCTGGGGTCTCTTCTACAAAGGCACTAGTCCCGTCCCACCCTCCTGACCTAATCACTGCCAAAGGCCCCACCTCCTCGTGCCATTGGCTTGGGGGTGAGGATTTCAGCGGGTAGAGTGGGCAACACAAACAGTCTGTTGTAGGGATCGCCCTCCTCCATTGCATTTGGTTGGGGTGGGACCTCCAACCCCAGGGACAAACTATGTAAACTGTGACCCACAGAAGAATTTGACTCTTCCTCACAAGCTGAGCTTTGCGAGAGACTCGGGGAGGGAGGGAGGGCGGTGTGAGTCACGGCATCTGAAGACCACATCCTGAAGATCTGGGCCCCAAACCCGGCCAGTGATGAGGAAGTGAACCCAGCCTGGGATTCTTCAGCCTGAGTGCAGAGACTCCTAACCCTAAAGTCCTCTCTTTCAGGAGCAATGACCAAAGGCACAGAAACCAGAGCCCGCATCAGCCTGGGAAGAAGTGTCCCTGGGAGTTGGCTGCCCTTTGAGTACAGGCATCTGGCCTTCCTCCCTCCCAGCAGCTCAGCAAGTTGAATTCCAGTCCAGACCTCCACTGCCATTTTTATTCTGCTTAATTACTCAGAATCAATTTCCCAGGTCTGGGGAAGAAAGGACAGGCCAGAGATCAGAGCTGTTGCTGTCAGGACCAGGAGGGGTGTCCAAGTGGCAGGAATGCATTGAAACAATGAGGATGGGACAGTCAAAGGCCCTGTGGCCAGGGAGACTTGGGTGTGACCCTGGACTGTCCTTCCACTCTCCGAGCCTCAGGGAAATGAGTCTGTGAAATGAGATGATGAGCATCTTTCTCTCACAGGGGCCCTAGCAGGCACCTGGAGATGATGTAGGAACAGCATTCAGCATAGTACTAGGCACAGCAGTGTGACTTCTTTCTCTTTAGGGTGCTCGCGCTCCTGGAGGAAATGCAGCCTTTTTTTATTTTTATTTTTATTTTTGTCTTTTTTATTTTTTTATTTTATTTTATTTGTTTTTTGTTTTTTGTTTTTTGTTTTTTTCCGGTACCGGGAACCGAACTCACGACCTTGCGCTTGCCAGGCAGGCGCTTTTTGCCGCTGAGCTAAATCCCCAGCCCCTCTAAATCCCCAGCCCCTCTAAATCCCCAGCCCCTCTAAATCCCCAGCCCCTATTTTTGTCTTTTTTAGACAGAGTCTTGCTATGCAGTTCAGGCTGGCCTTGAGCTCACTTTGTAGCCCAGGCTGGTCTCGAACTTGCAATGATCCTCCTGCCTCAGCCTCCCAGTGCTGGGATTACAGGCATGCGCCACCACACCCGGCTGTAGGAAATGCAGCTTAATACATCCCTGTGACCCACAGCTACCGAGTACCTGCTTTATGCCAGCCACAGCACTAATTCACTTTGTCTTTTTGTTGTTGTTGTTTTTCTGGTACCAGGAATCGAACTCACAACCTTGCACTTGCCAGGCAGGCACTGTGCCGCTGAGCTAAATCCCCAGCCCCATCACTTTGTCTTTTTGAGACAGGGTTTCACTATGCAGTTCAGTGTGCCACCACGCACGGCCCCTCACTTGATTTTCAAAGTGCCGCCCATGGTCTTCAGAGGAGATCAGGCGTGTTCGTGGTGGTATGGCTGCAGACTTCCATGGTCTTCAGTACATGGATGAGAAGTCTGAGCTCAGCAAGGGGAACTAAGCCACCCCCAAGGCCACAAGCACGCCAGCAGTAGGAACCTGAACACAGGCACTTTTGACCAAGACCGCAAACCCTTCCCCTCTGTAGGGCTCCCTGATGGCAGGGAGGACTTCGGGTGGGTCTGGCCCCAAAAAGCTGCGGGTCCAGACGGGGATGAGAAATGTGGAAAAGGAAATCAAGCTGAGCAGGCAGAGTGCCCCGAGGGTCCGGGGAGCCAAGACTGCTCTGGGCAGGGGAGGACGCCTCTGCCTGGATTTCAGGCCATATCCAGTGTCTCCAGAAAGAAAGGATTAGAAGCCACTGTCCTAATCCTGAGGCCCCAGGAAAGCAGCACGTTCCCACAGGTTTTATCTTCCTCCTGTCAGTCTTGCAGGTGGGAGGAACACCCCACACTCGCAGAAGAGAGGCCAAGGCAGCACAGGGTCAGAGCCGGGACGTCACTGTCCCACGCCCTTCTTTTGCAGCCCACACAGGGCAGGGGCCCTGGCAGGGTCCGCAGAAAGTGGCGGGCGGGGGGTGGGGGCAGAAGCACAGCAGGATGTAGGCCTCCGAGGCAGTTCTTGCAAACAGGACATTTCTTAAGTCTCCCTCCCACTCTCCCTTTGTGCAGACCAACAATGGAAAGAAAAAGCAATGGATTCACAGCCAGGACCCCCGAGTCTCCAGTCCTGCTGAGACTAGCTCTTGTGCAATCTGCGTGAGCTTTTTCTCCTCCTAGGACCTCAGTTTCCACATCAGTGAAAGGAGGGGTCTGGATCCCATTTCCAAGGTCCCTTCTGGCTCTACTGCTCTGGAAGTTAAAGGCTGTGAGTTGGTGTCACCTCCCCTCCCTAAGTTGCCCAGATCTCTCCCAAAGCCTCAGACAACTCAGGTGGAAGAAACGTTTGGACAGAGGCTTGGATGGGAGAGAGCGCAGGGACTCCAACCCTTGTCCCCATGCTCTGCCAAGCCAAGATGGCAGGCCCGCAGGGGAGGTGGTCAGCACAGACAAGAGCCATCCCCACTATGGAAGGCAGGAGCGGCCCCCAGGGATGGGCCAGAAGCCAGAACGCAGCCAGGCTTTCAACCTCCTACTTCCCAGCCCATGCACCAGGCCCGGCGGCCAGCTTCTCAGAGCTGGGGGTGGAAGGCAGGGAAGAACCAGGGCAGAGGAAGTGGCCTGAGCTTGCTCTCTTCCCCTTTGTTTGAACCTGTCCCCCTGAGAGCCAAGCCTGCAGCTGTAGGGTCTTCTGATGATGGGGAGCAGGGGGCGAATGGCTGCGGGAGCTTGACGGACCTGACCCCACAGCCACTCCTTGATCAGTAGGTATGGGATTAGAAGGCTGCTGACATCCGTGTTTTTCAAGTTGCAGGTCGTGACCTCCTGGCGGATCTTGAAGCTAATGCAGTACTTTCATTGATTAAATAAATCAGAATGATTAATGATGATTGTGATAAAATAGAGGAGACAATAATGGAGTGCCTTCCGGGTAGTAAGCATGAATTCTGTCCTGAAACTGGTTTAAAGTTTTATGCCTTATGCCAGGTTGTGATATCATGTGTTTCTTGCTCCTGGTCACATTCACAAAGCTTTGGAAAGCCACGGCCTGAGATCATGCTTCCAGTCCCTTTGTCTGCCAGCAGGAGTGGGAGCTGGCCGCAGGTCCTCCCATGTGGCCCTCAGCTCCTTGCCCACACACCTGGCTGCCTGCTCAGGTGCCCCACCCCAGCAGCTGTGCACACGCCTTGTGTCCTTCCGACCCTTCCTTCTCCCACACCGTCACCCCAACCTGCCTTCATCCAGGGCCGCCTGTGTGAATGCTGCACTGTCCCCTCGAGGGCCCAGCCAGGATGACCTTTTCGTTGCCAGCACCCACCCTCCCAATCAACTGGCTCCTATCAAGGTGTGGCGGGTGGAGGCCAGTTGGCTCGCTCTGATTTGTGGATGAAAGCAGCACACGAGTGAATGGACAGTGGATCGGGGGCGAACTGCTCTGTTCTGGGAGACAAGCACAGAGGTCTGCTGTGTTAACAGTCAACGACGGCGATGCACCTACTGTGTGCCTGTACCTCACAGCTCCTGGCGACACTAGGCCACCAGCCTCCAGACGTCTTCCTTTGAGGAGTTCAGGGTCAGATGTGACAGACAGGTGGATAAATCACTCACTGTGATGAGAACCCCAACATGGACACTCACTGGGGTGCCAAGGGAGCTAACAACCCCACACAGACATCTAGGAAGCCTACAGGAGTCACCGGGCAAAGGGCCAGGCAGGGTGGGATCAGGTGGGGGTCTTCTCGGCAAAAGACTGCAACTCACTTGGCGCTGCATAAATCCTTTACAGCGCTCGCCACTTATCTTACTGTTACACTTAAGTATTTAACTCCCCCTAGACTAAACTCCAGGAGAGGGCAAGGACCAGATGGTGCCGCCTGGGCTGAGCCTGATGGTTCTGGCAGCAGCCTGACTCATTAAACATTAACCAGTGGAATATTCAGAGCCTGCCGGTCGGTGGCTCAGACCGGCCTGGGTGGCAAGCGTAAGGAAGAAGCCGCAGTGGGGCACGGGGAAGAGCGAGGCTTTCTCCAGCCAGCACTGGGGAATACTGGGGGGTAGGGGTTAAACAGGAACGAGACAGGCAGTCAGAGTCATGGTCTAGAATATTCCTCATGCTCTGGGATCCGCAGTGTGGGGCCGGACCAGGCAGGCAGCGAGAAGCAGGGCTGCAATTACCCAGGCCCAGGCCTGAGTCGAGAGGCAGCTGGGCAAGGTGCTCGGAAGAGGCCTTTGTGAGCCAGTGGGCGCCGCTGAGGCAGAGCCGGGCTGCCTGGACTCCAGATGGGCACTTAGTCCTCTTCCCACCCTGCCACAGACGGGAGGAAGATGCCTGCTTAGCTCATCCACACGGGCACAATCTGGTCCTGGCAGGTGCATGCCGGCCGGTCACTGGTACTAGTACATTCCTGAGTTTTGCCCTTGTGCCCTTACACTTTTATTTTCTTGGCCCTTTTAATCAGCTCACATCTTAACACATTTATATACTTTAAAAGCAAACATTAGGGGCTGGGGATTTAGCTCAGCGGCACAGAACCTGCCTGGCAAGTGCAAGGTCATAAGTTCGATTCCCGGTACCGGAGGAAAAAAAAAAAAAAAAAAAAAAAAGCTAAATAAAAGTAAACATTAAGCCAGGAATGGTGGCGCATGCCTGTAATTGTAGTACTCCAGAGGCTGAGGCAAGAGGATCATTGCAAGTTTGAGGCCAGCCTGGGCTACAAAGTGAGCTCAAGTCCAGCCTGAACTGCATAGGGAGACTCTGTTTCAAAAAGAGAAAAAAATAATAATAAAGCAAACATTAGATAGAACACAGCAATGTAGCTCAGTGCTGAGAGGCCCTAGGCTCAATCCCCAGTGCTGCAAATAAATAAAGTGATTATTAAGGAGTCGTATTATTCTCTATACCCTTGTGTGTATTTTCAAGCATTTCATACTAAACATATTAAGTGAATATGATGTCACTACCATGCATGGATAGTAATTCTAAACTCTCTATGGAAGCTCTAAATCATCAAAAATAGTCTTGTTAAATTGCCTGTCTCCATCTCCAGCCTAAGGATCTCACTCTGAGGCTTTTCCTTTGCTGAAAAAGGAGAATGCCAGACTGACATGGCCATGCATAGGTGTAATTCTAGCACTCTGGAAGGCTGAGGCAGGAGAGTCACAAGTTTGAGCCCAGCCTGTTCCTTTTTTTTTTTTTTTTTTTTTTTTGAGATAGGGTCTTTCATTTCTTTTTTTGAGATAGGGTCTTGCTATGCAGTCAAGGCTGGCCTTGAGCTCACTGTGTAGCCCAGGCTGGTCTTGAACTCACAATGATCCTCCTGCCTCAGCCTCCCAAGTGCTGGGATTACAGGCATGTGCCACCACACCCGGTGGCCAGCCTGTTGCAAAAAACAACTTTTTAAAAAGGGCTAGGGGCTTAGCTTAGTGCCAAGGCCCTGGGTTCAATGCCCACTACAGTGTGTGTGTGTGTGTAGCGGGAGCTTGCTCTGGCCCTGTTCTTCTCGGCCCTAACCGAAATTTACAGAAACATGGAAAATATGTTTTTAAAAGCTATACTAATGCCTAACACTGGCAAACAAGCCCACGGGTTAAGGCTGTGCTTTGTATTACAGACACAGGTACTGGGGACTCCTCTCTGCCCCTTGGGGACACAGACCTTCAGCGATCAACCATTTCATCCATTCAGCAAGAACTAGTAAATAACACCACCAAAAACATATGGAAAGTGCTGACATATAGTAACACATGTAACAGCACCACAATCCTGTGGAAGGAGCCGTCGCGCTCATCTCACAGATGAGGAAACTGAGGCACAGAGCAGTAAACTGTCCACAGTTCCCAAAGCCAGCAAGCAACCTAGAGAGATTGGAACCCCAGTCACGCAACTGTAGCGTGGGTTTTTACTACTCTCCTGTCCGCGGTTTGGCCACATTCACTTTCTGAATCGAGAGTTCAAAGACGGAGCCCAGTGGGTCCGCGGTCCGGAGAGAACGCAGATTTCCCTCCCACCTTCAGCCCTGGCTTTTGGGTGTTGCAGCACTCCTCGCTTCCGGCCCAACAAGCCCACCCGCTCCTTCCGCGGGTCCGGGATGCTGCGCCCGGGATAGGGCGGGGCGGGGCGCAGGTGCGCGAGTCGGTGGGCGTGGCCGGGCCGGCGGTGGGCGGGTCCGGTGGGCGGGGTCGCAGCTCCGGGCAGGAAGCGGAGCAGCGGCCCTGTGAAGGTGCCGCGGGCGAGCGGACGCCGGTGACGACAGCCTCTCGGGAGAAGCTTGCTGCGCTGGCCTTATATGGTCAGGCGCGGAGCGGAGGGGCGCCCGCCCAGCCGGCCCCGCCCGAGGCCCTGCCCGGCCTCGGAGAAAGCCCTACCCCGCCGGGCCCTACCGGGGCTCAACTTTTGAAACCCGGGCGCCGCCCTTGCCTCTGTGGGCGCGTTTACCCTGCACCCCACCGCCCGCAGGTCCCCACTAGGGGTGGGAGGGCAACTTGAAGGGACCCCTCGTCGGCACACCCAGCCACCGATCTGGAGGTTGAGCCTCCCCCTAACTAGCAAGAAGGAAGTCTCTGGCCGCAGGCTGAGCGTTAGCCTCACGCACAAGTGTCTGGTTAACTGCGTCCTTTTTCCCGGGCTTTAACCACTGCAGAAAGGCCATTGGGAGGCACCCGCTGGTCACCTTGCCTCTTGTCTTCCCTTCAAGTGCTCATGGCAGCCCAGACCAGTCACATCCCGGCTCTGTCAGCTCCTCCTTGCTGTTCGCACTCGTTCCTCAAGCCGTGCCCAGCCTCCCAGGCGCCCGCGGGATGGATGGCATCCCTCACTCCGTACCACTTCTCTGTGAGCTTACTGTTCCCTGCCAGACCATGCTGTCCAGGAGTCCCAACGCCTGCCAGTCCCCCAGGAATGAACCCCCTGAATTCCTCGCACGAACTCTACACCCTTCAAAGAGATCTTTCTTAGCGTCCTCTTCCTAACTTACAGTGACGATTTAACCTTTCTGATCAGCACAGGAATTTTGACCTGTTCCCTCTAGGACCTGGGCCAGGTAAGACCTTTCTTTGGCAGCTTGGTGGTGGGCGCTACCAGGAGGACACCATATTGATGCTAGACTTAGTGTCACCCTTGATGGGCATGGCACACTACAGCTACTGACTCCTAGGCTAAGCATTCCTCCTGTCTCAGCCTCCCAAGTAGCTGCAAAAGGCATGCACTATGTCCCCAGCTGATTAACCCTGCTGAAGTTCAGTTTCTTCATCTGCAAAATGAAGATAAAGTAATCCTAATTACTGTTTTGTGAAAATCTAATGAGTTAATGGTTGTGAGCTTAAGACAGTGCTTAGCACACAGAATTCCTGCACGTGCTGTGGGTTCCAGGGGGTGGGCTCCTCTCCTAGCTGGGCATTCCTGGCGCCTGGCACACAGGAGGTGCTGAATCTGTATCCGTCTGTGGGTGAGGCAGAGGAGAGGAGGTCCTCTCTAGGGCTTTATGGCCACTGGGAGGGACAGAGGGTAGATGCTTCTGGGACATCAGAAGGTGAAGCAGCCACTTCGAATGACAGGATGAGTGGCAGAGTCTGCACCAGGGTGACTATCATACGCCTCCTTAGCACTGAATGTCCCATGCCCCAGGAGTCTAGTTTCAGGTAAACTAGGGGGGTGGCAAACTCCAGATCAAGTTCCAAGCCCGAGGCCCTCAGGACTGTCCTGCTCCTTGCTGTCCTGGGCCACCCCCGTTAGAAACATGAGCTCTCCTGCATGAAGCCCTGGGAGACTTAAAAGACTCCCCCAGATACTCACAGCACAAAGGGGTGCGATCTGGTGTGGGAGGGCAAGCCTGTAATCCCAGCCCTGGAGAGGCTGAGGCAGGAGGATATCAAGACCCTGTCATAAACAAAGGGCCAGGATGAGAGCAGCAGGGGGGTGCAGACCTGGGGACAGGAGGGCCATTTACCTTGACACCCTGAGGAAGACCCACAGAGCACATCTTTGCCAGGCCCTCTGCCCAGCACTGGGGCCGCCCCCGCCGCCCCAGGCCTCGCCATCTGGTGGGGCACAGACACGTGGACACAATGACTCCAAGGCTGGTTCATGGTCACTGGAGAAGGGACGGATTAACGGGGTTTCTGGGGAGCCCACTCCTGACTGGGCCACTCACCAGCAGGTCAGAGGTCTGTCCCCTCCCCTCGCGGGCCCCGGATGTCCTCTGTCCGCCACTCAGTGGAGTAGGAGCTGCTCTCGGAGCCCTTCCTGACCCGAGGTTCATGACCCAAGCAGCAGATTTCTGGGAAACGCAGCCCCTGGAGAGGGAGCGGAGGCTGAGCTGGCCTGAGTGGGTGGGGGCAGCCCGACGGCCCGGCCCACTGCACAACAGACAGCCTCGTCCTCCCAGGATGCCCTGGCGTGAGCCGCCCAGCTGCTGCCCACCTGCCACCCGTCTGCCACATCTTCCTGGGCCACTGTCCAGGAAGTTGGCCTCTGCTTGTCCCTCACAGCCCCCAGGGACCAGGGCCGGGCATGGAGGCCTCCCTCCTTCCTCTTGGCTGCGGAGGAGACCCTGCTCCCAGGGCCGGAGGCAGGCCCGGCTGAGGCTCAGCCGTCAGGGCCGAGGGCCGAGCGAACGCCGTGGCCACTGGGCAGCCAGTCCCCCACCCGTGCCGCTTTAAAGTCATTCCCTGGCCAAGCGGAGCACAAAGCAGCTACAGAAGGCCGTAGCTTAGAAATCATGTTTACCCTTGACCTCCTGGACAGCCTCAGTCAAGAGCAACCCAGAAGTGACCTGGGACCTCAGGGCCACTCTGAGTATCTCCCCTTGCTCGATGGATGGTGCCAGGCCAGGCCGATACCTTCTTGGGCCTCCATTTCCCTGTCCTGGTCCAGCCTGGGTGGCTTCCTTCCCCACCTCAGCATCACAGGATCCTGGAAGACAAGATCTGTTCCGTTGGAAATGAAGTGGAAACCATAAATATGTCGGGTCACGAGGCGGGAGGACCAAGTGGTTCCACACACTGCCTGACACACGTGTCCTGCAGCGGGGGCGTGCGGCTGCGGCAGAGGACTGGTGAGAGCAGAGGTGCCCGCCCGGGCGGCCCAGAACAGCTCCTTGGTAAGAGGTTGCCCACTTCACTCCTCCATCCATGTTGCAGGCTGCTGCAGGGGCCCCTGCTTGGTGCCAGCTCCGGGAACCAGGAAGGTGCTCAGGGCAGATGCAGGGGCCGGCATCCCAGGAACAGTGCTCGCTTCCTCAGGCCGAGTCAGAGCGACCCCGTCCCACCCCGGCTCCCAGGCCTGAGCCAGACCTTCGTGAGGGCTGAGGGCTGTTACCTTGGACCTGGCTGCCAGGAACACAA
>NW_004955413.1:23039019-23060976 GCF_000276665.1 Chinchilla lanigera
TTTTTTTTTTTGCAGTACTGGGGATTAAACCCAGGGCCTTCTCACTGAGCTTCCTCCTCAGCATTTTTAAATTTTTCTTTTCTTTTGAGACAAGGTCTCGGTAAGTTGCTAAATTGCCTGCTGGGCTCGAACTTTCCATCCTTCCTGCCTCAGCCTCCCAGAATGCTGGGATTCCAGGTCGGGGGCCACCATAGCAACCTGGGATCTGGAACTTTTTAAGGCAAAGGTGGAGTGGACAAAGAGGTGACTGGGGGTGGGGCAGAGCCGGGACATTCCGGCTCCTCAGCCTCCCTGCCCCCAAAGTAAACTAGCAGGTGGGAGGTGCAGGTGGAGCGGCTCGGGTTTCAGGCTGGGGACACTCCTTCCCAGCTCTCGGGACAATAACAGGCTCCCTTTGCCCTGGAAATCCCACTTCTGTAAAGTCTCAGAGTAGAAATAAGCTCTGTGCCCGAACATGTTTGCTCCAACCTCGTTTATAATGGCGAAGTAATTAATAGAAAGACACCTAAATGTCCCACACTGGGGACAAGGCTAACAATGGGCCTCCGGCTGAGCGACGTCCAGGTCTGAGAAGTGCAGACATACTGGGGGTGGAAGGCCTGGGGGAGGAGGTGGGCAGCGGGGGGAGTGGCAGGTAGGCAGGTGGGGTTCAATGCTGCTCCTTCCCTTCTAGCTGTGTGCCCTGGGACCATAAATGAAAGCCCTGTGTGCCGTTATTACAGACAGCTAAATTAGATATTCTAGGCAGTCAGACAGGGCCAGGCCCTTACAGGAGTCAGTGCAGAAGATAAGAACATATCACAACTGTGGCTGGAGGTGCATCCCTCGAAGGCCAGGCCTCAAGATAAACACGGAATGACCAGGCCTACATGCCTCCCCAAGGGATAAACAATAAATTAAAGATTATACTATATTTGGTATCACCTGGTCCAATAAGGTCTAGATAGACATCAGTTGCCTAAGTGGGTGACCAGGACCCCCTGATCCATCCCTTCCCAAAAAAGGTCTTTGTTCTTTCCATGTACACTTGCTACATGCCCTGTTTCCCTGTTGGATCACTATTCCCTAAGCAGCTACACTTGTAATCTTATTGGTTAGTCATAGTTTTGTACCCACCTCATGATTTTGGACTCACCTCTTGATTTTGCTCTATAAAACTTCGAGAAGTGGGCTTGCTGGCAACTCACTTTCAGGTCCCCTCCTATCTCTCAGGAGCTCTCTCTTTCAGTAAATTTTTCCTACTCTTAACCTGCATTGTTTCATGCAATTCATTCTTCGATTTGGGGGAACACAAACTTGGTATATTGGACATCTAACAGGTTTACAGTTATATTATTTCTCTTATATCACCACAATTTCTTCATCATAAACTGGAACTGATTAATGGACCCACCTCCTCAGTGTACGTGAGCATTAAGTGAGTTAATATGAGTTGGGTGTGGTGGTGCACTCCTGTAATCCCAGCACTTGGGGAGGCTCAGGCAGAAAGACTGTAAACTCGAACCCAGCCTGGGCAACTGAACAATTTAGCAAGACTTTGTCTCAAAATAAAAAAATAAAAAAAAGGCTAGGGATGTAGCTTAATGTGAAGGCCCTGGGGACAAGCTCCAGCACAAAACCGAACAAAACAGACTTAGTATGCTGGAGTTTCTGGAACCTGCCCAGCAATCTGTAGGACACCTTTATTTGTCAAATGAAGTAACTTGTGTCATGAGCAGACCTGTGCCCACCCAGGGGTTGATGCCCCCTGTGGGGATGGGCAGCCTTTATAAGACATTTGGACTCAGACATGAGGAACATGCCACATAGAACAGTGAGAGAGCAGGTGGCCATCCCCAGACCGAGGACAGAGGCCTCGGGAGAAACCAACGCTGCCCACCTGACCTTGGACTTCCAGCTTTCAGATTTTGAAAAAATAAATTTCTATTGCTTAAGCCCCATCTTTGCTATTTTGTCACAGCAGTGGAGAAATGCACAGGCCCTGGAGCTGGGGGTGCGGTGCAGCCCCCAAGGCTGCCTACAGCCCCGGGGAATCTCACATACTTAGCCCCTGCCTCGCAGCCTTACTCCTTGGAAGGGCTGTATCCCCCTCTAATTCCTGGCACCAGGGTAGGGAGAGGCACTCATAGACGCGTGCTGGTCAAGGCAGTGGTGGCTACACGGGCGGATATTCCAGCCTTAGGAGTGCGTCCCAAGCGAAGGGAAGCTCCTGCTGCCTTCTGGGATAGGGGATCCCATATTTGGCATCAGTAGTGGGGTCCTTTGACTCTCTTGGCCAAGGGTCAAGTCACCCTAGGCCCTTTCCCGGGTGTGGCCCTGGGCAGCTCTCACCACCCCTCTGGGCCCTGGTCTCCTCTTATGGGAAATGGAACACTGGTCCCCACCTCAGGTAGGGGTGGGAGGTTAGAGAAAACACAGGGGGCAACAGGCCAGAGACAGACAGCTACCTCCCTGTCTCCCTACCCCCCGGTAGCCATGGTAGTATGGTAGTATGGTTAGCATGCAGTAGCTGCACAGCAGGCCACATGTCCCAACTCACAGCGATGCCCCCACTGGCCGCCAGGAGAGGCAGTCAGAGGTGGCTGGAGGCGGAGAATCAGGATTCGGTGAATTCCAGTAGGCATTCTCCAAGGGTGAGGTCACTACCTCTGGCTCCCCAGGGCTGCCCAAGCCTAGAGGGAGGGGGCAGTGGCAGGGGCCAGGGCTGGCACACCAGGTCCAATTAAGCCTGATACTGGGCCAGGCCCTCTCCCTTCCCTGGTGGGTGCTGGGCCTTATCTTGGGAAGCTGGTGTTTCCTGTTTGAGCTGCAGCTTAGGGCAGCAGAGCTGGACAGGGAAGCAAAGCGGCTGACATTCGTCTACCCCCCACCAGGTGACAGAGTACTGCCACTTGCTGTGCCACTTAATCCCCCCCGGGGCCTAATTTTCAGGGAGTGCAGTTGGGGCTCAGATTGGTGAAAAACCTTGACCAGAAGGCAAGCGGTCTGACTAGTAGGTATAAAACAGAAACTTTGGGGTGAAACATGTCTGGGTGGTAATCAAAAGTTCTGAGATTCCTTCATGCCAAGTTACTCATGCCCCTGGAGCCTCAGTTTTCCTCATCTGTAAAATGGCACAACAGCAGTCCGTTCTGTTGGCGGTATTGTGAAGACTCGGTGAGATCACACAGATAACGTGCTCTGCAGGTGCAAGCCACCGTTATCACCACTTTGCTGATGCAAATACCAAGTCTCAGGATGGAGAATCAGCTTGCACGAGGTCATACAACTAGCGGGTCCCAGGCGTGGGATGTGAACCCAGATCTGATTGTTCCTGCTCAGATTTCCTGTGGAGCCACAGACCCCAGCCCAGGCCAGGGTTCAGGGTGTTCCGGGCAGGGAGGAGGAGCTGCAGCGGCATCCTGCCTGCAGACGACGTGGCCTGGTATTGTTTTCAGGCTCTTCTCAGCCCAGGGTCCACACAAGGGATTTCCGCAGCCTGGCCAGAACTGGCTTCACTTTCCAGAAAAACCTTCCCCGAGTGGCAAGGGGGGCCCTCGCTGGGCAGGAACTGCTGGGAAGGGCAGCAGTGACAGCATCATCAACATCCTCTTGAGCCCATGGGTCCTGGACCTGGAGTCCACTCTTGTCACTCGCCTCTCCTGCAGCCAAGGGGAAAGGGCCTCCGTGCCTCATTGTTGCTTTAGGGCTGCAAAGTCAGGGCACTCGGGATCAACTCCAAGTCCTACACAAACACTGTCTGTTAAGCCTCAGCCAAGTCTCCCCTTCCCTGCACCCTGTGGACGGAGGCTAATGGCAGCCCAGGTCCCTCACGCTTCTCACAGCCACCAGGAGCCACCCACAGGTCCTTGCTCTGGCGTCTTTGGCACTTAAACTCCTTGCAGGCATGATCAGCTCCCCGGGTCCTGCACAGTTAGAAGGAAGCCATGGTGGTGACCATGAAACGTTCATTCCGAATGCTGGGTAAACTGGGCACCAGAACAACGGGGAGAGGAAACCTCCCACAATGCTTTGGGACTGAACCTTGCCCCCTTTGTGGGCTTCCCCACCTGGGGTTGAGAGGCTTTCAGCAGCTGTGATTCCCCTGCAGCTATGTCCCCCACCCTGATCCTGGAGCCCTGCAAGGCACCCGAATCTACAGCGCACCTGCTGCCAGGGCCAGCCGGGTGAGGGCAGCGCTGTGGAATTAGGATCACCCTACAGACTCTGCTCACAGCCAGTGACTCAGCCAGCGGCAGCTGCGGGGACAGAGATTGCCAACCCGGAACAGCCGTGGCCCTGGCCATGGGCTCCCCTTGCCTGGTGACGCACCTTTTAAGGCTGGGGAGCTTGGGGTGGTGAGGAGGCCCTGCCCATGGCACCAGGCCTCTGTAGACCTTCCACACCCTTAAAAGTGAAGCAGTTGGACCCCCGACCTGCGTTCATAATTGGCAAGGTCACCTTTAGAGGTGACCCTGGGCAAGTCAATTTCTCCGAACCAGTTTCACTTATAACATAGAAATAATGCTTGCCTCACAAGAGTGGAATTAAATGAGGTAATGCGCGTAGAAAGTGCTTGGCGAACGGTACCTTTTAAGGAGTGGCAGTGGGGTGCAGCGGAAGGGCCCATCCCTTACCCACTGGCTGGCTGTTACTCAGTCTTTGATCAGCATCTCTTACGTAAAATGAGCTGACAGGCTTGCCTGTCCCGTCAGCCTGTTGGGACGTCAGACTCGCTGGCTTTTTTTCTTTTTGGATTTTCAGACAGGGTCTTGCTATGTAGTTTAGGCTGGCCTTGCGCTCACTGGGTAGCCCAGGCTGGCCTTCAGCCTCCCAAGTACCAGGATTACAGGTGTGTACGACCACGCCTGGCTCTCAGGCATGCTTTATATCATGATGCCCGGAGGAGGCAGGAAGGCGACACCGGGGCCTCGGACCCGTCAGGCCACCCATTGCTCCATGACCTTGAGCGTGCTTGGTAAATTTGGTGCAGGTCCCACATGGGACAGGTGAACGAGGCCCCAGAAGTCCCCTCACGGAGCTACTTCGGGGGAAGCACAGGACATGGGTGGTGTGCACTCCTCCTGCTCACAGCGTGTAGCCTGTGCAGGAGTCACCACACACGCTTCCTTTTCCACTACTGCCACTTGCTTTGTTCCCATCTGCCGTGTACAGATCACAGACCCACAGTCTTTCAGAGGCCACAGGTCTCTCTCTGAGCCAGTGCTTTCTCTGCATCAGCAGTGGCAGCCTTCCCAAGGCAGTTCCGGGCGGCCTTGGGCAGTCCTAATGCGAACAGGGCGAGCCACCGGATAGACGCCCATGCCCTCGGACAAGCATGCCTAGTGCGGAAGAGCAGGGTGTCAGGACAGCCCTGCTACCGAGTACCCAAGACTGGCAAGCCCCTGGTGGCTCTCCCGGGCACGTGAACCAGCGTGGCCCTCAGCCCTGGGAAGGAGAGGCTGGGTCTTCTTCGGTGGAGGGGAGCTGGGAACCTGGAGAGGTTGGGATGCAGGCGGCCACAAGGCCCCGGACTTCCTGCAAGCATAGACCGGAAGGCAGGCCAGCGCTCTTGGGCTGGCACCTGAGTGGCCGCCAGCCAGTCATTGGAGAGAAAACGCAGAGGATCAAGCAGATCACTGCTAAGAGCTCCGGTTTCAGAAGCAACACACTGGGCAGAAACCGGTAATGTGCACAGCACCTTCTGGCCTTAGGGTGGCATGAACATGTGTGTGGTGTCCACAGAATGGCAGCCACTATGGGCAAGAGCGTGAGTGCCAGGAGGGGCTAGGTAGGGCAGACACAAGGATGGCCACGGAGCCCACCAGTGTCCTAGGGCTTAAGGTCCAGCTGGAATGGAAGCTGGCAACAGAGTGAGCCCCAGGTTTATTGGTCTGGTTTGTTTGGTTCAGCCTCTTGCTCACAGAAGCAAGGACCCAGCCAACGGCAAGGAAGGTGGTGCCTGGAGCTTTGCAGGTCAAGGGGCTGCAGGCTCCCAAGCCCAGCACTATTCTGTCCTGAGCCTGGGAAGGAGGCAGAGAGGGCTCTGGGGGCGGCTACGGGGATCTGAGTGCAGGGCCCCACGGTCTGTTCTTCATAGCAGGAGGCAGAAGAGATCACATAAAGATCTTTATTACAGACCTACAAAAAATGAGAGAATTATATATTACTCTCACTTGTTTGGTTTCTGGTTTCCTTTTTCTTCTTACAAAACAGCAGCAGGAAAGAAAAATGCAGGAGGCCGATGAGCCAGGCCGGGGGTTCAGGTCAGAGGGGACCAAGGTGCTGCTGCTGGGAAAACCACACTGCAGGCTGGCCCCAGGCTCTTGCCAGCATCTTGGGAGAAGTGTCGTGGGCTTTGCAGGGAGGGGACAGGAGATGGGTGGGAAGGCGACGCCCGGACTGGTAGCACCATCGCTCCTCTGATGGCCACTGGCACTGGCCAACTTGGAAGCACTGGTGGCTCTGTGGTCTCTACAGCACTGTCCTCAGGGAGAAGGCAAGGGCGGCAGGAAGGGCTGTTGAGTTCTACTGGGCTCCCTGGCTGGGACCAGGGTCCGGGGGGCAAGGGCAGTCAGGACTCTTCCCTGCTTGTCAGCCAATCAGTTTCTTCAGGAAGGCCTCCAGCTGGTCCTCGTCCTTGATGCCCACAAACTTGTCCACCACGTCTCCATTCTTGATGGCCAGCACCGTGGGCACAGCAGACACCTGGGTGGGAGGGACACGGGGTCCAAGTCATTTGAGGGCAGCACTTCTCCAGCGCCTTTGCCAAGCCTGTGCGGAGAAGGCTTGGGCTCCTCCATGGTAGTGACTGCCCAAAGCCATGGGTGGGGCCGCAGGAAAGAGGCCCTTCCCTTGGGGTACCCGCCGGAGAAGCTTCTTCCACTGCGAGCTCCCAGCAGTACCCTCTTCCCCCAACCACACTGACTCACTGGCCCAGTGGTTTGGCTGGAATGACAGGAGAGATGAAAATAACCCGTGCAGCTGCAGCTGCAGCCAGGGCTGGGGCTGGGGCTGGGAGGAGCTGTGGGGCAGCAGGGAATTCGGGCTTTGCTGTACTGGTCAGGTCATGCTGCTTTTCTGAGCCTGAGGCCTCCTCCATGAAGCAGAGGGGACAAGGTCTACCTTGAGGGTTTGGCCCAGGGATTAAGGGTTCACACATAAAGCTGAGTGGTCGGAGGCTCAGGTTCTGCTAACCCGATCTGGCTGCTGCCCGCCGGGTGAACCTGGCCAGGTACTGTGTTACTCTGAGTCTCAGGGTTCGAAGCAGTGAGCAAAGACACTAACAGCGCTTATGGCAGAGCGCAGGGAGGTGACAGGAAACACTGCGAGTCACGTTTCAGCCCAGGACTGGCATCGGGCCTGGCACACATCGGGCACTCAACAATGGCGGCTGCAGAGAGCACCATAAGGGCCACTTTTGAGTACTGCTGTGAATGGTTAACACGGTCCAGAAATACACAGCCTCCTCCTGGATCATGTGCGGGTAGGGCATGGCCATACATGATCTGAAGTTTATTTATCGGGGCCAGAATGCATGGGAAAGGCAACATTCCTGGTCCATGAGGCACTGGCGGCAGCACCTCGGGACGCATACAAATCACACAAAGCATGGATAACCCAGGCCCATGCTGGCATGGAGTGTTTCCCCACGTCTGGGCTCCCTGCCTGGCATCTGAGAAAACAGGATAAACAGAACAAGAGAAATACACAATCTCCTTACACACAAGGGAAGTACAAAGTAACACGAGGGACTTACACAAACCTGCGGCCGCACACAGCCTGAATACTGACCGCCCCGACTGAGCACCGTGGGGCCAGGACGCGTGCACACACCAGGCATCGAAGGAAGCACAGTCCTCCCGGCCCAGCCTCCCCACCTCGCTCCCCGTGGCAGGCCCAGCCCGCTCCTGATGGGTACTTTGGGCACAAACACAGCATGTGGGAAAACAGACTCAGTGTCTTGGGACAGATGCAGGAGCAGTTGACGCTTTCAGAGGCTATGTGCCAGGAGCAGGCATTCAGCTGACTGTGAGCGTCCCTGGTTCCTGTCCTTGTCACAGGTTCTAGCGTGGGGTCTGGCCTGAGCTCGCCCGTCTCCAGGAAGGAGCACGGGGACCTTGCTCCAGGAAGCACCATCTAGTGTTCTTTTGCGCCATCTAGGGGCCTGCAGAGGCACTGTGGGCACCTCAATGCCGGCAGCTTTGGACTGGGGCAGAAACTGTAACCACTGGCTCTCAATTTCACACTTGGTAGGTGCCATCTCATCCATTAAACACTTTGTGCCATTGTTCAAGATGTGCTCTTGGGCTGGGGTGGAGCTCAGTGGTGAAGCACCTGCCTAGCATGAGTGAGGCCCTGAGTTTAATCCCCAGCACCTAAAAAAAGAAAAGTGGTCTAACTTCTTTTTCACAGGTCCTCTAAGCCGGGCTGGAAGCTCACCAATTGCAAGCAGATCTGGTTTTCCACCTGGGTGCCAGCTCAGTGCCGGCTGGCACACATAGACACACTGTTGATGTATTATTCTCCTGATATCCAAGGTCTGGTCACTACCGGTCAAAGGGATTCTCTGAAGCTTGAGCTTAAACACACACACACACACACACAGCTGGGGATGGCTAGCAGCTGGGTTTCAGGACATGGATGGGGTATGTGGGCTGGGACAAGCCCCTGCTGCCCCAGTCAGTTACCAGACAGGAGGGTCTGGTGCTGGCAAGGAGTGCCACCGATGGACACGCACAGGTCGTTAGCACTCTTCTGGAAAGGTGACAGGAGCACGAGATGCAGCAATGGAGCAGAGCTTGGCTTCTTAAATCTGGCAGAACCAAGGGAAGGGAGGGGCTGGAGCAAAGATGTGCTAGGACCTGTTGCAGGGCCTCCTGCTCTGACAAGCCACCTGGAGCCTCCGGGCCCGGGGATCCTGGGGCAGCACGTGTGCTCCCTCTCCCCACTGACCTGAAGCTGGCCTGCAAGGACACCAAGCTCAATGTCCTGTTAGTGTTCTCCTGTCTTACCCTGACTCATCCAGGCGGCAGGTAACTCTGCTGAGGACCTGCATACAGTTGCAGCACTGTGTGTTGTAGGACACTGGTAACATTCTCAGCTAATTGCAAAATCAACACCCAAGGGAAATAGCTCAGTGGCACAAGCGCCTGCCTAGTAAGCACAAGATCCTGAGTTCCATTCCTGGTACAAAAAAACCCCATTAACACAGGCATGCTATTAGCCGGGTGTGGTGGCGCACGCCTGTAATCCCAGCACGTAGGAGGCTAAGGCAGGAGGATTGTTGTGAGTTCGAGACCAGCCTGGGCTACAAAGTGAGCTCAAGGCCAGCCTGAACTGCAAAGCAAGACCCTGTCTAAAAAAAAAGGGGGGGCGGTGGCGGGGATATAGTTCAGTGGCACAAGCACCTGCCTGGCAAGCCCAAGGTCCCGAGTTCGATTCCCCGGTACCAAAAAACAAACAAACAAACAAAACACCCAAGAAAAGACCTTGTCAGGGATAATGCTAGACACTTACATAGGCTAGCTCCTAAATTTCTGCCTCTAGGTAGGGTTATTTCCTTTGTGGTGCTGAGGATGGAACCCAGGGCCCTGTGCATGCTAGGCAAGTGCTACATTCTCATGCTCATGTAGGCGCATTTTAGACACAAGAAGACTGAGGCTCAAAGGTGGAGAGACTGCTTCAAGATCACACAGCAAGTTACATGATGGAGCTGGGATCTGGAACTAGATCTGTCTGACTCCACCGTCCACGACAGCAAACCGTGCTGTCTCTGCCCAAGAGTGGAGAATCAGAGGCAAACATCGAGCCCATGTAGGGTGAAGGATCTGTGGGGAAGCATTATGAAGATGTCATGCTTCACATGAGAAATGCCAAATGTTTTGTAAAAGCTCTGGACACAACAGTTGGGGGGTAACAATGAACAGGTCCTTGGCAGTGAACCCCAATTATACTGCAGACTTGGGGTGATAATGCGGTTGCTCAGCACATACGGGTGATCTGCTCCATCTTTTTTTTTTTTTTGCAGACAGGGTCTTGCTACATTCCAGGCTGCCCTTGAACTTGCTATGAAGCCCGGCTAGCCTCGAACCCTGAAGCTTCCTGCTTTGGCCTTCTGAGTGCTGGGATTACAGGCCTGTACCACCACGCCTGGGAAAAAGAAAATCTCAACGACAGAAGGATCAGTGGCTGCCACGGATTGAGGGAGGCGTGGTGGGGAGGAAAATGAAGTGTGGAGCGCAGGTGACTCCCTGGGCAGTGAAAGCCTTCTGTCCGATGCTGGACACAATCCACAACAGCCCACTCTGAAACGCTTTGCTGACAAGCAACCTGCGCTGAGAGTGGCAGGTGAGCAAGGGCTTTCAAAGGGCAGCTCCTCAGCAGACGGTCAGCGTGGGGCTTTGAGAATGTTCACTTCGCCATGTCCAATCTGGGACCCCAGCAGTGGCATCACCTAAGAGCTTGTTAGAAATGCAGAATCACGGGACTGGGGATTTAGCTCAGCGGCAAAGCGCCTGCCTGGCAAGCGCAAGGTCGTGAGTTCGGTTCCCAGTACCGAAGAAAAACCAAAAACCAAAAACCAAAAAAAAAAAAGAAATGCAGAATCTTGGGCCCTTCCTGGACTTACAGAATCATAATCAGTTTCTTTGTTTTTTTTTTCTTTCAATGCAAGGGATTGAACCCAGGGCCTTGTGCATGTAAGGTGAGCACTTTCCCACTGAGTTATATCCCCAGCGCTATTTCTACTTTTTGATAATTTCCCAGATCATATTCATGTCTGCAAACTTGGAATATTTCCTAAGTAGGGGAAATGGGAATGATTAAAATAATGTGCATTTACTATTCAATGAATTGTTTGTCACATTATGGAACATTAAAAAAAAAAAAAAAAAATCAACCCAGCCACCCCAAGTGGTGCCAGTGGCTGTGTTTGGATGGCCAGGGCAATGACTGCCCATGTCATTGGTCCCAGTGCACCATCTGGGCAGTGGGCAGTGGGACAGAAGGCCCCACCGGAAGCCCCTCGCCTTCCAGAATCATCCCCACATCAGGCTCCCTGGAAGGCAGGGGCGAGAGCCCTGGGAATTCCCACCACCTGTGCAGCCCCTGCTGGTGGAAGCAGGTTCTCCTCTGCACCTGCACCAGTTCCCTGGCACATGGCGGGGCCTCAGGTGTCTGTGGCAGCTGAAGCTGCAGTATCTGGCAGTGACAGGATCCAGCATGGACATCTCCCCATAGTCCTGCGGAAGGTCTCACAAGCTCTAGCCCTAAGCTCACACAGTCACACCTTCACTGCTGTAGCTGCTGAGGCCCCAGGGTAGGGGATGCGCAAGCAGGGGAAAGCTAGGGGTGTACAGTCAAAGCCCAAAGCCGTCAGCTGCAGTCCTGGTCACCGGTGGCTTTGTCTGCCCAGTATCTACTTCCCGGCTTCTGGTTGGGGCAGCCTTCCTTTGGGTTATTACCCTTCTCCCCACCCAGCTCAATGGGCCGCCAGCTGGCTCCACCCTGCCCCACCCTCCCCATTCATTTCCTGCCCCCAGCACGGGAGAGAAGACTAGAGGGCGGCACCTCTACCCGGGCCAGTCTGGTCAGAGTTAAGCCTGGGTTTGGAAATCTGGAATAAAGAGGCCCCTCCTGCAGAGGCTTGTGACCTGGGGCAATCAGGAGGGAGGTGGGGAAGGCTCGCTCTGGCCAGACCACGGAAGCCACACTAGGCTCACAGGCTGCCAGTGGGACCGCAGCTCTGCAGTATTGCAATCTTCAGCACGACTGTCAAAGACCCTGGTCCAGGGGCTGGGGATTTAGCTCAGCGGCATAGCACCTGCCCGGCAAGCGCAAGGTCGTGAGTTCAATTCCCAGTACCGGGATAAAAACCAAAGACCCCGGTCTGGTTTGCTTCTTCTGCTACCCCTCCTCCCACTCCTTGCTCAATACTTCACTCTGGCCACCTGGTCAAAAAGGAGCCCCCCCGTTCGGCAACCCGATGATCTCCAAGGCCCACAGGCCACCCAGCCTCCCCGGGCCTTTCCTGCTCTATGCACCAGGCCCTGCTGGCATCACTTGATCTTAGCCAAAAGGCCGAGAAGCGATGGGCCCTGCTGGCTTGTGAGGCTCCTGAGCTCAGGGTCTTCAGGTCTGATGTTTGCTCTGCTTGTTGGTCCTTCCAAAGACCCAAAGGCTTCCGTCTGCTTACATCTAGCTTTATTTAACTTTTTAGAAGTACTAGGGGTTGAACCCAGGGCATTTGCACTAAGCTACATCCCTAACCCTTTTTATTTTGAGGTAGGATCTTAGCTAAATTGTCTAGGTGGGACTTGAATTTTCCATCTTCCTGCCTCAGCCTCCAAGAGTGCTGGCCTAGACATGTGCCACCATGCCTGGATTCAGCTCACCCTTTTAAAAAGGGAACCCTCCCAACCTATGTTCAGCACTCTTACACCCTCTTCTTGATTTTCTCTTTTCCACAGCACTGATTTTTTTATTTTTTATTTTTTGTCTTTTTGAGACAGGGTCTCGCTATGCAGTTCAGGTTGGCCTTGAGCTCACTTTGTAGCCCAGGCTGGTCTCAAACTCTCAACAATCCTGCCTCAGCCTCCCGAGTGCTGGGATTACAGGCGCGCGCCACGCCCAGCCCTCCACAGCCCTTAGTATAGGTCAAGTTTTCCTTATCTGCAATGCTTGGAAGCAGAAATGTTTTAGATTTCAGATTTTTCAGATTTTAGAATATTTACATAGACTTAACTGGCCAAGAGTCCTTAATCCAAAAATGTCCAAATCTTTTTTTTTTTTTAAACCTCCAAATCTGAAATGCTCTAAAATCTAAAACTTTTGCAACATTGATGTTGACAATTAACATGTACCAAAGACGGAGGTCAGCGAACTCCAGCCTCAGCCGGCTGCCTGTCACTGTAAACAGAGTATTCTTGGGACATGGCCATGCTCTTTCATGTGGTCAGTATCCAAGGCTGCTTATGGCTACAAGGACAGTAGTCCTTGTAGTAGACAGTAGTCCTCTGCTTGCAGCAGAGACTACTGCCCACAAAGCCTCAAAAAAAAATTTTTTTTTGTCTTTTTGAGACAGGGCTTCACTATGTAGTTCAGGCTGGCCTTGAACTCACTTTGTAGCCCAGGCTGGCCTCGAACACACAGTGGTCCTTGTGCCTCAGCCTCCTGAGTGCTGGGCTTACAGGTGTGCACCACCATGCCAAGCTAGCCTCAACTATTTGCACCTGGTCCTTTAGAAAAAGTGTGCTGACTCCTGATTTAAAATACTAGAATGGGGGCTGGGGATACAGCTTAGCAGCACAGCACCTGCCTGGCAAGAGCAAGGTCCTGAGTTCGATTCCCAGTACCCCCAAAAAAGAAAGAAAAAGAAAAAGCGAGGTGTGGTGGTGCATGCCTGTAATCCCAGCACTCAGGAAGCTGAGGCAGGAGGATCACTGTGAGTTTCAGATCAGCCTGGGCTACAAAGTGAGCTCAAGGCCAGCCTGAACTGCATAGTGAGACCCTGTCTCCAAAAGACAAAACCAAAAAAACCAAAAAACAACTAGAATGGTATTTTGAATATAGCCTCCATAGGAAGGCAGGGAGTTGGTCAGTTTTGGTTACAGTCACATCCTTTGCCCCAGTAACAATGCCTGGCAACTGAGGGACTCTCAATAAACATCTGGGGGATACCACATAAACCAGCCGACCACGTGAGACTATGTCACATCCTGGTCTATGCTACCCTCTCCGTACGGCCTCAGGGGTTGCTCAGAGGGTCTCTCCCATGCCCTGTCTTTCCTGTCCGCACCCTTCCCCCCAAGAACAGTGAGTCCCTTCCTCCTCTGCTGCCTCACCCTATGCTGAAATGACTTGTCCACCTGTTGTTCTTTCCTAACAGACCAACAGTGGCTTGGGGACAAGGACCAGCCCTTATCTGTGCAGGAATCACGTACGCTGGCACAGGGGACGGCTCATCAATGACTGCAAATGCACATGTGGATGGAGGAAGGGAGGGAGGAAGGAAGGAAGGAAAGAAAGCAGGCATCAGCGTCCTGGTGCTGAGAATGCCCTGGTGCCTGGGTCACACAACCACCTCCTAAAGGTAGTAAAGAGAGACAAGTGGCTGAGGATGAACAGTCACAGCCACAAAGCTCTCCAAGCTCCTGAAGTCTAGAAAAATCCCAAAAACACCCCTTACTGATGCTGGTCCCATGAGATCTTTTACATAAGCTGCCTCCGCCTCCCCCGCAGTGGCACCCCTGTCAATCCATACCTCATACTCGATGGCGAGGTCTGTGTGGTCATCAATATCCACCTTGGCCATGACCACCTTCCCGCGCTGCTTGGCTACCATCTTCTCTAACCTTGGACCCAGGATCTTGCAGGGGCCGCACCACCTTGGAAGGAGAGAAAGGACGCACCCAGTCCAAGAGTGCTCACCACCCCATCCATTGCGTCCCGAGAGTCCCCCTTGACCCACAGGGACTCACGACTGCAGGGAGGGAAGCCAATGGGAAGTCTACAGGTGCCAGTGCTCGTGCCAGCACCCTCTCAGCTCTTACTGAGCAGAACCCCTAAGAGAAAGCATCAGCTGAAGGAACCGAGGCCCGTGTGAGTTAAGAAACCTGTGCAAGAGGACAGAGCTGGGACTGTAACCCAAGGCTGTGTTTGAAGCATTTCCTCTGGGTTACTGTGTGATCCCTCAGCTCTGTCAACTGCTATCCCTGCCCCACTCACACTGCACTGGGGGAGCGCTGTTCCAGGACTGACGCTGAGCTGTCATCTCTGTATGTGGCACCAAGGAGTGCCTGGCACTGAATGAACTGACATGTACCCCTTTTTGTTAAATAAATGAGGCTCTGCCCCATTGATCATTTGTTTTGGGAGCCCTATCACCACATCAGGAGGAGGGCAGGAGAACTTGTCTTCTACAAATCCCTGCTGACAACTACTCAGCTTTTAAAATCCTTTCCACTCAGAGACTTCAATCAATCAACACTTAAATACCAGGTCTGTAAGACCTTATGTCCAATTACAAGGGAAGAAAGGGAGTGCAAGAATACCAAATAGCTTGCCCAAGGCAACAAGGTTGGAACCAGACAGAAAGCAAAGAATCTGTCAGAGCCTAGCCCAGAAAACCTTCCAGTTTCTAACTCAGATGACATTGGTTCCTCCCAAGTCTCACTATAAGAGGGGTCCATCTGGCTTTTTTGTAGGTAGCCTAGGCAGGGCCTAACAGTCAGGAAATAAAGGGGGCCAGATTAAAAATCAGGCCATAAGCATTTGCATAGCTCTAGAACAAACTTCTATAGCACTTTATAGCACTTAATTTTGACTTCTTTTTTTTGGTACTGGGAATTGAACTCAGGACCTTGCGCTTGCCAGGCAGGCACTTGTGCCGTTGAGCTATATCCCAGGCCCTAACTTCTACAGCACTTTGGATGGTGGGGGCAGACCTCCTCCAGCCATCCCCTGTACACACGGCGCACCTGGTAATTTTGTCAGCACTCCCCAGTTTTAGTGGCAAGACATCAAAATAAAAATCAATTTATCTGTAGGGCCAGGAACTAGTACACACAAATAATGCTATGGTCCTATTCTTCCAACTTTGGTCCAAGTTGAAGATTACTCTGAGAGTTTTGGACAGTGAGACACAGAACACGGATATTTCCCAGTGGTAATAACAACCAGCTGTGAAGACTATTTATTAGTCTGTCTCCCACCACACTGTAGGCTCCTTAAGAGCAGGGCCTAGTCGTATTGGTCTTTGTAATGAGTCTATGAATGAGAAGTATAAACTATAGTCCTGGACATAGCAGGCACTAATACATACTTGAACAGGTAGGACCCTAGTCTTTCACTGCTCCCCACTACTCACTGGGCGTGGAAATCCACAACAACTGGTGTCTGACTGTTGACGACTCGGTCCTGAAAGTCAGGTCCATCCTGGATGTTAAAGGTTGTTGAGCAGGCTCTAGTGGTGACTACTGTCCGGGCTGGGCTGGGTGTTACTGTCAGGCCACCAGGACCGCACTGTGGGGTCTGCAGGGCCTTGGAGGTGAGGGGTGCCCACCGACCCTGAGGGAGCTTCCTGGAGATGACGGAGGTCAGGAACCTCCTCAGGAGAAGTCGCTGGGCCATCTGTGAGGGAAAGAGTCGAGACAAGCTGGGGTACACAGCAGGAAGTCCTTTGGGAGTACTGGGGTGGGGCTCAGGAAGAGGCAGAGCTGGAAGCAAAATACAAGGTAATACTGTAATGTGTAAGATTTCTGGAACAGAGGTCAGTGAGGAACTGAGAGTCAAAGGGAAGACGGTAAAACTGGAGGACAGGAAAACTGGGTTTCCAACCAAAAAGAAATCGAGGTCTACATGGAATTATAACAGAAGGAAGGGAGGGAGGAAATATTTGCAGACCACCCACAGAGCCCAAAAGCGTTAAGTACATCACTGGTTCTCTCAAGACATCTCTGGAGAAGCTGCTTTAGGATTGCCTATTTTACACATACGGAATCGAAGGCTCACACAGGTTAAGTGACATGCCCAAAGTAACCCAACTATTAAGGGACAGCCAACAATGGAACCCAAGGCCGCCCAAAAGTCCTTACCTTATTATTTTTTAAAACGTGTTTTGATGGGCAATTAAGAAGCGAGGGGAAGGGTTTGCTAAGGATTAGCAAAAAGGAACCACAACTACTGAAGGAGGAACTCGAGGCACAGGAACAAGGGGGGCGGGGACCAAAAAATAAGGGACGTGTGTGGAGGGAACCCAAATGGATGAACACGTGTGTAGCGGAAACTGGGGAATCAGGACGCTGTCAGGGACCATAGCTCTCCAGAGGGCCACATCCCCCCCGCCGGTTCACAGCTAGTTTTTGCTACAGCACGCCTCAGGGGTGCTTCAGTCGCGACACCACCCTGAGCCACCCCTGCAGGATTCCTACCTCCGGGAGGCGCGAGCGGAGGGAGTCACCACCCGGCCCTCCCCACCCGTCAAGGGCACGCCTGTCGTCACTTCCGTAGGGGGGCGGACCTTCAACCTCACTTCCGGGGCTAGGTAATTTGAGGGCGGTTCAGATTTTTCTGCCAATGGGAATGGCAGAAGGCACAGCTGAGGGGGCGGAGCCTCGGGGAGGAACCGGAAGAGACGGGCGGGCCCTAGGGGGAAGAGCCGGAAGACGGGGTGGGAGGAGGCGGGGCCTACGGGAGACCTTCCCAAGGGAAAAGAAGGCGGCTGGAAGGTGTGGTTCTGGACTCTGCAAACTCACCCTGCACAGCCAGATTTCGACCTTGTGTCCCAAGGACTCCTAAAAGTGCTGAGAGGTTCTTACCTCTCCATATTTCACATGAGACACCTAAAAGTAGTTCCCAGGGGCCAAGAGTATAGCTCAGTGGCAGGGCGCCTGCCTGGCAAGCACTAGGACCTGAGTTCGATTCCAGTACCAAAAAAGAAAAAAAAAAAAAAGGACGTAGTTCCCTTTAAAAGCATACACCCTACCTAGAATTCAGGAGCCCACTTTGTGGCTCTTGTTTGCTATGCACAGCTGTGCGTTCTCAGGGTTTCTGGCAGAGTCACTCAGCTTACCATTAAGTAACAGGAAGAGCCCGGCTGGTAGTGCTTAGGCGCCCCTCAGGCCTATCTTTGGAGCTGTTGGGAACTGGGACCTGATAAGGCCGCCCGTGAGGCTCCAGGGAAAATGTGGTGACCTGTGAACTTGCTTCGGCTGGAGCCTACCTTTCACATCATTCATAGCCACTGTCATGAACAGCGAAGGTCTAAGGATCTGCAGTGCCCTGCCTGGTGTTATGGCTTCTGCTTCTCTGCTCTGCATGCTGTATCTTATATTTCAACCATTCACAGCCACTTACAGTTCTATGAATACATTTGTTCTGATACATTTACAAGGCCATGCCTCAATTTGATTCCCCCCCTCCCCGTTTTAGAACGTCTCATCGCCTTCTCTCTAAGCAGCATTAATTTCTTCCTTTTCTCTAGTGCTTTGTGCATAACTCTTCATAACATTGTGGTATCTATGTCTTCCAAAAGACTACCCTTCCTGAAAGAAGGGATTTGTTAGTCATTGCCTTATGCCCATTGCCAACCTGGTATAGTTTCTGGCTCACAGTGGATGTTCAATAAGTGCTCAGTAAACTGAGTATCTTTGGACATCTCAGAGAGTGGTTTATAGTCAGAAACGTTGTGTGACTTTTCCAAGCCAAGAAGCTGGTAAATTGGCAGGACCTCTTCTGCCACATCCATTTCAATTTATACTCCAGCCAGTGGGAATCACTTATTTCCAGAATTTGCTGAAATGTCTCTTTGGTCCCTGCATTTGCAATTATTGCCTCTTGTGACTGGAAGGCTTTTCCTTCTATTCTGCTCAAGAAAACGCTACTAGATTTATTGTCTGTCCTTTATTCCTCCTTACTCTGCTGTCACCCCGAGGGTCCATCTATTTTTGCATTGTTGATGCATCACTGGAGGTATTCAGTGGTCATTCGTTCCCATGAACAGGGAGCAGTGACCGAAATCAAATCTTCTGACTCTGAATCCCATTTTCCCCATCACACTACATGGCTCCATTATACACTTCCAAAACTATTGCCATGTCTTTTCCCACTTCGTCCAGCTCATCTTTTACCACATTGTGCTTTGGTTTGTCCTCTGCCCAACTGGCAGTCTCACAGCGCTGTGCAGGGCTTTTCCTCAGGGACAGGATGAGGACATCCTTGGAACAGGTCCATCTGCTTTGATCACCAGCCGCCATAGTAGCTTTGCAGTTAGTAGAGTCCCTTGTCCACTGCAGGCAAGTACCTAGGTCAGGTGTAGCCAGGTATGGCTTTTCCACCCTGTTTGAGCTGTTGCCTTTGCCTCTGCCCTCACCCAAGATAGAGCCTATGTGAGACTCCCTCTAAAGTCCCCCGGCTCCTACTGAGGTCAGCCTCCTTTACTGCAGCTGTTGCTGATAATGCCAGATGCCATCTGGTAGGCGTGCTGCTTCCTGCCCATTTTCATATCTACTTTTCCAGTGTCTAGCACTTTCTCTTTCACAGCTTCCTATCAATCCTGCTCAGGATTTCACAGCAGTTTCTAGAGAGCCGGTTTCCTTGCTTAATGCACCTTCTGAATTCCAAGGCAGGATCAATGCTGTTTATCTTTATTCCATAGTCACTTCCCCCTCTGTCGGCCTCAGGCTTCTCAACTGAGAAATAGGAGGAATAACGCTTTCCTCATACAGGGGCTGTGAGATTATGGGACAGAGCATGGGGACTGGCACATTGCCGGGGCCTGATGCCTGGTGGAGTTCCTGTCCCTTCTGTAGGGAGAGAGCCTGTGAGATCACTGAGAAGGCTGAGCTCTCAGCAGGCTTCTTAGGGACTCCTCAGCCACATGGTGGCTCCTCTATCCAGCCAGAGCTGACCTGCCTGGGTCTGGCTTAGTCACAAGGCAGGTTCAGGGCACAGGCAGAAAACAAAGGAAAGGAATCTAGGACTGACAGTCTGGACAGAGCTTATGGGAGTGTTTTTTTTTACTGTGGGTTTGTGAAATTAGTGTGTTGTGAGCAGTTAAAAAAATAAAAAACAGAGTTGAAAATACCAGCTGGGCATGGTGGTGCATGCCTGTAATACCAGCACTCGGGAGGCTGAGGCAGGAGGACCGTTGCAAGTTCGAGACCAGCCTGGGCTACAAAGTGAGCTCAAGGCCAGCTTGAACTGCATAGTGAGACCCTGTCTCAAAAAGACAAAAACAAAAACAAAAACAAAAACAGAAGAAGAAAAAGAAAATACCAGAGTGCTATGTGCTATAAGTATTGCTTTATGAAATATCAGTTGCTATTATATCTATATGTCTGCATGACCTACATGGTGATATTGTTTCTCTAATGGGTCGTGGTCAAAGGTTTTGAAAGCTCCTGATTACTAAAGAGTTGAGAAGCAGTAGGCACTGTTCTAAATATCCTACATGTAGTAACTCATGTAATTCTTCAGTGCTATGAGGCTAGGACTGTTATAGCCTCCACCTTACAGATGAGGAAACAGAGGCACATAAAGGTCAGGTAGCTTGTTGTCCACATCACTCATAGACTAGGAGATGCTGGGGTGAACCCAGGGCTTCTCACGTCCTAGGCAAGTGATCTACCACTGAGCTACATTGGCCGCCCTTTTTAAATTTTGAGACAGAATCTCTCTTATGTTGCCTAGACTGGCTTTGAATTTGTGATCTTCCTGCCTCAGCCTCTGGAGCTGGGATTATGGGCTTATGTCACTGTGCCTCGTTCGTGAGGTGGAATCCTAAAGATGCCTTACTGTCCCTAGCAGCTTCTGTCTTGCCCTGGACTGCTGACTCCCCACCAGGCCCCCAGGAACCAGCTAGCCAGCGTAGGCTATCAGAGGACACATTGGAAGCTCAAGCCTGGGAGAGGTTGCTGGTTGAAGCAGCAGCTGTAAGCAGAGGAGCCCACACGATGGCAGTGTGGCTCTCCCAGCTGGGCTCTGCAGGGAGCTGACAGGGCTCTGGGATGCGGGCTTGCCAGCTCTGCAGGCCTGAATCACAGCGGACAGGGCCACAGGACAGTTGCAGCTGTGACCCTGTGGGAGAGGGTATCGTGGTGCAGCGGGCACTTTGGAAAAAGAAGGTGACAGTGACTTTAGGGAGAGCTCCTAGAGGGCCTTTGTTTTCAGTTTCTATCTCAAGGGTGATCTTGTGATCTTTTAAAAAAACACTTTTGCAGAACAGTTAGAATCGTAACTTAGATTTCACAATCCAGGAACTGGTTTTGTGTTCAGTTGTGATTCATGTTCTGTCGCGTTTCCAGCTATTATTACTGGAATTTAGGGGCAGATTCCTCGGTTTCCAGATCAGAATAGGCCAGGCTTGGCCACCTGTCCCTTAGTAACAGAGAACAGTGGTGAAAGGCAAGAATGGCTCTATAACCAGCACTGTCATGCTGGGAAGGGCCAATAAGGAGCTTCAAGATCTGGCTTCAGGGCCGGGGGGATATACCTCAGCCACATGGTGCCTGCCTGGCAAGCGGGCAGGGCTGGTGGAAGTATTATAGACAGCTAAGTTAGGTAGAAATATTGTAGGCAGTCAGACAGGGCTAGGCCCTTGAAGGAGTCAGTACAAAGGATGAGAACACATTACAACTGTGGTTGGAGGCGCATCTGTCTGTCGAAGGCCAGGCCTCAAGATAAAGACAGAATGACCAGGCCTACATGGCTCCCCAAGGGATAAACAATAAATTAAAGATTATACTATATCTGATATTACCCGGCCCAATAAAGTCTAGATAGGCATCAGTCACCTAGGTGAGTGATCAGGACCTCCTGACTCTTTTCTGCTAAAAAAGGTCCTTGTTCTTTCCATGTACGCTTGCTGTCTGACTTGCTCCCCATTGGGTCAACATTACCTAAGTGGCTGTACTTGTGATCTTATTGGTTTGATCATAGGTTATCCCACGTTGTACCCACCTCACAATTTTGCTCTATTAAACTTCGCTTGAGAAGTGGGCTCATTGGCAACCCACGTTTGGGTCCCCTTCTGTCTCTCAGAAGCTATCTCACCTAACAAAGTTTTCCTACTTTCTCGTTTTCTCTTTTTTTCTTCTTTTTTTGAGTAGGGAAATTTATTGAAGAAATGTAATGGGGAACAGGAATAGCTCCTGAGAGACAGGAGGGGCTCCAGAATGGGTTGCCAATGAGCCCAGCTCTCAAAGGAACTTTTGTAGAGCAAAATCATGGGGTGGGTACAACGTGAGTCAAAATGATGATCAGCCAATATGATTTCAAGTATAGTTTCTTAGGTAATACTGATCTAATGGTAGCAAGGGTACGTGGGTGACATCATTAACCTTGGTCGATAATCTATAGTCTGAGTCTTGTCTTTAGTATTAATAATCTTAGCAGTCTTAGTCTTTTTTTTTTTTTTTTTTGTCTTTTTGAGACAGGGTCTCGTTTATGCAGTTCAGGCTGAACTTGACCTCACTTTGT
>NW_004955413.1:23061097-23091402 GCF_000276665.1 Chinchilla lanigera
CTCGAACTTGCAATGATCCTCCTGCCTCAGCCTCCCGAGTGCTGGGATTACAGGAATGCACCACCACACTCAGCTAGTAGTCTTAGTCTTAATGGTTTTAATCTTAGTTTTAGTAGGTAGGAGAGGACTGCTCACCCCTAATGAGACAATGGGAAATCTCCAAAGGGTGACACTAATAATCCCAAGCCTCTGTTCATCCCTTAGGGAAGTGTGTACAACTAGCCATTTTGACTTTAATCTTCAGATGCACCTCCAGCCACAGTCCTGATGGATTCTCATTTTCTGCACTGATTCCCTCAAGGGCCCAGCCCTGTCTGACTGCCTACTATATTTCTACCTAACTTAACTGTCTATAATATTCCCAACTCTAAAGAGGTATCCCTAACTACAGTTAGGGTAGAAGGGGCATAGTTTTCATGTAGTTGCTTTAAGCTGAGAAGTGTTGGTGTAGGGGAAACTGCAGTCAGGGGCCTTCTGCAGAGAGCTAATCTAATGGGCATCAGCTGGAAGCTGTGTTGTAATTTAGCAGTTAAGAACTCTTTACAAGGTCAATCTGGTGGATCCCAGAAAAGGAGTCTGGCACATTTGTTATTGGTTCCATCCGCATGATCACTTGGAGTGTGGCAGCCTCCAAGGATCTTGGTGGGACCTCCAAGATGATATAGGGGAAATGCTAGATGTCAGATATGCCAAGTTCATGGCCCCTGAAGTCAAAGAATGAATTCTAAGAAACAATAGTGGTTAAGAGAAGGAAAATTTATTGGAGAAATGGAGTAGGGAATAGGAATAGCTCCTGAGAGGCAAGAGGGGTCCTGAATGAGTTACCCCAGTTTTCCCACTCTTAATCTCCATTGTTCCTTAGAATTTATTCTTCGATTTTGGGGAACATGAACTTGGCATATCTGACATCTAGCAGGTTGGAAGTTTTATTTATTTCCCCTATATCATTTGGAGGTCCTATGTCAGAGACTATGGGGCTTTATAGAAAAGGGGACCAGAGGCAAGGGTTGGGGTTTGCACACCTGGCAGTGTAAGTAGTCCTGGTCAAGTCAGTGAAGTTGTGGTTGTTTGACTGGTTTCTCAGGACTGGTTTTGAGAGGGAAACTTCAATTCCTGCCATGCAGGGAGGTGACCTCATCACGGGTCTCCTGTGAGGCTGTACTGCTTTTCCTGAAATCTGAGGTGGCTGCAGGTTTGGGACAATTACATAAGATTTCTAGGCATTGCTTCAAAGGGTCTGAAACTGGACATTGGAAAAGCTGGCAACTGGATGCTCTTGCAAATCCTGAAAATTACTTCAGTTATTCTTATTTGTGTGTCCACAGTCTTGAAGCGGGGTGGGATAGGCTGGGGGAATATAGGGCTAATAAACCTTATAACAGAGACACTAGGTGATTAATATGCCTATGTGCAGAGCTGTACAGGGATCTAACCCAAAGTTTTGAGGTAATAAGGGAACATATAAAATGAAGGTAGAGATGCTGAGCTCTATTCCTGTTTTTAGTTACCCATTAGGCATATGCAAGCCCAGCCTCTGAGTCCTGGTTACACTATTACACAATGTCCCCTCAAGCGTCATGGCTGAAATGTGGGTGGGCATATGCTGCCACCTCCTCGCCCATCTCAGTGTGAGGCTAACACCCTCCTTCATCACTATAGGCTGGGACACCAGGTAAATTCTTTCTTGCTGGTTGACACCGTATCTCCTTTCTGTCTCCGACAGGAGGCAGAGAAATGAGTCCTGGGTCCAGGTGGGAAACACTTCTTCCCCTAACTCTGCCTGTCCCAGCTGAACTTGGACAAGTCCAGCAACTTTGCCGGCATCGGTCCTTATCTGTATGGGGCTCTAACAGTGTGGACTGCAGAAAGGTTGAGAACCTTCAGGGTAGCGAATTGATGGCCAGCCAGCACATCTGTGGTCCTTACTGTACACGTCCTGCTGTTCTCGCTTTATGTATTTTAACTCAGTTTATTCTCACAGTGAATGAAGCACTATTATTAGTCCCATTTTACAGATAAGAGAAAGTAGGGCTGAGGGAGTCCTAGATTGGGAAGCAAACAACGGGTAGAACTGGGACTCAAACCCAGATAGACTGACCCCAAAAAGGGTATGCTTGATAACTCAGCTCTACCTGTCTTTAATTACCTAAAAGCAGCATTAGCATAAGCAAACCTCTTGGAAAGGTGCACTTTACTGTAGGTGTTAGGTCTTATTATAGGCTTCTGCTCAGGGTACAAGTCTAGACAGGTGCTCTGAAGCCCATTTCAGTTGTGCTGGAGCCCAGGATGGTGAACATGTGGTCTCTGGAATCAAGGGACCTGGACTGAATTATGGTTATGTCACTTACAAGCAGGGTGTCATAATGCATCTAAACTAAGGCTCAGTTTTGAGGTCTGTGAAATGGGGCTGACAGTATGTATCTTGTCTACTATTTGTAGAGGAGCTCACTGACTCAGAGAGGTCAGGGTGCTTACCAGGGCACACAGCTAGTTAGAGGCAGAGGCAAGCCCACACCAGGATCTTCCGACCTTGAGTCCTATGGTTTTTCTCACTGACCTAGAAGCGTGCGTGTGTGTGTGTGTGTGTGTGTGTGTGTGTGTGTGTGTGTGTGTAGGTCTACGGGTGAGTGTATTTGTTGTTTAGTTTGCTGAAGTGTCACCTGCAGAAGTAACTGTGAAGTCTAGCGAATAAAGTGGCTTTTAGCTTCCTAAGTCTTTGCTTCTTTATTGTAAAATTGCGCCCTTAATAAGTGAATCTCCTAGAGCTACTGTGAAGGACCGAGTGGGATAATGCAAGCAAAGGGCTCAGGGTGAGTGCTCTTAGATTTCAATCCTGAAATGTATTGAGGCTCGCCTCGTGGCCCAGCATAGAGTTTATGAAGTGTACCATGTGCACTTGAAATAGTATCTATTCTGCAGTTGCTGGCAGGGGTGTCTATAATTGTCAATTAGGCCAAGGTGGTTGATGGAGGAGTGTCTAGGATTCCTAGATCTTTACTGATTTTTCTCTCCAGTTGGTCTATCAACTGTTGAGAGAGGGATGATAAAATCTACTATGCTTGCGAATTTATCTATCTCTCCCTTTAAGTCTGTCGATTTCGCTTCATCTGTTTTGAAGCCCTGTTATTAGGCTCCTGCACGTTTATGGCTGTTATGTCTTCCTGATGTATTGGCCCTGTCATGGTTATGAAATGTCTCTATCTCTGGCAACACTCTTTGTCTCAAAGCTCACTTTATCTGATGTTTATAAAGCCACTCCAGCTTTTGATGATTACTACTTGTCTCATATTTCCTTTTTCTTTCTTTCTGTTTTTCTTTTTTTTGGTCTTTTTGAGACAGGGTCTCACTCTGCAGTTCAGGCTGGCCTTAAACTCACTTTGTAGCCCAGGCTGGTCTCAAACTCGCAACGGTCCTCCTGCCTCAGCCTCCCAAGTGCTGGGATTACAGGTGTGTGCCACCACGCTCGGCTTGACATATCTTTTTTAATTCTTTTACTACCAACGTATGTCTTTCCATTATGAAGTGCATCTCTTATACACAGTAGTTAGTGGGGTCTTGCCTTTTCACACATTTTTATAATGTCTTTTAATTGGAATGTTATTTCATTTACAGTCAACATGATTACTGATAGGGTTTGGATTTATATCTACTCTGGTTTTTTTTTATTTTCTATTATTATTTTTGTTGTTCTTCCTTTCCAGCTTTCTTTTGGGTTAGTTGAATATATATTTTTTAGAATTAAAATGTATCTGTTGGATTTCTAGCCATACCTTTCTGTATTTTTTAGGGGCTACTCTAGGGCTTACAGTATACATCTTTAATTTTCCACCATCAGCCGGGTGTGGTGGCACATACCTGTAATCCTAGCACTTGGGAGGCTGAGGCAAGAGGATCATTGCAAGTTTGAGTCCAGCCTGGGCCACAAAGTGAGCTCAAGGCCAGCCTGAACAGCATATTGAGACCCTGTCTCAAAAAAGACCAAAAAAATAATAATAATAGTAATTTTCCACCGTCAGCCTAGGGTTCATATTGTACATTGAGAATGTAAGAATCAGCTGGGTCTCTGGGGAAGAAGAAAGGGAGGAGGTCAGAGCCTGATCTTCCCATATTTGTGGTCTGCATCAGGGTAGGAGGGTGAGGGTCTTAAGTGTGGCCTTCCGGCTTCTGCCATTTTCTGTCTCTAGCGTGCTATGCTTTGGGGTGGTGTAAGCTGTTCTCCATCAGTGTTCCTTCATGTATCTTGCAGTGGTGCTGGTTGGTAGCTGGCTGAGCTCAGTTCTGCTTTCCACGGGCCTCTCCACGGGGCTTCCTCACCCACCATCTGCGGGTTGTGTTTTAAGACCTGCAGTAGGAGCTCAGTTGTAGCCCAGTTGCTCAGCATCTGTGCCCAGAAACGGGTAGCATCATTTCCACCATTTATTTTTCGTCCAAACAGTCCCCAGAGTCCACCCTGCTTCAAGGGGAAGGGACACAGCCCACATCATCATCTTCTTCAAAATTCACAGAATTTTGGGCTTTCTTGAATCAACACAGTGCCTTACAGTGAGGACTTTGGAGGACATCTACTTTTCCTGACAGACAGACTTATTTAAAAATTAAACCCAGCGCGGCTTGGTGGTGGAAACCTGTAATCCAAGCTACTTGGGAGATTAAGGCTGGAGGATCTCAAATTCCTGGGATATTTAGTAAGATCTTGTCCCAAAATAAAAAAATAAAAAAGAGCTGGGGGTGTAGCTGAATGGTACAGCACTTTTCTAGCATGCAAGAGGCTCTGTGCCCAACCTGCAGTGCTGCAAAATAAAAAACAAACAACAAACTTAAATCTGGCTGGTTTTAAGGTGACCACCTTGTATATTTCTGTAGTTGCTTTATTTCTAAACCACAATGACAGATAATAACACACAGAACACCCTGAGATATTTCACTGCCGTCTTTTCCCGATGCTAGGGCTTTTCTGCATCTAAGTACTTTCTGATGATTTGGAACAACTTGAGCGTCTGGGTCTGAGATGGTAGCATCTCACAGAGAAGCAAGGAGCAGGTGACAGACTTTTGAAAGATTCTGCACTGAGCACTACGCTTGGGCTTCTTCAGAAGAGCAGGCAAATCGGGCTTATTTATGCAGAAGCAAGAAAGGAGCGAGACAGCCTAGCCTGTTGTTCCTTTCTCCCCTGTAAGTACATCTGTTGCACGCTATTTTTTACTTCAGCGTTGATGGATTGGTTGTGTGATGTACTTGGATTAAATACTTGGGCTGAAGCATCTCATATTTGCCCAGCAGCTTCACTTTGTAGCAGATTTACATTCCGTCTGGAATGCCAGATTGAATTAAATGCTGTTTTAAAGCCTGCAGTCTGATGAGAATCCTTATCCAGTCAGCATTTTCACCATATTTTAAAAATAAGCATCTGCAGAGAAACGATGCAGATCGCGGTTTATTTTGAAGGGAAGGATCCAATTTGGCTCACTGGGAGCTGATGTAGTTGGTGACAGAACTGAGGCTGGGCCTGCGGAGGGCTGAGGTCCAGGTCCAAGACTCTCTTCCATCTTGGGTCACCATGCCCCACTTGTATCACTGTATTGGGACCCCCCCCTTCTCCCTTCCCCTCTGTGTTTTGGTACTGGGGATTGAACCCAGGGCCTTGCAAATGTTAGGCATGTGCTCTACTACTGAGCTACTAATTCCATTCTTGGGGACACTTGCATGAGGATTTCATTCTGACAACTTCGCTGCTCTTCTGTGGGGACCACAACCCTCTCTGGGTTTGAGACTTGGTCTCTCTTCACTTTTTTTTTTCTTTTCACTTATTGTCATCCTGTCCTCATGAAAGAAACCCATGGAAGGGTGATGAGGAGCAGGCTGCCATTGATGTGTGGAATGCTGCTATCCAGAAGATGGGTTGGACAAAGTGGATTTCCAAGGATCCTCACCTCTGTCTTTCTGTATAATTGTTCTCAGCCTTGGTTCCTCACCTGTAGAATGGGTATTATGGTTTAGATCTACAATGTCCCCAAAGGCCTCACGTCTTCACAAGTGGCGCTTTTGGAAAGTGGTTGGATTATGAGGGTGCTACAGCTGACTTCCTGTTAGGAGGTAGGTGGGGGTGTGACCTGGAAGGGTGTAGATTCCTCCCCAGATCTTCCCTTCTCCTCTTTTCTTTTTTCTTTTCTTTTTGTCTTTTGGAGACAGGGTCTCACTATGCAGTTCAGGCTGGCCTCGAACTTGCAACGATCCTCCTGCCTCAGCCTCCTGAGTGCTGGGATTACAGGCGTGCGCCAACACGCCTGGCTTCCCTTCTCCTCTTGCTGGCTGCCATGATAAAAGCCACTTTGCTATGCTGTCCTCTTCCACCATGCTATTTCTGCCTTGGAGCCAGCTGACCGTGGGCTGAAAATGTGGGCCTTTATGTTGTGGGTTTGTCCCAGCAACAAGAAAGGGATTAAGACAATCGGGATAGTTGTATTTACCTCATATGGTTGAGAGTTTAAATCACATAGGTAAATTATGTAGTGCACATAAACAATACCAACTTACATTCAAGTTGCAAACTTTCACAGGTGTATTGTTTGTGTAAGACTCACTGTGTCAGCTTATGAATAAATCCTACTTACAAACAATTCTCCTGGGGGGCTGGGGATTTAGCTCAGTGGCACAGCACCTGCCTGGCAAGTGCCTGGCAAGTGCACCTGCCTCGTGAGTTCAATTCCTGGTACCAGAAAAACAAAACAAAACAAAACAAAAACAACCCAATTCTCCTGGAACAGAGCTCATTGGAAAAAGCCAAGGACTTTCTGTATTAGCTAGCCATTGCTGAGTAACAAATACCATCCCAATTTAGCACCTTAAATAGCAAATATTTTCTCAGTTTCTCTACTGCATATGAGGACTCTGTAGTGGCTTGGCTGGGTGGATCTGGCTTAGGACCTCTCGTGAGGCTGTATTGGTGGCTGGCTGGGGTTGGCTGGTTTTGGTAGGATCCATCCTCAAGATCATTCATGTGGCTGTTCACAGCCTGGGTTCCTTGCCACATGAGCCTTTGCACAGGCTGCCTGGATATCCTTGTGACAGGATGGACAGCCTCCCCCATTTGGGGGAGGAGAGGAGAGAGCACAATCTCTCTGTGGGCGAATCTCTATGGCTGAATGCCACTCTTTATAATTTAATCTTGGATAAGATATCCCATCCCTCCTGCTGTTTTTAACTGCTTAGTGTGAATCACTAAGTTCGGCCCATCCTCAACATGAATTCAACTCTTCCTTTTTGGCAGTGCTACTGCTTGGTGTGGTTGGTCACCCTAGGGCTCATGAGTTGCAAGCTTGCTCATTGGTGTGGTGATGCTGGGAGGTGGTGGAACTTTTGAGGTGCAGCCTAGTGAGGTGACTGGGTCACTGCGGGTGCTGTCCTCAGAAGAGACTAAGGTAGTTCTTGAGGGATGCTGGTGGTTCTCTCCAGAGCCAGTTGTCATGAAAGAGCAAGACTGGCTCCTCCCTGTCCTCTGGCTTCTTGATTTGTCATGTGATCTTTCCTTCTCACATGGGCTCCATATTATATAGCTAAAGTGTCCTCGCCAGAGCTGGCCAGGTATCAGTGGAATACCCTTGAACCTCCCAAACTGAGCGAAATCAATTTTTCTTCACAAATTACCCAGCCTCTGGTATTTTGTTATAGTGACAGAAAGTTGATACGGGAGAGAAGTATCAGAGTTTTTGGACACACAGCAGGTACTGAGTAAATGATTAGGTATTATGATTCGCTTAGCAGACAAATTCCCTTTGGTGAGTTCACTTCTAGGCAGACTCTCCCCACTTTTATCACATGAAAGGCATTTTGGGCTCTACAGTGCACTGGATACTAAACACAGGAAGTCTCCACCAAGTAAGGATTTTTATCTTTCATTTTCTATCACTTGGGAAGGAAGATGTTTCCAGAGATCTTCACTGTGCTGGTTCGATCCATCCCAAGACTCCGTGAGAGGAACACACTGCTCACTGTTCTTTAGCTGAGCACACGATCCTTGGTGCTGCCTCTTCCCAATTGGTGGGGAAGGAAGTGGCTCACTCTATGGGGATACTATAAGGACACTGCCTGGCCAAGGAAGCAAACACGCCTGCTAGGAAGACCTCCTGTGTCCACTTGCTCCAGCAACTCCAAGTTTCAAAATTAGAAGTTTTTGGAAAATAACTGTTTATTGTACTACAGATAACTACAAAATGTGAACAAAAGAGGAAAAAAAATCCTCTAAAAACAATCTAACCATGCCGGGCCTGGTGGCACACGCTTGTAATCTCAGCACTCAGGAGGCTGAGGCAGGAGGATCGTTGCGAGTTCGAGGCCAGCCTGGGCTACAAAGTAAGCTCAAGGCCAGCCTGAACTCCATAGGAAAACCTTGTCTCACAAAGACAACCCCCCCGCAAAAAAACCCCCACAAAAACCCACAATCAACCATCGTTGAGAGTTTGCAATGTTTCCTTTCAGTATTTCCTACTGCACATGGCTTTTTCTCTTTTTTTGAGATAGGGTCTCACTATATAGTTCAGGCTGGCCTTGTATTTACAGTGATCCTCCTGCCTCAGCCTCCCAAGTCCTGAGATTACAGGAGTGTGCCACCACACCCAGTGACATGGGTTTCCATCTTTATAGTTACAACTAATTCAAGTAGTTTTGAGTAGTTTCACATTTTGCTCTTTTCCCACTTGATTACATATGTGTTTGTATTACCTGTTTTTTTTTTTTGTCTTTTTGAGACAGGGTCTTACTATGCAGTTCAGGCTGGCCTTGAGCTCACTTTGTAGCCCAGGTTGGTCTCGAACTCCCAACGATCCTCCTGCCTCTCCCTCCCGAGCGCTGGGATTACAGGTGTGTGCCACCACACTAGGCCTATTACCTGGTTTTTCATCACCATCATTTTCAGAGCTATGTAACAATTTGTTGGGCTGGAGTTTACCAAACAATTCATTTATTTACTTCAAGCAGTTATGCATTTTGTGTTACATTCTGCCATATTTATCCATGCTATTTTTCCTTATCATTTTCTCTAAAATGGTCACTTAATTAGTAAGGGCTGAATGGGTGTGTCTGGAAATGCTAAATATTTTCCTCTGGAGAAATCTTCTGTTGCTTTCAACTTGGAAAGTCTTTTCTTTGACTGTGATACCCCTCCTCAACCCATTTCCATACAGATTCAAAAATTTTATCAGAAATTACCTTCATCGTATGAAATAGGGATGTAAAATGAAAACAAGCTGGGTATAGGGGTGCATACCTGTAATTGCAGCACTCAGGAGGCTGAGGCAGGAGCATTGTTGTGAATTCGAGACCAGCCTGGGCTACAAAGTGAGTGCAAGACCAGCCTGAACTGCACAGCAAGACCCTGCCTCAAAGACAAAAAAAACCCAAAAAAACATGAAAACAACCTGGGTGTAGTGGTGCACACCTGTAATTCCAGCACTCAGGAGGCTGAGGCAGGAGGATCACTGTGAGTTTGAGACCTGTCTGGGCCATAAAGTGAATTCAAGGCCATCCTGAGCTGCATAGCAAAACTCTGTCTCAAAACAAAACACCCAACAAAAATATTTTTTCCAAATTACTAACCAGTTGGTCTAACATTTCAGGCAAAGTTCTGTGCAATTTTTTTTATTGGTTTGTAATTCTTAAAATCATCTCCTTATTTACAGTAGAGTTGCCTTCTGGCCTCCTGATTATTCCCCTGACTTGCCTATTTTGTACCAGTAGCTTCCTGTATTAAAAAAAAAAAAAAAAAAAGGTTGTAACTAACAGGAACTAGGTCCAGCTGCAAAAGATGAGTGGTGCTACCAGGAAGTCCAGACTTGCTGAGAAAAGAAAATGAGGCAATAAAGTTAAAAAATGGGAAACCAACACAGCAGGAAGGTGGCAGCCACCCAAAGATAGCGCCCCCTAAAGCAATGGCACCTGAGAGCATGTAAGAAAAGGGGAGGGGGCTGCTAGGAGCTTGTCTTGCTAGGGGATCAGCAAAGGCGGCCATGATCTTCATTGTTTCGAACCAACTACTAATTCATAAGAAGAAAATCCGGGAAGACTCCTCTAATGAACTGAGCAAGAATGGAATTCTGCCTTATTAAAAACAAATAAGGCTGACTGATATTTTCATGAAACTGACAACTTGGCGGATGGAGGGAAAAGCAGCAGATGTCTCGTATTCAGGCGTCTGTCAACTCCTTGTTACAGCCTCGCAATCTCACTGGAGCACGCAGCTCAGCCAGCCTCAACCGGGTAGGCGAGATGTGCGGAACAGGATCTGGTATCTCGGGGCAGAGTCCTGATTAAGATTCATTTTAAAAATGCTTTGGAAACGGCAGGGTGGGATGACAGCATCCAATCTGGGTTTACATTTAATCTCTACGAAATACAGCGAATGCCACATCCTGGAAGTAAGGAGAAACCCTTAGAGAAATGTTTGCCCTGTGCAAACTTTCGCAAGTGGGGTCATGAGGCAAACGGTTCCTCGCAGCAGGATAAGCCGGCTGGAACCCCTGAAGTGACCAGAGGGAGAGGTGGCTGCGGGTCTGTATCTAGCCAAGAGGATGTTTCCTGGAAGAGGACTGGGCTCTTGAAAGCCCAGTGTCGCTGGAATTCTGAGCGGATCCTTGAAGAACTAGTGACAATGAGCAAGAAAGCAATTCCCCTGGTCCTGGGCTCTGAGAAGCCACTGTGACTGCCTCATGTACACACGCTTTCCCAGGCTTTACTCCCCAGTGAGACGGAAACACCAGAGGCGACAGTGTGCGCCTGGTGACTGAGACAAGGCAGAGGAGCTGAGTGCTAGGCACTCCCGAAAGCCTCTGCAAACGTTTCCCTGCACACGGTGAACAGGATGCTGGAAAAGCAGCTTCACTCGACTTGACTGGGCAGGGGCTGGATGCAGGAGGGCACGGGGCGGGAGGGTCACAGAGCGGCAGGTTCCTCGGGGCATGACCCTGGCGACAGGGCGCTCTCTGTGCCTGCGTTCTGCTGCTCAGGGAGGCGCCGGCTCAAGTCTGATGCGTGCAGGGAGCATCTGCTTGCCCCATGCCAGCCTCTGTGCCCGTGAGATAAGCCAGGCACCCCCACCCCTGCTTCTGCTGCTAAGTGCAAACCCTGCTGAGAGCAGGGGCCAGGACGGGCGAGGCAGCATGGCAAGAGGACAACGCGGACAGGCACTTGTGGCTGGGGACTCTGGGAGGCAGTCAGCACCTCCCAGGCCGAAGCCTTCAGCAGCAGTCTGGGGCGACAATCCCACCTGCCCGTGACATGGCGGAGAACATCAAGCTCTTGTTTTAAAACTCCTGCTGAAACCCCTTATGAAGATGGGGATGGGTTTCACTTGTGAACTGCTCCGCTGGGAGGACCTGGGTCCATCTGAGGGCTGCGCAGGAAGAAAAAGCAGCAGGTGGGCCCTTGAAAGGGACAGGACGGGCCGGTCTGTGTTCGGTGATGGTCTGCTGGAGACGAGACAGCTGTGGAAGGCAGTGCACAGCTGGCAGAGGACGCCTTTTTCCTGACCCTGCCACCTGGCACCCAGGGACCAAGGCAGGAGGGAAGACCACTGTGCTGTGGCATCCCAGCCCTTCTATGCCCTGGAGATTGCTTTGGTGCAGCCGCAGGGAGGACCTGCGTGCTCTCCGGCAGTCACACATCTGTGGGAGCGTGAGGCTGCAAGGACCCAGGAGGCCTAACAGGGCCTGGGGGAGAAACGCAGCCACTCTGCCGGCAGCCTAGGAGAGGACAGTCAGAGCTCCTCCTTGTTGCTGTCAAGGGACTGGATCAGATGCCCTGCGGCCAGGGGGCGACCCACTGGTTCGTGGTCACCAGGCTGCCGACTGCTGTCCTCCGGGACCTGGCCCATGGCGGCATAGTCCCGCAGCAGCCCGCTCTCCACGCCGTGGTCCCGAAGGCTCTTGGTGCTCATGAGCCCCTGCATTCGCAGGTAGCCCTGCTGGCAAAAGGGGGGCAGCTTCTGGCGCGTGAGGGCGAACAGGAAACAGGATTCTACACAAAAACAAAAGGAGGAGGAGTCAGGCTGGGAGGCGTGGGGCAACAGGTAGAAGAAGAACTAGCCATGCTGCAGGCCAGGTTGGGTGCTCACCAGGGGCCTTGTCTAGCACCCTCCCCATCCCTTGAAACTGGGAGCTGACCTTTCTAGGCCTCTCACAGCTGGAAAGGTTGTGGACTGTGAGCATCTATGAGGTCCAAAAACAGGAGGGTGTCTTGACATTTTGGGAGAACAAGCTCCAAAATGAAAGCACACCACAGAAGTGACGGGCTCCCAGAGATCAGCTTAGCAGCATGCTCTGCATGAAGCCAGCCTGGGGTGGGAGTGCAGTCACCCATGTGCAGCCCTTTAGCCTTCGCTTCTGGATGATATGTGAGTCATCCTTTTGTCCAAAGTATCCACACTGTATATGCTACCCACTCATTAGTAGCCATGTTGGTTATCAGATTACTGTTCCCTATTTTACTTAATAATGGCCCGCAAAGCACAAGAACAGTGAAGATGGCAATTTGGATATGTCAAGGAAAAGCCACGAAGTACTTCCTTAAAGTGAAAAGGCAATAGTTCTAGAGTTAATAAGGAACTGTGTGCCCTGGGTGCTAAGATCTATGAATCCATCTTCTCTCTATGAAATTGTGAGGAAGGAAAGAAATTCTTGCTAGGTTTTCAGCGGCACCTCAAACTGCAAAATTACATAGTGCATATCTGCTTAGTGAAAATGGGAAGGTATTATATTTGTGGGTGGAAGACTTATAAAGTCTTAGAGAATGTGTTCTGAGCTATCAGCAAGGTAATAAGTGACACCGAGCCATGTGCTACAGGCACTGGGCTTGCTTTTCTCTGGGGTTTCAGGCATCCACTGGGGACACACTCCCTGCAGGTAATGGGGGACTGCTGTACTTATATGGCTGTGATTGAAAAAACAGGAGAGGAAACAGTTGTATGCTTAGTCTTCTGAGGGAGTTACAGACAAGCTGGGAAGCTGCAGTGTCAGAACCCGGCTAGAGCCAGGTATGGTGGCGCACACTTGTAATCCCAGCACTTGGGAGGCTGAGGCAGGAGGAGGATCGCTGCAAGTTTGAGGCCAGCTTGGGCTACAAAGTGAGCTCAAGGCCAGCCTGAACTGTATAGAGACCCTGTCTCAAAAAGACCAAAAAAAAGAACCTGGCTAGAGTCCTTTTGCAACTTTGGGGAAACCTTTTCACCTCCACCAGCCTCTCTCATGTAAGACGTGAGCATGTGATGAAGGATACTGTCAGACTGTCAGGCTCCTAGGGGTGAACAGGCTGAAAGGAGCTCCATGTATGTCCCTTGTCCCTTCCAGTGTTACCTTTTTTTTTTTTGAGACAGGGTCTTACTGTATATTCCAGTCTTGTCACTGAACTCACTAGGGACAAGCCTCAAACTCAAGGCAATCTCACGCCTAGCTCCTATGTTATAGCTGACTCCTGGCACACAGGCTCCCAGCAGGAGAGAGGGTGGCAACCCTTTCAGAGCAGGGAAGAGAACAGATGCTAGGGAGGACTGCAAGGTGGCTGTTTAGCCAATACCACCTTCTGAGGATGTCACCCTTCTGCAAAGTCGGGGGCACAGATGCCCAATATGGTCTGAGGCCAGAACAGGCAGCTTCACAGTGCTAAGGGGGTGGCGCGGAGCCTGGCACTCTGCCAGTTGGAGGGGTCCTCCCTGGTCAGGGCAGCCACACGCAGAGCTTGCAGGGTACAGCAGTGTCTAGGAAGGGGGTGCAGGACATTAAAGGGCTGGGACAGTGTCTGGCTGGGACTCACAACTCAGGGCGGGAATACGGTCCCTGCCAAGTACTGGGTGTTTTTTGTTTGTTTTTGCAGTATTAGGTATTAAACCCAGTGTCTCAGTATGGAGCTGCATCCTCAGCCCTTTAAATTTTTTTGTTCTAATTTTGAGACAAGGTCTCACTAAGTCAGTAAACTGCCCAGGCTTGAACTTATGATCCTCCTGCCTCAACCTCCCAGAGTGCTGAGATGATGCAGTCATCACATCTAGCTGACACTGGGCATTTTTAAAATGTTCCCCAGAACCTTGAGAAGTGGGGGGCATTTCTTAGGAGCTGAGGACTCTAGCCTGATTTCACAGGTCAGTGTATGGTCCAGGTTCTCGGCCTGTAGCCTGCCAGTTCTTCAAAGGTGCTTTGCTCTGGCTCTGTGAATTAACTGTGTGCTTGCGTATTATGTACATGTATGTGTATATTATTAATGATCTCCCGTAACACATACAGTATTATTTCAAAGCAGACTCAGCATGAAACAAGGACTCCTGCTCTCTGACTGGACCAGACTGGACTCTAACCTGATGTGATATGGGCAGAGTCTGAGATACACAACAGTACTGAACAGATGTTTTCTCAATTTAAAAAAAAAAAAAGGAACCAATATTCTAGGCATTCAGAGGTTTACTAAATTTTTTTTTTTTTTTTTTTTTTTTTTTTAGAGACAGGGTCTCACTATGTAGTACAGGCTACTCGCAGAGATCCTCCTGACTCAGCCTCCCAAGTGCTGGGGTTACAGGCGTGCACCACCACGCCTGGGGTCAGGGATTTAAAAAAGACAAAACTCTGGCTTGTTTCAATGGACTCCCCTTCTCTCCCCAGTCCTTCTCTGGGTGTAGCTCAGATCCATCTTTCAGTTCACCAGTTCTCTCTTTATCTCCATACCCAGCAGCACTAAACCTTTACCTTGAACTTCTCGTTTTGTTTTATTTCCTGTTCTATTTATATCCTTTCTCAAAACTGCCTGCTTTTGGACATCTCCATTCCCTTAAACATATATATTATATGATCATACATACATATACAGTTATATATGCATTTCATGTACATAGGCACGGATTGAACCCAGGGCCTCATGCATGCTGGGCAAGTGCTCTACCACTGAGTCACCTACCCCCAGCCAAAATGTAGGTCAGTATGGTGAGGGAATGAAGAGATGCTCTCCTGTTTTCTTTTCTTTTTTTTTTTTTTTTGTCTTTTTGAGACAAGGTCTCGCTATGCAGTTCAGGCTGGCCTTGAGCTCACTTTGGAGCCCAGGCTGGCCTCGAACTCGCAACGATCCTCCCGCCTCAGCCTCCCGAGTGCTGGGATTACAGGAGTGCACCACCGTACCTGGCTCAACTGTATTTCTCAAGGGAAAGTTTGCATTTGCTTCTGTGACCTCCTCACCACATTAGGCCTAGTGGTTGGTAATTCTCAGGGAAGACTGTTTTCACCCCGCTCCATGCTGGGCCCAAAAGATGCATCTCTTCCTTTCCCTCTTGTAGCATTTTCTGCTTCTCTTACCCTGGGACCTAAGATGTATTTGAGGGTCTTAGATCTCCCAGGCAGCCCCATCTCATCTTCCTGCCCAAGTGCTGGTCAGTACACACCCAGGACAGGGGCCAGTAATGGGCAGCAGGCCCAGTCATGGTTTGTGCTTCCCACAGTGTTAGGCCTCTGGGAGTTTCTTTACTTTCCCAAAGGTCTTTTTTTTTTTCCTTTGGTTTTTGGTTTTTTGAGATACATTCTTGCAATGTAGTTCAAGCCATCCTTGAAGTAGCTGTGTCACCCAAGCTGGCCTCAAACCAGCAATCCTCTTGCCTCAGCCTCCCAAGTACTAGAGTGAGGAGTGGCGGTGTGCGCCTGCAATCCCAGAATTGTGGGAGGCTGAGGCAGGAGGATCATAAATTTGAGCCCAGCCTGGGCAACTTAGTGAGACCCTGTCTCAAAATAAAAAAGGGCTGGGTGGCGGGTACAGCTCAGTGCCACAGCACCTGCCTGAAAAGTGCGAGATCCTGACTTTGATTCTCGGTACCAAAAAATACCAATTTTTAAAGGGCTGGGTATATAGCTGGGTTCTGTCTCCAGTACTGCAGAAACAAACCACTACCACACTAAGTACTAGGACTACAGGTGTGCACCACCATGCCCGGCTCCCGGACAGTTTCTTTTTGTTTTTATTTTGGTCTTTTGGAGATAAGGTTTCACTATGCAGTTCTGGCTGGCCTTGAACTCACGTTGTAGCCCAGGCTGGCCTCAAACTCGTAGTGATCTTCCTGCCTCAGCCTCCCAAGCACTGAGATTACAGGCCTGGGCCACCACAGCCGGCTTCATGTGCAGTTTTTAAGGACATGTTATTCTGTAGTTTTAGGGGTATTGGGCTGGGAGGGAGCTTCAGTAAACTTCTAGCCCAGCAGTTTGTAGGCAACAGGAGGCCAAGGTTTGGACTTTGAGATTTAAGTTTGAAGACTCTGCACAGCATGGATCTTCTGCACCTGCCCCGACTCCTGGCTCAGTTCCTATGTCCTGGGGACTCAAGTTACCTGCATAGAAACTTCGAAGGTCGGTGTCCAGACAGTTCTCCAGGAAGCGCCTCAGCGGGAGGATGTGCCCCACCGGGGCCGTCCAGTCTGTCAGGAAGTCTTCCACGATGTGGTGGATGGCTGTGGGCCGCGGCAAGGGCCAGTGTGCTGGGCGGAACCTCACCTCCTGCTCTGGAGGGGGAGGCGGGAAGAGACGTCATGGCCAACCTGGCCATCTGCATGTCCCCAACATCCTGCCATGCTTTTTTTTTTTTAAGACAAGGTCTTACTATGTAGTGCAGGCTGGCCTTGAACTCACAGCAATCCTCCTGCCTCAGCCTCCCGAGTGCTGGAATTACAGGTGAACACCACTACGCCTGGCTTTTTTTTTTTTTTGAGACAGAATCTCACTATGTACTTTGGGCTGGCCTCAAATTCTTGGTGATCCACCTGCCTCAGCCTCCCGAGTGCTGGAATTACAGGTGAACACCACTACGCCTGGCTTTTTTTTTTTTTTGAGACAGAATCTCACTATGTACTTTGGGCTGGCCTCAAATTCTTGGTGATCCACCTGCCTCAGCCTCCCGAGTGCTGGGATCACAGCGTGTGCCACCATGCAGCCCATCTGGTGTGCTCTTGACACACTGCAGCCCATTCACCGCCACCTTCTGACCCTTGGAAGGTGACACAGGGAAGAGGACAAGCGCTGCACGGTGGTTTCAGAGGGCAACTAAGACTGATGATGTGAAGGTGGTGTTTGACCAAGACACATGTGGAGGCCCATCGTGGCTGCTTTAAAACTGGTCCTGCTATGAGCCCTGCATGGACAGCACCTTAGGACTCCTCTAAGGCCCACTTCCTGCTGCTGTGGACCCTCTTCCATGGTGCCTGGTCAAGGGCTGGGGATATAGCTCAGTGGCATAAGTGCCTGCCTGGCAAGTGCAAGGTCCTGAGTTTGATTCCTGGTACCAAAAAAAAAAAGTCATGGTGCCTGGTCAAATGGCCACCGATCCGAGACCTGACTGTCCTTGTACTGGGAACTTGGCTCAAGGTGACCATTTCCACCTCATACTCAGTACAGACCTGCACCCCATCCCTCCTGCCAGTTGATACTACCTCTGCCCTTGGGAGCAGCCACAAGCTGGGCCGCCCTCTCCCCTGGCTGCACTGCAGGCATTCTGTGCGCTGTCAGATCACCCCACGCGCTCCTACACGCAAGGCTCTAATGTCATCCCCATTTTACAGATGAGGAAGGTGAGGTTCAGAGACGTTGAGATATGGCCCAATGTCACACAGCAGAACTGGGAATCTCACCCAGCTTTTTCTACTGTTTACCACCTCCGGTTCCCGGTCCCCTCCACTTTACTATTCAGCCTGCAGGCTCCCATCCCCCACTGTGGCTGGCTTCTCTGACAGCATCCCCCTTTCAGTGCGGTGCCTGGCAATCACAACACTCCAGTGTGGCCCAGGCAGGTCATGATATGCGGCAGAATCTGGAATCGGCATTCACCATTCTCTGACCTGCTCCTGCCTGGTCTCTGGGCAGAGTTCCCCAGGGGTCCCCTTTCTGTCAGCCGAAGGGGTTCTGCAAGGGCTTACTGCTAACAACTCTATGGACAGTGGGCCCAAGGGGGGCCACCTTAGGACGTCCCGGCTCACCGGTGGGGAGGTGCCTGTAGTAGTAGATGACAGGGTGGAGGAAGTTAGACTGCCAGGCGTCTTCCGTGTGCCCCACAGACCGGTCATGGAAGAAGACGTCCTTGTCAGGCCCCGAGAAGTTTTTGCCATACTCCATGTTGATGACGAAGAGGCCGTGCCTGGCCGTCCGTCCTGTGAGGGTCTCCAGCTGGGCCAGCATCTGCATGGGGAACTCCTGCAGGTACTCAAAGCTTGTGGCATTCCTGGGTGGGGGCAATTGGGGCCTCAGCACTGCGCAGAGGGGAGAGGAGCAGGCCTCGTGGGGTGGGGGCGTCCCTGCCGCTGGCATCAGCGTGCAGTGTGGACCCTGGCTCGCTCCCATCCTGTGACCGCTGCGTTCTTCTACCTAGGGTACATTCCAGAAACCGCGGCCTGCAAAGGGCACCAGGGAGGGCGCCGTCTGGGTCGGGAGGATGGCAAAGGAGAGGCCCTAGGGAGGGAGCGAGCGCCCTGCTGTGTGGAGGACTGGGAGGCTGGGTGGCTCTCCCCCGACCCCCGTGGGGGAGCGGGAGGGACCCAGGAGGTCACGCGGGGCCGGGGCTGTGTGTGCCTTCTGGGAATATGGGCTCCCTGGACAAGGAGCGGCTGGCCCCTGGAGTGTGGAGCAGGGGCCACATCAGTGACTGCTCTTCTACAGGGAGCATCCCAGCCGCTGGGCCGAGGGCACACCAGGGCTGCACCCACATGCAGGGATGAGGGCAGCGGAGCTGGCCAAGCTGCTCAGACTCCAGGAGGCGTAGCTGGCAGGCTGTGCCCTCAGGGTGGGTGTTGATGGGAAGGGCAGCTCACGGGTAAAGTGAGCTCAGTCCGAGCATTGAGCACAAGGACTTCCTCTCGTGCCCCTGGGCTGGGCGTCCCTAGCCAGGCTCATGCTGCCCCTCTGGCTGACAGTTCTTGCTCTGCTCTGAGGGCCTCTGGCCTCCCCGCCAGCCCTGTTCCCACCTGTTCTGCGCTGTGTCCTTCTCGGGCACTCAGTGCCACCACTTTCCTGGTTGATAAAAAGCAGGACCAACTGGCCCTGGCTCGAGGGAACCCAGCTCCAGAACAGACTCTGTCCCCTGCGGGCCTCACTGTAGGAAGGGACACTGGGTTACCCTTCACGTAGGACAGAGACAGCCGCACGGTGCGGGGTGTTCGGTAAGGCAGGGGGAGGGCAGGCAGGCGGGGATGGGAGGGGGTACTCACTCCTTCAGCAGGATGACGTCAGCGAGCACCCCGAACATCTGGTAGAGCCCGGAGGCCTCGTTCACGCGCCGGACGATGGAGTCGGTCAGCTGAGTGATGGGGTGCTCGGTGCGGGGCCAGGCGATGCCATGGTGGCGACGTTCCAGGAGCCGGTGCACAGCGCGTACTGACGGGGCCAGAGGGAGCAGGAAGCGGTACAGGCCTTTAGAGCGGGGCTGCAAGGTTCCACGTCAAGAGCCAGACGGGGACGGCTCCTGCTGAGGCAGTGCGCCGCTCAGGGACACACTCCGTGCCAGCCCTGGGGTGAAAGAGGCGGCAGACGACAGGCCAAAGGATGGGTGCCGCTGGCTTTGGGCCACCGCCCCGAGCGTGTCCACTCCTGCTTGAGGCCATCTGTTTATGGAAGTCCCACTGCCCTCACCTCACACAGGGTGCTTCCGACCCAGACACGGGGCCCGCTGTCCCCTCTCTGGTCCTGTTTCCATCAGAGACTCCCACGTGGAAAATCTCAGATTTGCCCTCACTCTCCTGCCCCAATCCAGCCTGTCTCTCAGTTCCATTTGAGATGCTCTGTGCATCAGGGAGACGGTTTTCTGTACCTCTGGGGCTACCGTACATCACTGTGGGACTAACATACCACACACAGACAGCCGCTCCTCCAAAAGTGATCAGTAAAACACCCACATGCACTAAAGGCCGGGACACATGCAGAGGGGTCACCTGTAAAGGAACCCTGGGGGCCAAGAGCTGGGGAGATGTTAGCTTCGTTAGATGCATGGCTCCTTGGAGGAACAATGGCTAAGCTCAGTTTTGCAAAAGGTTCGGGATCACACAGCTTGGGTGTGTGGGAAAGTGCCCTGGGCCTAGGGAACAGTGCATGCGAAGAGGTAAAGTCCTGAGAGTGCTGGGCACATTTCAAAGAGCAGGATTAGCATGGGGAAGAGGCGAGGGAAAACGCAAGGGAGGACAAGCTGATGCAGCCCACCGAGCACGGGAGGCTATGCTGAGGTGCTGGGAATCTGCGGCAGCGGGGAAGAACACAGTTAGTGGAGGATGAGGGTTTTTGTATAAAGAAAGATTGTTTACAGCCAGAAGTGGAGGCACACATCTGTAATCCTAGCTACTTAGGAGGCTGAGGCAGGATGATTAAAAGCCTTGGGCCAGCCTAAACTGTGGTGAGACTCTATCTCAGAAGAAAGAAAGATTTTGCTGCAGGGGCACACCTGTAATCCTAGCTACTCAGGAGGCTGAGGCAGGAGGATTATAAATGGATTATAAATTCAAGGCCAGCTTGGGCAACTTAGAAAGATCCCATCTCAACATAAAAAAATAAAAAAGACTGGGGAAGTCTCTCAGTAATACAGCATTTGCCTGGTATGTGCCAGGCTGTGGGTTCCACCTCCAGTATTTGAAAAAGAAAAAGATGGTTTTTGCATGTTTGGTACTATGTACTGGATGGGAAGCCAGTATGCCCTGGGGCAGGATGGCCAGTCAGTCAGGAGAGGCAGAGAGGCCCATCGCAGGCGAGGGCAATGCAGGGGCAGTCTGCAGAGTGATTTAGAAGGAGTGGACAGGGTTTCCAGCATGTCCTACCGCCCACGTGCTAGGGGTCTGTGCCACCATCTTTGTCTCTGTCACTTCGCCTTCCTGTCTTGTTTCCTTTGGGACCGTCCCTCCGCTGAGCAATGAGCAAGGTCCAGGCAGACCCTTACAGGGAGGGACAGACTCCCTGCTATCCCTCTCCCCAGGAGGCCCGTCCACTGCTCTGTGACTATAGCATTGGCTGCCCATGCCCCAAGGACTGTTCCTCTCTTGCCTGAAGCTTTGTGCTTCTGTGTAAGCTTCAGAGTGGAATGGGTTAGATTCACCTCTACCGTTCCCTGGCTGTGTGACTCCGGCCAGGTTACTTCTCCGGTCAGCAGAGAATGGGGTTAAAATAACAGGCTCTGTCTCTCAGGACTGAGGGTGAGGTGTGCGAGCTGGGGAAGAGCGGGGGACAGAGGAGGTAGGACAGTCAGGACAGTGTCTGCCAGGACAGTGGGTACAGGGAGGGGCTCAGCGCGGGAGTGAGGAGGCCTGGCAATCATTTTGGTTTGCAGATGGCTCCAGCTCTGTGCCAAGTCCTTCCCTAACAACACATGTGGGGCATAAGATCTATCGCCTGGAAATCAGCAGTGAAACACGATTATCTTTCTCTGCCGAACTGGCAGGATGGTAACAGGTAAAAACAAGCATTAAGGAAGGCAATACGGGGCAGTGGACTGCATACGTATGGACAGGTCAGGTAGCTGGACGCAAGATCCTTGTGGTTTTTACGGCATAATTAACTATGTAGCAGCTGCCACCCAGCACTACAGCCTCCACTCAACAGCCTGAGGAGCTACCCCGGATGCCAGCAGCGGCAGGGGTTATGATGCTGCCGGTGGGATGTTTTGCTGTCGCTTCCTGTTTGCAAAGGAAGTGTGGATTTAGGAGGGTGGAGAGCTCATTTCCAAGGCCGCTCAAATGGGTTTAGGTAAGAACCAAGAGGCAGAGACTGTCACTCCCCAACAGGTGAGTGACAGGACAGGGACCACTCCACAATCCAGACCACTCCTCCCTACTGGGAGGGCTCTGGTCTGCTCTTGAGAAACCAGAACAGAAGATTTTTGAAAAAAGGAGCCTGAGTCTGCAGTTCAATTCCTATAAAAGTGGGAAACATTAAAACTCTGACTCTTGGGTGTTTCTTCAGAATAATGGAGACTTAGGTCACATTAACAATTACATTATCCAAAAGAGAAAAAGAAAAAAAAAGAAAAAAGGCAGGGCGTGGTGGCGCATGCCTGTAATTCCAGCACTCAGGAGGCTGAGGCAGGAGGATCCTTGAAGTTTGAGACCAGCCTGGGCTACAAAGTGAGCTCAAGGCCAGCCTGAACTGCATAGCGAGACCCTGTCTCCAAAAAGACGAAAACCAAAACAATAACAAAAAACCCAATTACATTATCCATATTTAACCTAAAATAAACACTATAACATTGTCCTCATCACACTCATGAAACAAAACACCACCACTCACCTCTATAATCTTTATCATTCTATTATCCCACCAGGTGTGGTGGCGCACACCTATAATCCTAGCACTGGGGGGGGGGGGAGGCTGAGGCAGAAGGATCGTGAGTTTGAGACCAGCCTGGGCTACAAAGTGAGCTCAAGGCCAGCCTGAACTGCATAGCGAGACCCTGTCTCAAAAAGACAAAAACAAAACAAAACAAAACAAAACCATTCTATTATTCCTAGAAGGTTGAACTCCACTCACTGGAATTTTACCCAAATGAATCATTATTCAAGAACAAAAAAGGTAACATTATTATGCTAACATTCATAGCTGTTCTAGCGTTATCAACTTCTATTTTCATGTATTAATATACCCCACATCCCTAATAATATTTCCAGCAATCAAACACATAAAAACAAATGCAAATTTCAAAATTTTTTTTTTTTTTTTTGAACCAAGAATTGAACTCAGGACCTCACGCTTGCCAGGCAGGTGCCGTTCCGCTGAGCTATATCCCTGGCCCTTTTTTTATACCATCATTTGCTATACTATCAACTTGTTTTTGGATACCAGGCAAGTGCTCTACCCTGTTTTTTTAAACCCCTTTTTTTGATTTTTTTTTTTTTCCCTGGTACTGGGAATCGAACTCACGACCTCGCGCTTGCCAGGCAGGCGCTGTGCCGCTGAGCTAAATCCCCAGCCCCCCAGGCAAGTGCTCTAATACTGACCTAATCCCCAACCCCCTTCAGAATTTTTACCTTATTTTGAGACAGGCTCTTGCTAAATTACGCAGGCTGGCCTTGAATGCACGTTCATCCTTCTACCTCAGCTTCCTGAGTAGCTGGGCTTACAGGCGAGTCACCACACATGGCAACTATCATTTCTTTCTCTCCCCCTGCCACCACGACTGTAATTTAGGTTACACAGACCAGGAGCCTTCAAACCCTAAGCGAATGCCGTACACTTCAGGATTACGGACTTACTCTACATCCACTGAAAAAAAAGCAAGCACTTTAAACTAAATCCTTACTGGAGTGGTGAAATCCACCCAGGGACATTCAGTTAACAGCTAAAAACAAACAAAAGCTAAACGCCCTGGTCAACTGGCTTCAATTTTTTTTTTTTTTTATTATCTTTTTGAGACAGTGTCCCGCTATGCAGTTCAGGCGGGCCTTGAGCTCACTTTGTAGCCCAGGTTGGTCTCAAACTCAAAACGACGCCACTACGCCAGCTAACTGGCTTCAATATACTCCTCCCTCTGGTGTGGGGTAAAGAAGGTGGGCGAAGCGCCCACAGAATTGAAGCTGCTCCTTTGAATTTGGAATTCAACATGAATCTTCACCTTGGGACTCGGTCTTTAGATTCAGTCTGATGCTTGTTCAGCCAGTTTTTCCTTCTACTTCTGCTCATAAACCACGAATTATTCCCCACACATCACAAAGCTCTCAGTACACTATCTGTGCTCCAGTGCGGGAACCGGCGAGAGGGCACTGCTTACAAGGCTTTCCGTTCCATCTGAGCGAGGGCAACCACAGCTTCCTGTACGAGATGCTCAAAATTACAGCGCTGGTGTTAATGCTCAGTCCTTCCTAACGATGCTTTTCATAGTATTACCAATCTTGGGGGAATTATTATTCCACTAATAACTGGGGCTTGAGATATAGTGAGGAAATCATCAAAACTCTGGCCCTCAGATGCTTTTTAAGAAAAATGAAGGTTTGAGCCAGGTATGGTGATGCACACCTGTAGTGCCAGCACTCTGGAGGCTGAGGTAGGAGGATCACTTAAGCTCATGAGTTTCAGACCAGCCTGGCTGGATACCACAGCAAGAGATTTCCTCTCAAAAATAAATTTGTTTATTTTTGTCTCTTTGAGACAAGGTCTCGCTATGCAGTTTAGGCTCACTTTGTAGCCCAGGCTAGTCTCAAACTGGAGGAACAAAGATCCTCCTGCCTCAGCCTCCTGACTGCTGGGATTACAGGCATGTGCCACAATGCCTGGCTTCAAAAATAAATTTTTTTTTGTTGTTTGTTTGTCTTTTTAAGACAGGGTCTCAATATGCAGCTCAGGCTGGCCTTGAGCTCACTTTGTAGCCCAGGCTGCTCTCGAACTTGCAACAATCCTCTTGCCTCAGCCTCCCAAGTGCTGTAATTACAGGCGTGCGCCACCACGCTCAAAAACAAATTAAAAAAAAAAAAAAAGGAAAAATAGAAGTTTGAAGGTTTCACAGCCACCTTGGAGGAAGCTGGTAATGCCACAGGACCATGTGTTCACAGTGATCAGCCTATTGAAAGTACCCAGTTCATTTTTCTCTCTCGTTGTCTACTTCCCATTTACCCTTAAAAAAAAATCACAAAGCAGCACTTTCTGGTTGGGGATTATTCTAGTGCAATGAATCAATTTTTTATTTTTGTTGTTGTTGGTTTTTTTTTGTCTTTTTTGAGACAGGGTCTCCTTATGCAGTTCAGGCTGGCCTTGAGCTCATTTTGTAGCCCAGGCTGGTCTTGAACTCGCAACGATTCTCCTGCTTCAGCCTCCCAAGTGCTGGGATTACAGGTGTGCGCTACCATACCCGGCCATGAATCTATTTTTTAAAAAAATATGTTTTTGCATACATGCAAACATTTTCAAGTTGGCAGATAATTTGTAATTTCAGTTCTGAATTCTGAAAAAGAACTAATTGATATAATCCAACTGCAACTTTTTTTTTAAGATAGGATCTCACTATGTAGTCCAGGATGGCCTGGAACTTGTGGTGATTGTCCTGCCTCAGCCTCCCGAGTGCTGGGAGTATCGGCGTGCACCACTTTGCCCAGCTCCAGTTGTAATTTTCACCGAAATCTGTATCACCCAACAAGTCTACACGAGCATGATGCTTCAGAGCTGCCCGATGCCCAGCTATGACTTTATGTGGCCCTCACAGTGGCCTGTGAGAGCGGTGAGGCTACTTCCTGGACACCTCCAATGTTTGGGATCCCCAGCAGGGGGTGAGCTAGGTGAAAGCTTCCCCTCCAAGACCACGGTCCAGCACTGCATTGTTCAGCTTACGCTGGCCCCAACCACACCCCTGCCGCCCCACGGGTATCTTCTTTTACACTTCAGCTGAGGCTATGAAAACCCAGGATCATCTGCCCAGGACAGGGCCGTTACGATAAGCAATCCCATTAATGCTCCTATAAATGGGGAGCGTGCTTAAACCCTGGGAATAATGTCAGTGGTTCTGCCTGGGGACGGGAGACCTCCCAATCAGGCTCACCTGTGTACCGGAAGCCGTGGATGAAGCCCCCTGCCGATTTCCGGTAGTCTACCGAGTGGCTGGCGGTGCCCAGGATAAAGAGACCCCGGCTTCCTTTGGACTCATAGCTCGCTCTGATCAGTGGGTACTTCCTGCTGAACTCGCTCCCAGAGGAGAGTCGCAGGGACCTGGGAGCGGACAGGGATGTTAATGACAGCAGCTGCTGTGGACCAATCACGTGTCCATGGAGTATGTACTTTACAGGCCTCATCCTAACCTCACCAGGGCCCTAGGAGGTGGGAAGATCATCTCTCCCGCACAGGTGAAGTAACTGCGGCTTAGCGCAAGGACACGGCAGGTCAGGAACAGAGCCAGATTGAAGCCTGACACAAGGCTGGGCTCTGCTGTCACCTGATGGGGAGAGAGGGTCTGGGCAGGCCCTGGCCAAAACAAGTGAGAGACTAGGTGGCTGCTTTGACTGTAAGCCTCACACTGGGCAGCAACATCTAAAAACCAGGCTCGGTGAAGCAGTTCTTCAACATACAACTACAAATAGTTTCAGCAACGTTTACTGAGCAGATAGTATACGCTAAGTGCTCTTCTGTTAATAACTGCAGGAGTCAGAGACTATGCATGACCCCCAGTGTAGAGATGAAGAACTGGGGTGTGTGTGGGAAAGTAACCTTTCTAGAGCTCTCAGACTGGGTCCGCAGAGACCCTCAGGCTCACCTGGAGCCTGGCTCTGAGTCCCTGTGCTGCCAGCCTCTATGCAAGTCCAACACCACATGTCTGAGCTGGCCTGGCCGTGTCGCAGGGGGAGGTCCCCACCCGAATGAAGATTCTGAGGCGCTCAGTGCCAGCCAGGACTGACAGCAGACAGAGCTCCTGTCCGTGGCTCACCGAGGGCCACTCTACCCCCACGGAGGGTCAGAAGGGACCTCCCCGAGCCCCACTCACTGGTTGAAAATGGAGAAGTCGAAGTTCCAGCCCAGGCAGCGGATGACCCGGTCGTAGGCCACACGCATGGCAAAGTTGTCGTTGTCATCCTGGGGGAGGGGGATGGCGTCGGCGCTCTGGCTGGCATTGGCCTCCTCCAGGAAGAATTTCAGGGTGATGTGGAACTTGCCCTTGGCATCCTTCACGATGGCCAGATCTCTCAGGTCCGACTCGAGGAGCCCGTCCAGGGACTTCAGCTGGTAGGTGTCCAGCAGGCCATTGTTGATGGCTCTGGGGCCCCAAGAGAATGCAAGGAGAGGACAAGGGCACTCAGAGCAGGGCTGGCAAGGGTTTGGATGTGGCGTGTCCCCAAGGGCTCACGCGTGGAGAGCTGGGTCCCTAGTGGGGTGAGGCTGGGAGGTGGTACCTTAAAGAGGCAGGGCCCGGTGGGAGATCACCAGGGTCACTGCCCTGGGAAGAGATGAAGGTATTTCTTATGCAACTCTCAGGAGTAGCAGCTAGAGCACTGTCATGAAAGAAATGAGCCTGGCCCTGCCCTGGTTCTGGCTTCCTGTCTCACCATGTGACATGTCCGTCTCTTGTGCACTACTGTCACCATGATGCCATGTGCTAGGAGGTATGCAGGACTGGGAGTGGGCAGGCTTACTAGAACCAGCACCATACTGCTTGACAGCCTCTGAAATGATGAGCTAAATCAAGCTCTTCTCTTTTTAAACTTCCCAGCCTCAGATATTTCATCACAGTAATGTAAGACAGCCTGATGCAGGGTATGCAACACGCAAGCAGGGATGCAGCATACCTGAGGTCTCCAACGTAGTGGGTGGCCCAGGACAGACGCACGCGGGAGCGGCTCAGCATGTGGATAAAGTTTGTGACACCCAAGATGTTCTCCGCTGTCTCGAAGGCCGAGTTCCCTCGGCCCAGGATCAGTACATTCTGACCCACAAAGTCCTCAGGGTCCACAGACACGGACTCATAACCCTCTGCATGCTCGGAGCCTGGGAAGTCCACCTGGTTGGGGACTGACAGGCCAGTGGCCACAAGAAGAACACTGCAGGTGGGGACAGAGGAAAAATGGCTCAGTTTCTTGGACTAAGACCACTAGTGCACATCACTCTCTGGACTCTCCTGCCTCGCTTCAACTGCTGGCACCTAAAAGAAACAGGAGAGAGCGGGCGTGGTGGCACACGCCTGTAATCCTAGCACTTGTGAGGCTGAAGCAGGAGGATCGTTGTGAGTTAAGACCAGCCTGGGGTACAAAGTGAGCTCAAGGCCAGCCTGAACTGCACAGCGAGACTCTGTCTCAAAAAGACAAAAACAAAGAAGAAACGAAACAAAATAGGAGAGCACCCTTTCATTCACTCACCATACTGACCTATCGCAGGACACCTGGACGACCACCTTTGTCTGCCCCTGAGCCTGCAGGAAGTGGTATACGTCCCTTCACGCTGGGCTGGAGTTATACCACATGTGGGGATTAACATCACTCTGGGGAGAAGCTGGTGCTATGAGAACTGAAAAATGTTCACTTTGAACACCGCAGGGGGACTAAGTATCCCACTGAGCGATGAGAACAGAGCCTGACATGCTCCCTCCCTGCTTCTGCCGTGCCCGGCAGGTACACGTATCCGCCCAGGTGCCAGCCCAGTGCTCGTGGATTTGTGCATCGTGGTATGTGCTTCTGGGCGAGCCCCAGCAGGTGTTCCGTAGCCAGCTTTCCAGGTGAGGAGACACAGGCCCTGCGGCCCACAGCCCAGAGGGATTCCAAGGGCAGCAGGGCCAGAATCTGCACACTAAGTCCTGCTCGTTGATGGGTGATCACAATCCGGTGGTGGGCAGCTGAGGCGCTGGATCCAGCCAGCCGGGAGAACAGTTTGACCACAGGGTGGTTTCTTTTCTTTTCTTTTCTTTTTTGGTACTGGGAATCGAACTCACAGAAAGAACATGAACTTTGGAGTCAGAAAATAAGAACTCAAATTGAAGCTCCAACATGTATTAGCTGTGTGACAGCATCTGATTACTCAACTTCTCTGAGCCTTAAAGAAGTTTGGGGCGCCTCCCCCAAATACACACAGTATCGGGCTGCCTCCCAAGCCAAAACTTGTCTCTTTTTTTTGAGACAGGGTCTAAAGGCTGGGCTTCAACTCACTATGTAGCCCAGACTGGCCTCCAACTCATGGGCATCCTCCTGCCTCAGCCTCCTGAGTGCTGAGATTATGCCACCACACCTGGCTAAAACTGGTCTTTGCAAGTGCTGCCCACTGGGCCTCCTACTGTTGTTCAGTTGTGAAATCCCTCTGGGCTAGTCTAATACTCAGGGGCACACTGGAGCCCACATGCCCCAGTGTTTGGGAACATCAGTTTGAGGAGGGTTATAAGTAGGAGTATTTTTGGTCTTTTTGAGACAGGGTCTTGCAGTGCAGTTCAGGCTGGCCTTGAGCTCACTCTGTAGCCCAGCCTGGTCTCAAAGTCACAACGATCCTCCTGCCTCAGCCTCCCAAGTAGTGGGAGTACAGGCATGTGCCACCATGCCTGGCACAAGTAGGGCTTTGCAGCTACATAAATTATGCTTATGCTGAATACTCAACACTGTGAACACAAAGACCAACAAATCCTGATGGAAGGAAACTGTTAGCATTTTCCAAACACTGGACCCCAAGTTTTTAGGGGAACACCTGAAACAGTAACTGAGCTGAACGTCTTAGCACTGAGTACCAGTGGGGGCAAGGAATGAAATGCCCCATTCCGTCCCTTGCCCGCACATCTCAGGAGGACCAGGGGTGGCCTCCTTCTAGGAAAAGCCCTCTTGGCTTAGCAGATGACCCTGGCGCCTTACCTGCACTGGTACACCTGGCCCTTCTGGTTGGTCAGGATGAAGTAGTGGCCGTTCCAGGCCCGCCGGTCCTTCTCCAGCGTGACGTGGACAATGTTTGTGTTGTACTGCACGCGGAGCCCCAGCCGGTCCGCGAAGTCGCGCAGGTAGCGCACCATGTCGCCAGCATCGGGGAAGTAGGCTTGCGAGTAGTGTCTGAACAGCAGCCGGGGGTCATGGCTGAGCAGCGAGTTCCAGTCGTGGCGGAGGTTGAACTCCGCATTGTCCTTGCCCGTGTACCGCTTGTTGATGCTGATAAGCTTGCGGTGCCGCGGGTAGCGCGTGAAGAAGCTGCCGGGTGCAGGCGCGCGCTCAAACACCTCGTAGTCGCGGCCGGCGCGGTGCAGGAAGGCGGCCATCTGCAGCCCCGCGGGCCCCGCGCCCAGCACGCAGTAGTCCCGCTTCGTGTGCGTGCCCAAGGCCGGGCGCAGGGCGAGAGACAGGAGCAGCCCCAGGGGGCCCCAAAGCGCGGCGCACAGGCTCATCCTGGGGAGATCAGCGGGGAGGCCTCGCACCTAGGGGCCTGGCAGGAGACGCGAGCCCCGCGCTCCGAGGAGGCGCGGCCAGTTAGAGACAGGGCGGGCTTTGGAGCTCATCGGCCCTGGCTCCGTCTTTCCCAGGTGCGATCTGGGGCGCGCAGGAGTCCTGCAACTCTGCACCCCATTTTCAGGATCTCCTTTCCCTTCTTATTGTCACGGTAGCCTCCATCCAGAGGAGCAGATGAGGTCCCTCCCGCAATTCTTGTCTCTTGCGGGGGCGCTACACGCCCAGCAGGAGCACAGATCTCCCGGGCCGCACCTCCGCCCTCGGGTTAGACCCTGACAGGTGTGCCCGGGCGAGCCTCGCCCGGGTCACGTGACCGGGATGCCCAGCACACCTGCCGCCGCAGAAGGCACACGCGAGGACCCCTCCTGCCCGCGGACGACCGCGCCAGGAGCTGCTGCCGCGCGTTCGCGGTGCCCAGACCGCGCTCCCGCGCCGGGCCGCCGACAGCCGGGGCCTGGAT
>NW_004955413.1:23092742-23129666 GCF_000276665.1 Chinchilla lanigera
TTTTTTGGTCTTTTTGAGACAGCGTCTCACTGTGCAGTTCAGGCTGGCCTTGAGCTCACTTTGTAGCCCAGGCTGTCTCAAACTTGGAACCATCCTCCTGCCTCAGCCTCCTGAGTGCTGGGATTACAGCGTGTGCCACCACACTGGGCTCTGCAACCCACTTTGGAGTCCCCTCCTGTCTCTCAGGAGATTTCTTTCTCAATAAAGTTTTCATACTCTTAGCATTACTCCCAGGGGCTGGGATGTAAAAGCTGGCAATTGGGTGTCCTTGCAAGTCCTGGAAATTAGTTACTCTTCTCTTGGTGGCCTCAGTCTTTAAGAGATAGGCTAGGCAAATTTAGGGTCCCCAGGCACTCCTTAAGTGATTTACATGCCCATGTACGGAGCTGAGCAAAGATTAGACCCAGTTTTAAGGTAACAGACAGAAACTTCACCCTGGATTTAGTTCCCCATTGGACATCTGCAGCCTCTAGGTCCTCCTGCTCCGCACAGTTAGGAGGTGGGGCCTGGAATCCAAGTTCTTCGACAGTGTGCATGGCGCAGGTGTGCACATGATCAAGGGTGCTGCCAGGGTGGTGCATGGCCCTGCATTGTCCCGGGTGGCTTTGGTAGCAATGGAAACGAACATGAGAGGAACAATGTGAATTTCCAGGCAAGAGCTTTAACTGGGAAGTTAAGAAAAATAAAGGTGCACACTCTGATGAAGAGATCAGACAGGTCCATTTGCAAAAGGAGTCCCCCAGCTTTCGGGGGGTGCCATGGAGGGTTGGGGTTCAGTACGTCATGAGCTCAGTCCTGGCTTCAGAGAGGAATCCTCATGGCCTCATGCGCAGTTTTAGTCATGTGAGGCTCTGTGGGGACCCAAGGTGCCCTCGGCTTAAGTCTGGAAGTTCTGGACACAGCTGAATGTCACAATTTCTTATCTTGGTGTCCTATCTTGAAGGGTGCTGAGTTAGGCTAGGTAAATTTAGAGCTAATAAACTTTATCTTGTCAACTTTTATTATTGTTTTTATTTTTTTAATTTTGGTTTCTTTGAGTCCCGCTTTGTAGCTCAGGCTGGTCTCAAACTTATAGCAGTCCTCCTGCCTCAGATTCGAGTGCTGGGATTTATAGGCGTGCGCCATAGCTGGCTTGTTTTGTCAACTTTTAGACTGATATTTCCTAAATGACTAACACGGCTCCATGCACAGTTGAAGGTTTGACCCAGTTTTACAGGATGCCTGAGCTCTGTTCTTTTGCTTACAGTTACCTATCTGTAGGCCCAACTGAAGTGTTAACAGATTGTAGCAAAACTGCTTTTAACTCCGTCTGCCTCAGAAAAAAATACAAAATATGCTTTTAAGAAGTAACAGGTTAAACTGGGGATGGTGGGGCACGCCTGTAATCCCAGCACTCGGGAGGCTGAGGCAGGAGGACTGGAGTTCGACACCAGCCTGGGCTACAAAGTGAGCTCAAGGCCAGCCTGAACTACACAGCGAGACCTTGTCTCAAAGACCAAAAAAAAGTGATAGGTTAAGGGACCATGTTTGTCATTTGTCACAGTGGTGTTGTGTCAGCTCACATGCAATTTATCTGGACAGAATATAGCACCTGTTAAGGGAAGGCCTGGAACCTTTTCAAAGGGCACTGAGGACTCACTCGAAGCGCAGCTGGCGCTCTTGTGGCAAGACTGGAAAGAACTTCGCAGCCTGGCATGGCTGTTGCTTCTCATTAAAATGTGCAGCTCCAGTCTTCCCTGACCTCTCAGGCCTAAGTACCCACTAAGAAATGCTATTTTCTCCATACTGTTTCAACACCAGAGAAAAGCTGTTAGGGCAGCAATCGTTTTTTCATAGTCACCAAGAGCACCTCACCTCTTTCTCCACTATTTGGCATACAGCTGGAGATGGTGGTGCGTATCTATAATCCCAGCACTCAGGAGGCTGAGGCAAGAGGATTGCCATGAGTTGGAGGCCAGCCTGCACTACTACATAGTGAGACCCTGTCTCAAAAAAAAAAAAAAAAAAGACTGGAGCTTTGCATGGCAAACATATTAAGGTAGGGATGTTATCTCATGGTGGCTGTGAGGACAGAATGAGTGACAGTACCACTTGCACGATCCAGTTCATCCTGCTGGCCTGGGCTGCAGGTCTGCAAGAGGCACTCTGACGAATCTTGGTCCATAATTCAAACTCCAGGGTACCTGTCACTACCGTATTTTTTTTTTAACACTCCTTATTAAAACTCAAGCATGTTTTCTGCTCTTTTCAGTATGCCTGATATCAACATCAATAACTACTGCTTGCTTGCTGAGGCTGAGTTTGATTACAATTCCAATTTTACGAGCCTGGTACAGCAGTCCATGCCTGTAACCCTAGCTGCTTGGGAGGCTGAGGCAGAAGGATTCCAAATATGAAGCCAGCCTAGGCAACTTGAAGACACCGTCTCAACAAAAGCCCAGGGTTCTGGCTTAAGAGGTCGAACACCCCTTGGTTCAATCCAAAAAGGGAAATGAAAAACTGTACTTTTAGGAACTGTACTTCAGCTAAGCCTCTTTCCTTACCTGCTTTAGCTCTGCTGGAGGCTCAGGTGGGGTTTATAGAAGGCTCACATTAATGATTCTGGCAGGGTAATTTGCAGTGTTCAGCACAGAATAGCATCCACTTACAAGTCCACACAGCCTACACTTCCAGAGCACTTATCAGGACACACTGCTTTGTGCGCACTGGGCTGAGATCTGCCAGTGGCCCATCTGTCAAAGGAAGTCTTCTTCCTGAGCAGGCCCCACCATCCCCACTTCAGCTGTATACAACCTGACACAAGTGGCTGGGGATTCAGCTCAGTGGCACAGCGCCTGCCTGGCAAGCACAAGGTCATGAGTTCAATTCCCAGTACCGGAAAAAAGCCAAAAACCAAAAAAACAAAAAACCTGACACAAAGTGCAGGGCCTCACACGCAGCTGTAGGCCCACCTGTGCGGACCCTGGGCTTCTTAAGGGCCCTGCACAGGTGTCACTCCACGGCTCACCTTCTCCTAGGAAAGGGTAGTACCAAGGGTTCCCAGAACAAAACAGTAGGATCTTCACCCTGTAGTACGAATTTAAGTCCAACAAGGCCCAAGAACACATGACAGGACCCTCTGTATGAACTCCACACAGAACCCGCAGAGCCCCAGGGCCCCAGGGAGGTGGCAGGGCCGTACATCCTGAATGGAGCCACACGATGAAGGGAAGCGACTACACAGACTTCAACTTTATTCCACCTGCCAACCGGCAAGAGAGCAGGAGGCAGACAGACCTTCCCCTAGGCATCAACCCTCCCGGGATTGGTAGAATTAAACTCCAGTTCCACATCAGTCTGGTTTAAGCTTCTTCCTCTGAAAGACACAAGTGTTAAGAGAAATGAGCTATGCTGTGTGATGTGAGGCCCACTTTCCTATCTGAACCTCAGGAGTTCTCAACACCTCCTTAGGAGCAGGGCCTTGCTGGGGTAGCGCCTCAGACTCCAGATGGTGAGGCTGGTGAGGCAGCTTGCAGGCACCGAGCTGGGAGGAGCTGGCCTTTCTTCCTCTATAGCACCGGCTGGGACCAGACCCTCCCTGGCTTTTCCCAGCTGCTTCCCTCCAAGACCTCAGCCCTGGCCCTTTATGCGGCTGGTTCTGGTCCTCGTTCCCTTCCAGCCCACAGATCCCTCTGGACTTGAGGCTTGCTACGCACCTTCCTCTTCCTCCTCCTCTTCCTCCTCATCCTCGTCATCTTCATCGGAGCTGAAGGTGCCGTCGGGCAGGCTGTAGACGCGGATGACCTGCTTGTTCGGGTCCTTGAGGATGAGGTACTTGCCCTCCTCCAGCTTCATGCAGATGTCGATGACGCAGCGCAGGATGCCCCAGGCGTTCTCCACACTCAGGTTGATCTGGCTGGCAAACTCATTGGGCTTGAACTGTTGGGTTCCCAGGATAACGTGGCGTGAGGAGTCCTTCACGTGGTACCGGGACACGTAACTGTGGGGGAGATGAGTAGTTGGGACAGCGCAGCACAGGGATGGAAACACTGGGCTTAAATGGCGGTTAAGTGGTGACACCTGGTCTGCTGCTTTCCCCAAGAAGAAGGGAAGAGCCACACCATCATTCCCCGACCCCGCCGCGCCCCTTCCTCCCAGGTCGGTCCCTGGCCCCGGCAGGATTCTCACCCGAGCTTGAGGTACTCGGACCCGGCCAGCAGAGCACAGCAGGTCCACCGGGCCAGCTTGTAGCTGTTGTTCTTGAGCTCGGTGGCGATGACAGCTCCACGCTGCGAGTCCAGCTTCTGCCTCCAGTCAACGCCATTACAGTGCTGTGGAAGGAACGCCGTCAGCCCTGTGCCCAAGGGCAGGAGCTTCTGTGGCAGCCAGACAGGGAGCTGCCTTGTCTGCTGACTAGGTAGTGGGGAAGAAGTGGAAAAGTACGGCTACCCCTCTTGGATAGCCCACCATGCAGCAAACACTCAACAAGATCCAATTCCTCTTTCCTAAGAGTGCGTCTAGAAGGGCAGATGGACACATGCAAAGTTAGTGGTGAGGAGGGCTTCACAGAGGATGAGCGACGGGTGATCAGCGGGGCAGGTGACAGGGACAGAGGTCCAAGATGCATGGTGGAAGGACAGGCTGGGCCAGCCTTGGGCAGGGCAGACACGTGCCAAAGGCGAGGGGCTTAGAGCGTGATGTTCCATAGACACCCACACACAGTGACAACTGAGGACCCAGAGATCTCTGCCGCCTTATTTACCATGTGGGAAACTGGACTGGACCAGAGTAAAGTGAAGGAATGGTCAAGGGTCACATTGCAGAGGTTCCCCAACTTTCTCAGTTCTTGCGAGAAAGAAATTCTGAAGGATTATGGAAGGAGAAAGTGTGTTGTCAGAGAACAATGGTGTGCGTGTGTCTGTGTGTGTGTGTATATCTGTCAAATGTCAAAGAGCCAAGGAATGTTTTTATAGAGTTCAGCTGACTTGGGGTGGCAGCAGTCTAAGATGACTCCAGTGACCCTCGCGTCTCCTGCACTGCAGATGCAACCTTTGACACTGATGAAATTTATGCTGTCTTAGTGTGTCAAAAGGGCTTCTGAGCCAGGAGGTGCAAATCAGTACGGCAGACTGTGGGTGGCCCTTCCCCAACCGCAGGAGACCGAAGTCTGGGTGTAGCTGTCAGAGCCAAGGATATGTTGTGTCATTGCTGGCTTGGGAGAGATAGAATAAGGAATGAGGTATTCTCTAGGAGCTCAAAGAGGTCCCCAGCTGAGTTAGTAAGCAACAGGGGCCTCAACTGTACAGCTGCAAGGATGTGAACCCTGCCACCAGCTAGAATGAGCTTCGGTGGATTTCTTTCAAGAACTTTCAGAGCTCAGTTCTACTGACCTCTTGATTTCAGCCTTTTGAATCCCCCAGTGGAGAATGAAACCACAAGGTGTAGCCCCCTCTGCCAGACAACACTATGAGCTAATGCTAAACGGGTATTATCTGAAGCCACTAAGTTTCTGTTAACGTGTTCTGAAGTCCAGGACACGAACACAAGCCTGTATTAAGCTTAGTACTTACGGCAAGGAGAGCTGCGGAGGGGACTGACCCTAGCAGAAGGCTCCCTTGGGAGTCAAAAGGGGGCTCAGCAAACACAGCAGATGAAGGGGGCAGAGATGTGCAACCTCACAACAGTGTAGTAACACGCTGGGCAAAGAGACGCAGGCACTACAGCACCAAGTGCTACACGGAGCTCACAGTGGAGTCCAGCCCCAGGGCTGTGTGTTCAGCAGGTGTGGTGCCAGGGAATCAGCATGAGACGGCCCTCTCTAGCACACCTGGAGAGCCACTCTGTGCAGCTGGCCCCCGCCCGCTACCACCCTGTGTCCTTTATTCTGCACAGTGGCTGCTCATGCTAAGCCCCATGTGGAACATGAGCCTGGGTAGTTGAGAAAGAGGCACGAGTGGTGGCGGAGGAGAACGCGAAGGGGACGGGAAGCAGGCTTCTTTCAAGGTGCCTCGCAAGGGTCAATTCTGAGTGCTTCGCAGCATCTCCAAGTTCAGTAAGTGAAGGAGTTGGAGAAAGGAACTGAAAGGCAGAAGAGTGGCGAGGGCTGGTGCAGAGCCACGCGGCGTGCAGAACTGGTGACCCAGATAGCAAAGGGAGATCAAAGTGAGCTGCACACAGAGAGCAGAGGCCAACGGAGATCAGAACGGAACAGAGAAGAGAGTACTGAAGGGAAGCGCTGGTTCCTGTGTGTAAAAGCAGCAGTAAGTTCTAAAAACTTAAGGTCACTCCTCTCTGTCAGTGAGGAACTAAGTGGAGGAAAAACCTCCGCAGGACAAAGCCCCCTAGGTAGCTCTGTGGGTAATGAAAGGGAAAAGGAAGTGTGCACAGGCAGCCCAGGACAGCGTGCACTGTGGGGCCAGAACGCAGGCTTGAGGAAGGTGACAGGCAGCACCTCACCCTGGAGTCCCACTCGTTGAGTGTCTTGATGTTGATGAAGGACACTTCCCCATTGGCTCCTGTCATGACGCCGTCATGCTCGCAGCGGACAATAAGGTCAATGTCATCTCCGAGCTTCCACCTGCGGTAACTGCAAGGAAGAGGAAACTGAGTCACCCGAGGTCCTCTGCGCAAGTGCGTCACCCACCAGGACAGGGTTGCCTTCCCCGCCAGGAATGACGTACCGGTACGCAACAGAGGCAATTTCGTTCTTATCCATGTCATCCTCCACAAATGGGTTTGGGTTGGGGAAGTTGTATCTTTCCTTCCCCTGCAGAAATGACAAAGCCGTCACGGTACAGTGCTAACGATGTTCCCGAGCCCTATCAGCCAGACCCAGCACTGCTCCGTCACAGTGGATGTCATGCCCGGCTCCCTCTGTGTTTCATGCCTGTTTTCCTCCTCCTGAGGCTCAGCACCCAAAGAATGCTAACCACCAGCAGCTGTCCCCACTTCATCACAGCACAGGCCGCCTTGTGCGGTAACATCAAAGCTGCTGGAGGGTGGGAACTTCCATTTTGTTCACAGCAGTGTACAACTTCACCATGTGAGGCAAGAATCATCACACTGTAACTTTACAGAGGAAAATGCCTGACACCATGGAGCTATCAGGTGGTGGACAGTGCCTCAAAGTCAGGCAGACTGAGGTCAAAGCCCAAGTTTTTAATCTGTGACAGGCAGATTAAAACTGTCCTGCACGATCAATCCCACAATGCCAAGCCTGCCTGGTGCAAAGCAGATGCTCAGTTTACAGCAGGTGATGGAAAGCCCACGAGGTCCCCACTCAAGCTTACTCACCATTCTCAAACACTGCTGGGAGAAATTGTGGTTGATGTAAGTCGCCTCCATGGCCAGGTTACGTGGCGAGTTGAAGGAATTACCTTCGTCCTGAGGAGGCTCGTTGGCTGTCTCACTCACTGTCAGGAGGTCTAGAAAAGTGGGGACATGGTCATGGTCACCCACCTACACAACAAGAGTCACTGACCACATATACAGCACCCAGGGAGATGTGGAGCCCCAAACCACAGTGGTCCTTCCTCCAAAGAACGACCTTCTACTAATGGGGACAATGCTGGGGGGGGGGGGCACGTGCTCCCCGACAACCTTAGGTACTGCCTAACGACAAATTCAACCACATGCCTGCAATCCCAGACTGGGAGACTGAGGCAGGAGGTCTGTAAGTTTTAAGGTCAGCCTGGGCAATTTAGTGAGACTCTGTTTCAAAATAAAAAAATTAAAAGGGCTTGGTGGTAGAGTGCTTGCCTAGCACACATGAGCCCCTGGGTTCAATGTCTAATTTGCAAAAAACTAGTCACATAGTAAGAAGGTTTTCCCCATTAGGTTATTTTTGGATTCCTAAAAACAAGTATTATATCATTAGCTTTTTAACAAAGGAAAATACTTGAGCTTTGGATGTAATTATAGCGCTTTGTTTTCATGCTGTAATCTTTTGAATAAGGTGGTATTCACTTATGGTATACAGATATATACACATATATGGTACAAAATGTATGCATGTGTATCTTTTCCTTTATAAATACATAAGCAACACTGGGTGTGGTGGCATATGCCTGTAATCCCAGCACTCAGGAGGTTGGGGCAAGAGGATCACCATGAGCTCAAGGCCAGCCTGAATTATACAGCAAGACCTCATCTCAAAAAAACCAAAACCAAACCAAAAATGGCATCACTTTAAAGAAAAATATTAACACTAGGTAAGGTCTGAGAGGTAGCAGGAGCTGGAAAATGCTATGCAAACAAGTAAAATTTGGAGGCACAGTAGTGGGTATGTGAGGATCCAGAAGGCTGAAGCCTTGAGGAAGTGCTGTGGGGACAGTCCCTTCTCTGTGTCCCTCGGGGGTAGGAGGGCTTCAGACATGCTGCCCAGTCCCTAGGGAAGACAGATCACTTTCTGATCATTGTTGAGGGTCAGGGAATTGTTCTGGACAATACCCACAGCGTCTGATCTGCTCCAAGGCAAGCTCCTTACCAAAGTCGGAGTTGTCTCTCTTGTCAAAGAACAGCTTGGATCCGACTCTCTGGACAACGATGTCCCAGGAGTACACTGAGCGGGTGCAGCTCATCAGCGTGGCCAGGATGGCATCAGTGGCAAACACATTCCCCTGGGTTTTTGCCAGCTGTGAGAGAGGAAGGTGTGCAATACCGAGGTCTGACTGCCATTCACACAGGCAGGGAGGATGCATTCTTCCCTCCCCTAGTCTGAGATGGCTGTGGCCTGTGGGTGGCCACAGTCTGCAGTCACTGTCCTGGGACACAGCGGAAGCACCAGCCACGAGCCCTCACGAGTGTCCAGCTAAGGATTCAGGAAGCCTTTCATTCTGCCCCAGTGGCCATGGCTAAGTATCTTATCTGAGGGCCTGGACTGGACATATGCAATTGCTCTTTGTATCTGTGGGTTTTGCACTTGCAAATCCAACCAAATATTACGGGGGGAACCCCCCCCAAAACTAACTGTACTGAACACATGCAGGCTTTTCGTCATTACTCCCTGAATAGTGCAGTACAGCACTATTTACATAGCCTTTATGTTTCCTTATGAGGTACCCTAGACAGGATTCGAGCTGTATGGGAGGGTATGCATGCACGGGTTACATAGAAATTTTACCGCCTTTTATCTAAGGGATTGAACACGCACGGGTTTTGGTATGTGCAGGATCCCAAGCAATCCCCTGTCAATAATGAGTGACAACTGTACAACGTATCCCCATGTCCTCTGAGCTTTCTGAGGCCTCAGCTGTAGAAGCTGGCCGCATTCCTAATAGGGGCAGGGGCGAATGGGGGCGCACACCTTCCGGATGACGGGGTCGTCTGTGGTGGTGACGGTGTGGAAGATGCGCTTGATGCTCCGCAGTGGCTTCTCGCTCCTTGTGGTGATGCGGTCGAAGGCTTTGTCGTAGTACTCCAGGGCCCCGCAACACTCACTGAGGGGAGAACAGGCAAGATAAGGTCAAATGGAAGGACCCCCCCTTCCTTTGCTTTTAAGCCATGGCATTGGAAGTCCTGTCCAAGAAGGCTAACATGAGAGACAGAACAGCCTCTTACTGTAACACGAGATAAATTCTCCATGCCTGCCAGGTCCCTTTCCTCTCTTAGCTCTTGATGTGACTGTGAAACAGCAACACATCCCGCCCAGCACAGCCTCCACACTTTACAGGGAGTGCAGGCACAGGAAGCACTGGCTCACGAGGCCCCTGGGACGGCAAACTGCTGGCCTGGTGCTCTGCCTGCCCGAAGCTAGGTCTGTCCCCCTGCCCTCTGAGGTGATGGCCGTAGGAGGCAGTTTCCCAAGAACTGTTGAGTGCCTTTCTGCCCACATAGCTTTATGACTTAACCTTACTGTGCCGCTGGTCAGGATGCCAGGAAGCATAAAAACCTGGAGTTTAATATCAGAAAATTTTTTCTGCTTTCTTTCCTTTTCCTTTTCTTTAAAAGAGCCACATGCCTTAATTTTATTTATCCCTTCCTCAGGATGCCAGAACACTGCAAGAAATCTGCAGTTTAGTAACAGTAAACTCCCTTGTGCTTTTCCCATTGGTCCTGACTTTTAAGAAATACACTCATTATCACATCTTATGTGATTCAAATTCTGTTTGGGACTGCTGCAGCTTAGGGAAACACTTATCACCAGCTGGTCCACATACCTACGGGGCATGGTGGAAAGTCAGCTGCGACTTACATGTCCTGTGGCTCGGACACTTCCAAGTAGCGCATCTTCATTAATTGAGGAAAATCCATTTCCTCTTTCACCTCCCAGTCACTGCGAACTTCAACTGAAGAGTCTCGGGGTTTCTGTAGTGTGAAAACATTTGAGGAAAAAAGCTACAGCCCACACAAACTATTAAGCAGTAGACAGAATCCAGGAAGACTGAATGGATCAGGAGTTCAAAAAGAGGGAATTTCACTCTTAGGGAATGACATCACTCAGGAAACATGCAACGGTCCTTTGTAATTTTCTCAGAGGATTAACTACTTATTCTCGACTCAGCAAGTGCTGTACCCAGCAAAGTGTAATTTCCACAACTCTCACTCTACTATTGCTTACACGGGCCTACTATTTGCATGGTGCCCCTGTGAGCACCACAGCAGCATTACCGGTGGAAGTGGAAACAAATGCAGTGTCCACCAATGGTCTGACAAAGGGTGATCTATCCACAAAAGGGTACTGCATTTGTCAACAACTGAGGAATGGAAGTATAATCTGCTCTCTCCATATGCACGTTCCACATCTGCAGATTCAACCAACTGTAGGCTGAAGACATTTTGGGGGGTGTGGGTGCACCTATACTCCCAATTGTGGGGTGCAGGCTGAAGGGGGAAATCATTTGAGCCCAGCAGTTCAAAACCAACTTGGGCAATATAGTGAACCTTATCTCAAAAATAATCGCATATACAACAAAGTGGGGGGGGGCGGACATTCTGGAGAAAAAAAACCACATCTGTACACATTCTTTTTTCTTGTTGGTATTTGCTAAAGAATACAGTACAAAACTTATTACATAACACTCACACAGTATTGGATATTATAGGTTGAACATCCCTTACCAAAAATCTGAAATGCTCCAAAACCTGAAACTGAACACTGATATGAAGCTCGAAGTTTCTGTTTTTAGAGCATTTCTGACTTTGGATTAGGCACGCTCAACCAGTATTCTATTCCAAAATTTGAAACACTCCTGGTCCCAAGCATTTTGGGTAAGGGATAAGCAGCCTGAATAATCTAGAGATGATCACATGTATATGAGGATGTGTTTAGGTCATATGCAAATACTATGCTGTTTTCTGTAGGAGAAGCTGAGTGTTCACAAAATTTTGGTATTCCTGGGACATCCTGGAACCACCCTTCATGGATACCAAGACTGTACCAACACATGCTGTAACAGGGATGGACCTTAAAAACATACTCAATACAAGTAACCCTGTCACAAAAAGATTCCCCGTCACGATTCCATTTGTGTGAAATATCCAGAACAAGAAAACAGAGACAAAAAATAATTAGTAGTTGCCTAAGGTTGGGGTGACGGAGGTGGGTGCTGAAGGGTACAGAATTTCTTTTTTTTTTTTTTGGTTTTTCTCCAGTACCGGGAACCGAACTCACGACTTTGCGCTTGCCAGGCAGGCGCTTTTGCCGCTGAGCTAAATCCCCAGCCCCAGAATTTCTTTTTAGGATGATGACAATGATCAGAAATTGACTGTAACTCTGAATACACTAGAAGCCACCCAACTAGATAGTATATGAATCACATCTCAAAGCTGTTACAGAAACAAAACCAAACTCCCAGACAGAACTTTGGTATGGATCCACTACCTGTGATTTTTGGTCCCATTTCTGCCTCACTCCAAATTGCTTCTGGAATTTTTTTTGTAGCCGGATGCGTTCTCTAAAAAAAAAAAAAAATATGGAGATCTCAGTGCGGGTGTTTAAGTCAGTGGTTTTTTAAAAGGCAGAGCTGTCCTTCCCCAGGTGAACCTTATCATCACCCTTGCTCTTCTGAGTTATGGGCTTACATAAAAAAGACAATGACCACATGGGCACACACTGGAGATGGGGCCCCCAAACACTGACCAGGTGTCTGCATAGGGACTGTTTATGGCAGCCCCAGCCCGTACTCACAGCTAAGAGGCCCCACAGAACAGTGTAAATGGGATTTTCCAGAACTGTGTTCTGTAAATCTGAGCCAGGACAAGGCACTCTGTGTTGCTTCAGTGCGCATGCCCACCACAAGTAGGCCGCTTCCTGCCTAAGCTATCTGCTGCACCTGACTGCTGGGAAACAACAGGCTGTACGGTGGCGCTGAGTGGCCTTAGGAATTTTTTTTCACTTTTTTCAATGGCAGGGAAAGAGCCACCCTCTAGATCTGGTCCCCTGACTTCTAGGTACGGCCAGTCTAGGAAGCACCCTTTGCTTTAGCAGAAGGCAATCTCACCTCTCTTTCTGCTTGGCACTCTTAGGCAGGGTCTGCAGGTTGAATTGTATCATGTTCCGCCGATCTTTGTCTCTACGGAGGTTCCGCTGGGAAGAAGACACCCATGTTAAAATCTTAAGGGCTTTGGCTTATGATAGGTAAGGCTCATGGAGGTCTTTAGAGTAAGTTCAGGATGCAAAACTCCAAGTTTCACATTTTAGTCTGTCCTATTCTGTAGCATCAAGCCTGAGAGTTTTAGTGGGGATGGAATTAGCTTACATCCATATTCCCAGTATTTTCCACTGAAGTAGGTTTATTGGTCTTCAAATTCAAGCTGTGAAGTTTGTTTCTTTATGCAGTGAGACATAGCCTGACTGGACTATCTACTTAATAAAGTTTGGATACAGCAATTAAGGGAGGCAATTAAGTGCTGCACGTTTTATCCAGCACAAACCTTTATGTATAGGATAGGCAGTATGATGTCCAAGCTACTGGAACGGAAATCTAAACTAAGTGCACACCGGGTCCCAGTACAAGTTTACTTTGGCACAAGTTTTCTACTGAACCACCACTTGGGTTTCACTAGAAAGCTATGCTATACTGTTCTCTCTCCTCAGTGTTCACAAGGTAGCACGTTTAATAGCCGGAGATACCCAACACTAATAGCTCCAAAATGGACAGGCTGTTCGCACTTGGCCTACCTGTGCAAACCTCATCCGGTTCCGCTGGTAGGCCGTCTTCTGTGTGCGGGCCGTGTCCACCAGCTGGAAGCTAGTTTCATCCTCCTCATGGAAATAAGCATATTGACTTCCACCACCAAACTGAGAGGAGTATTTATCTGGAAGCACAGACAATGACATGTAATAACCACCACCACACACTGTATCCACACGCAGGAGCCTGACACCTCATTCTTTCAAGTGTGGTCTTGGGACCTGCACCGCGGGCCAGAAGCTTGTTAGGTATGCAGATTCACAGCCCCACCCCAGACCTACTGAAACAGAACCAGCAAGAGCCCCAGGTGATTCATATGCACTTTCAAGTTTGAAAAGCTCAGGTCTAAAGAGCTGGACAAGACAGCCTGTGCACATCACCATTCCCATCACCTGATGCCCAAGGCAGATACATCTGATGGATCATAATACTTTCTTGCTGGTCTAAGCCCTGGACATCTCCGGATATTGAAACCCAAGGCCTCTGCACTGAGCTACACCATTTAAAATCTTGAGATGGGTCCCACTAAGTCGCTAAATTGCTCAGGCTGGGCTCGAAACTTGCAGTCCTCCTTCCTGAGCTCCCTGGAGTGCTTGGATTACAGGCATGCAGCTGTCCCACTAAGACATCTTAATTCTGTATTCCAGGCAGCACTTCCAACAATCTTAATTGGGGCAGAGAAAAAGTCTTTACCTTACCAGGATCTTAAAGCCAGGGGTTTTAAACCTGGAGTTCATCGACTGGCTCTAGAAGTTAAATCCCAGGCAATGGCATACAAAATAGCAGTGTGTTCAATAGATTTTCAAAACATCAGGGAAAACCCCCAATAAAAATGTCCAGACCTCTTTAATGAATAGTCTCAGGGTACTTAAAAAAATATAGTTATTACAGTCCAGGATGTACTCATAAAAATTATCACTGACTGTCAGCACCCTTCCCTTCCTAGAAAGCTTTCAGAAGAAGGTTGTTAGGGAAAGTAACAATTCTCCCAAGGCCCTGATCCGGGCAGTCGGTGAAGAACACTTACTTGTGTACCTCTTATCCTGGTACGTGGCACCTGTCCAGTCTGCAACCTATTAAAGGCAACGAAGAAAGACAGAATGCACAGGTCAATCAGGCAAGTTTTTACTGACCCAGAAACCCCTGAAAACGAGGGACACTGTGTGACGAAGAATTAGAACTAGCTCACAATGACTTTGTAAGGGCCCAGCCTCCCTTCTCTGATGGCTTTTGGGTCATACCTCTTCTCAACTGGTACCTCTGTAGGGAACACAGAAGCTAAGCTAAGCTTTTGAGAAAACCGAAACAGGAACTCATGCAAAGACGCGGCTACAGCTTAAAAGATCCAGACTCCCGCTGGCAGCCAGGTACCTTTCCTAGGCGGTCTCCTTTGCTGAATGGCTGGTAGGGCATATCCCGAAACTGTTCTGGAATTGCACAGGGACCCCAGCCTGAGGGGTTGTCCTGGATCACAGGTGTCATGAACTTCGCCATCTTCTAAAACCTTAAAAAATAATGTGGGAAAGGGTCCAAAGTACAAAACAATGTCTATGCAGGATAAGACATGAACGCTAAAATTCAAAATGTAGTATAAAAAATAGAACCCTCAACCACTGAGCTACTACCAATGTAACTAACAATGTTTTGTAAATAACTTAGTGAATACTTAAAACTCAGAAAACAACAAAACTGATTTATCCCATTTCATTAATTCTAGGACACCCTCTTTTTCACTGTAAAAAGTCTGAATGGAACCTGCACGTTACACTTGATGGGGTGCCACAGTCAGCAGTTTGTCTTTCTTAGTGTGACATAAAATAATGGTTTCCTGAGTGGCGCCTTACAGATTTCATTAGCAACATCTTTTCACATGTAATAGGGTTTGGCTCTCAGAAACCCAGGTGTCCTCACTAAGGCACACAGCATTTAATTTCCGTAAGTCTTGGTGTGTTCATCTACAAAATAAATAATAATTTAGTCTTGCTAGGTAATGGACATGAAAATGCTTTTTTAATGTCACATAATTCAGATCTGCAAATATACATATACACAGAGTACTTAAAGAGGATCTGCATTTTTTTCCCCCTTAAATTCAATTTCCCTTTCTTGTTCTTCCAAATTTATGCTATCAGTGCAAATCCTGTGTGCAGAGCAAGTCGGCACAGAACCAGGCAAAAGACCTGCACCTGCCAGATGGCCAAGGAGGTCACCTTAAATCTTAGACCAGTAATGGCGAACCTTTTAGAGCTTTCAATGATACAAACAGTCCACTGGGGCACACGTACCATCAGTTCACCACCACTGTCTTAGGCCAAAGTGGCTATATGTCAAATGTTCTTAAGTATTACAGGTATCAGGCCTTGTTCTTCATGCCTACCACGCATTAACTCACTAAATCCTCCTAATAAGCTTGTAAGTAGGATCCAGCAACAGTCCCATTCTCCAGACAAAAAAACCAAGGCACCATGAAATTAAGAATTCACTCGAAGTCACAATGCTAGTTGATGAAAAATTTGAATCCAGGCAGTGTGGTTCCAGAATCCACACTCCGTGTAATCGTGCAGCTCATCTCAGCAGAGTAAAAATCTGTAGCTTTATAGCACTTTGAACCATGGCAACCCTCTAAAAATGCTCAGGTGAGTTTCTGGAGCAATATTCATCATGCAAATTATTCCCTGACGTTTGGAGAACAATCAGAGTACAGGTATACTGAGCTTATTAACCTTTCCTCAATGCCCCTTGATGGAGATGCAGGCTTTCTACAAGATGACATTTGAAGAGCAGCAACTGGTAGTATAGCTGGGAGCTGCATACTCTTAAATCTGAACTTAAGCAAAGCTATAAGAAGTGAACAGAAGAGAAGGAGGGGTGGTCTCAAAGCTATTCACCTTAAGAAAACTTTTACTGAGCTCCTACAATGTGTCGAGTACTATGGTGAATACTCCAACACCAGTGATCTCCCCACCTTCCCATTTAATAGATAATTTGAAGCTGAGCTACACCGAGCAGCTATCTGCCCAACACTTCAAAAACAGATCTGAGCACCCGGCGTGGTGGCGCACGCCTGTAATCCCTGCACTGGGGAGGCTGAGGCAGGAGGATCACTGCTAGTCTGAGGCCCGCCTGGGCTGCAAAGTGAGCTCAAGGCCGGCCTGAACTGCATAGCGAGATCCTGTCTCAAAATGACAACCCCGCCAAAAAAACCCCCCAAAATAAAACGAAACCCAAAACAAAAATAGATTAGATTTGCAGGGTTGTGTACCCAAGTCTAGCCTTCTTTACATTATAGTTAGGCAGTAGCCTGAAAAAATTTGGGTTTTTTTGGACAACACAGCAACGATGTCTCGAAGACACTTTAAAAATCCAGTTGTCAGAAGCGAGATGGAGAACAGACCCAAGGTTTGCTGTTCATCATCTCTTGGAGAATCGCGGAGGCGAGGGGGGAGGGTGACGTCTTTGGCTTCAGCAAATACAAAACAGGGTGGGCACAAAAGAATCATTAGAAGAAACTGAACCGTTCGGCTAGAGGACGTGACAGCTGTACTGGCCGCAGGGGCAGGGTGGGGAGGCACCAACAGGACAGCGAGAGGGGCCCTGTCGCCGGCAGGTTACAGTAACGTGCAGATCACTGTCACTGCAAATCGGAAGCCATTAATCCCCGGCCTACAGGTGGGGTGGCTTTCAGACCAGGGATGGCCTCTAACAGCCGTCCGCTTTACAGCCTACAGCCCCCAGAACACGCTCCGCGGGGCGCCGAGAACTCACGGAAGCTCCGACCCCTTTGGGAATACCCCGTGACCCATCTGGGTTAAGTGACACGGCCTTTGAGCGGAGACTAAAGTGAGGGACCTCACACACTGGGTCGCGTCCCGCAAGCCGCAGGGTGCCCGCCCGGGACCCCGGAAGGCCGACTCCCGCCCCGCCCAGCAGTGGGGCAGCGACGACGACAGGAGGGGACGTGAGACAGGTCTCTTCCGGGAGGCCCTCGAAGCCCAGGCAAAGTCTGAGCTGGCTCTACAGGTCCGCAGGACCCTACGAAACACGCCGCTCACCTGCAACAGCCCCGGACGGCCTGGATGGCGACAGATGGTCAGGGCCAGAGAAGACAATACTAGCAGCAGCCTGAAGAACCGGGAGGGGAAAAAACATGCGCGCGCAAACACCGGCGCCGTAAACGCGACCGGCGCTGTCGTAAACTGCCTTTCCGCTTCCCGAGGATTCGGCGGAAAAGCGCAGGAGCCGTAAAGCGAAGGTACGCTCAGAAATCCGTCACTGTTTTTGGTAGGCGTCTCTTAGTAGCAACTGAGGTACCCAGACGCGAGACGGGTGCTTACGTCAGGCGGTATCCACGACGCCCACGCCCACGGAGGGCGTCCTGAATTGAAACGTGGCGGTTTTAGGTGCGAGCGAAGCTGGAGTCGAGGAGCGCCTGACGCCCCGCTGTGTCCCACAGTGCTTCACGGCGAGCTGGGCCCCTCTGTTTCCCAGAATACCCCGCGGCTCCTGCGGACCTGCTAGCTTGTTGGTTTGAGTCTACGTGCGAAAGAGAGGCCGCTTTTCTGTCGCGGAGCTCGTTCCCCGCGTCTTGTTGACGGTGCAGCGAGCGGAGGCTCAGCCGTGTCAAGTGGCCGGCGTAGTCTAGACTGCTCGTTTCAGGGATGGCTTTTTAGGTTCAAACTGTAATTCCGCAGTTCTCCAACTGAATTGGCGGAGAAAGATTCTGGATCTCTGATTTAAAAAGTGCAGATCCCGGGTCTCACTTCCGCAGATCTAAGCTGGTAATCCACGGATATGCATTTCAATTAGCAGTTGTGATTCTGAGATGGTGACAGTGCCGTCCTCTCAACAGCTCCCGCTCTAGGGTGTCCTCCTGGACACCTTGGGGAGTTTCAAACGAAAGAATCAGAAGATGTGATTTTATTGAAACCCCAGATCCTTTTTGACCGAACCCCTAGGTTCCGTATCAGTTTCCCGGCCCTTCTCTTTTGGAAAATATATCTTTTTTTTTTTTTTTTTTTTTGGTCCTTTTTGAGACAGGGTCTCGCTATGCAGTTCAGGCCGGCCTTGAGCTCACTTTGTAGCCCAGGCTGGTCTCGAACTCGCAACGATCCTCCTACCTCAGCCTCCTGAGTGTTGGGATTACAGATGTGCGCCACCGCGCCCGGCCTGGAAAATATATCTTACTGGATCCGATGTTTAAGTCCTGCTACTTCCTAGCTGTCTGGCTTTCACATCTCTGGGCCTCAGTTTCCTCCTCTGTAAGTTGGATGATATAAATATATAGGAAAGTAGTTTCCACTTTCTGGCAGCTCTTTACAAGCTGGGTGAACTTGGACAGGTTATTTGACTTCTCTAAAGCACTGTGTTCATATTTAAAATGAGAATGTTGAGAGCATAGCAACTATTATTCATTACCGTTCAGTTTTTCTCAGTCAGCCGTCTTCCAATTTTCCTAATTTTTGTTTGTTTTCATAATTTTGTTTGTTTGATACCTGATGAATCATGCTTAGTACCAAAACCATTCATTGAGGCTTTCTGTTCATTGTTCCACCGTAAGTCTTTATTTTATTTTATTTATTTTGTCTTTTTGAGACAGGGTCTCCCTGTGCAGTTCAGGCTGGCACTGAACTCATTTTGTAGCCCGTGCTGGCCTCGAACTTGCAGCGATCCTCCTGCCTCAGCCTCCCTAGTGCTGGGATTACAGGTGTGCACCACTACGCCTGGCTCCTGGCTCCTCCACCGTAAGTCTTTATCCCACTTTCAAGATGCACGTTGAATGCCATCATTTCTTACCACCATCTCCTTTTAGTTTGGATCTACTCTTACACCTCCCAGGTTCCTCCGCTACATGATGGGCAAAGCAGTCTGTTACAGCTTCCCGTTTGTCTGCTTGGAGTGAATAGAAGATCTTCCCGTCGCCTTTGGTCCCTGTCTGCCTTTCAGCCTTGCATCTTGCCATTCTCTGCCCACCCTGCTCTGGCTACCTTGGTCTCCTTTTTGCACATTAAAACACCTCATTCTCTCTCAATGGGGCTCTGCCCTTGCTGTTTTTTACCCCCACCTTTACCCATGCCTGGCTTGGTCCTGTTTTCTGTGTGTCTGTTCCTAAGTTAGCTCCTGGGCTGGCATGTGGCTCCGTGATAGTCTAGAAACTGTGAGATGCTGGGTTCCATCCCAGGACTTCCAGAGGAAAGAAAAGTTGACTCTTCAAGGAAGTCTTTTTTTTTTTTTTTTTTTTTTTTTGTACTGGGAATCGAACTCAGGACCTTGTGCTTGCTAGGCAAGCGCTTGTGCTGCTGAGCTCTACCCCCAGCTCAGGAAGTCCTTTCTGATCACCATTCCTAAAATATATTTTTCCTTAGCCCCTCACTCAGCTTTGTTTTCTTCATTGTTCTTATGGCTCCCTGAAATACTGTTTCTTTGTGTAGCCTCTAGCTTTCCCTTTGACGTGGAAGCTTAATGGGAGGGCCTTTGTTTCTCTTACCTATGTGCTGTCTGGTAATGCATGTTTGTTGAATTTTTTTTTTTGTCTTTTTGAGACAGGGTCTTGCTATGCAGTTCAGGATGGTCTTGAACTCACTTTGTAGCCCAGGCTGGCCTTGAACTCACAATGATCCTCCTGCGTCAGCCTCCCAAGTGCTGGGATTACAGGCGTGCGCCACCGCGCCCAGCCATGTTTGTTGAATTGTGTAATGGATAGAAAGGTATAATGAGATGGAATGAGAAAATGATTTAGCACATTACCCTGGACACATAAATGCTCAATGAATGTTAGTATAATTAAGATCCATGGTATACTAATGTGTTCTAAAATGTAAGGGGAGATGTACTTTTGCTGAGTTCCTTGGGGCAAACCTTATTTTTCTTCCTTTCTTCTTTTTCTTTTGCAAGGCCATCTGCTGTAGCTTCTCTGTCATGTCAGAGTTTAATCATCATTCTGGTACTGTAGCCCAGACTCCCCTACCCGCTCCATCAGATGGAGAAGGATTTGGAGCGTCCTGTCTCCTCAGTAGTGGGTCCCTGGGCTTGAGTGGGAGATCTCGCCTCTTCCCAGCTGACACTGTTGTGCCTCTTTCTGTCTGTCCCACTCCATTCTCCACAGGGCAACTGGTTGACCCACCTTACATCAAATCTGAGCACGACCCCCTTCCACATACCCACTTGGGAATCCCCCAGTGGCTCCTCTTTGTCCTTGCCCAGAGGATAAAGTCCCCTCCTCCTCCCCGGCCTGCAAGGCTCTGAGGGGCAGCCCTCCATTTGCATTTCCTCTTTCTGGGTCACAACTCACCCCCAGATCTCTGCCTCAAGACCCTCAAGCTGATCTCAGCCAGGCAATGAGCTGCTTCTGATCTGTGGGCTTGGGCATCTTCTTGGAGCTGCTGGGTTGCGTTTTCTCAGAGCCTTGGTTTTGTCTTCTCCCCCAGGGACCTGGACAAAGTACTGTCTCTGCTGAGAGGGCACCTTTGTTTGCCTGGTTTTCAGCTCTTGGTCATGTGTTGCTTCCTGGGGGCCGCCTTCACTCCCCTGCCCTGGCCTCCCAGTGCTTCTTCCCGAACTCTAGCAGCAGTGACTGGCTGATTCCTGTGTACTTATTGGGTTCCTGTGTGTCTGCTATAGATTGGGTCTGATGGGTCCCACAAAGGCCCACATGTTGAGGGCTTTGCCCCCAGCCTGTGTTGCTGTTGGGAGGTGGCGGATCCTGGGGGAGGAAGTTAGGTCATTGGGGGCATAGCTTTGAAGGGCATATGGGGACCCTGGCCCTTTCCTGCCTCTTTCTTTTTACTTCTTGGCATTTTCTGCCATGCACTCCTGGGCCAAGTAACCATGCACTGAAACCCCTGAAGCCATGACCCAAAACGTATCCTCCTTTTAAATTGTTTCATTTTAGGTGTCTGTCACAGCAATGGAAAACTGATATAATGTCTCTTCTGTCACACAGAGAAACCCTAGGGATGGGATATGAATAGCTCTATGTCCCCAGTTATTACAACTCCTGACACAGAGGAGGTGCACAATAAATGTTTGTTGATTGGGTTAATGAATGAAAAGGTAGAAATTGGTATAAAATAGTTCATTCAGCTGGCGTTACCAGGAGCCATCTTTGCAACAGGACCCTGTGTAGATAATGATTTGTAAAGTGAGATTTTTGTCTTCAGCGAGCTCCCCATCTAGCTAAAGGAGTGAGGACAGAAGTGTTTCCTACACTGAAAAGGGGGGAACCAGTTCCTGCCAGGCCCTCCACTCACATCCCCACAGGTCACCTCTATAGGTGAGAGGCACCATCCTTGCTGTTTTCTGATCAACCTTCTGTACTACACCATTTTGTCCAGAGGACCTGTGCCCAGGTAGGACAAGTGCACTTCCTAATGGGAACTTGCAGTGCCTTACAAAGGGCAATAGCACTTACTGAGTGCTGGCTGCATGCCAGGTATGGGGCTGGGTGCTTTACATAAAAAATCACCTCATTGGTTCTTTCTGGGAGCTCCCCAGACAGGCAACAGCCCTCCTATGAATGCAGGGGTCAAAGGAGGCTCTGGGCAGTTGGGCAGTTGGTGGTGAGCAAGAAGTAGAACCAGTATTTGAGAGCAGTTTTGTGTTCTCAGCTCCCTGGCCTCACAGGGTGTAGAGGTCTTTCCTGGGGGTGCAGGCCTTTTTCTGTCTATCTCTCCCCTGCTCTCCCTGTTGTACCCAGTCCTTTCCCACCCAGAGTGGCAGCGGCAGCCCCAGAGTCCGCCCATGGAAGGGTCTCCTTGACTGCACCTAGGGGGACTCTGAGACTCACATCAGAGCTGCATTTGCATATCAGATGTCCTGTCTTTACCTGGGGTGCACGTGTGCTGGGGGAGGGCATTCTGTAGATTTCCAGAGGCTGAGTCTGCTCCTGAAGCCATCTCTTGGCAAAACTGCTGAGCATTCAGGCAGAACAGAACTAGGAGGCGAGAAGGAGCATCGATTTCCTGAGCGCCATGTGCGGCACCTTGTGCGTTTCCATCTATCCTGCTAGACTGAGGGGAAGAGCGGCCGTCAGGGTCTGAGCTGGGCCCTGAGAACTTGGCCAAATGTAGAGTGACCACGAAACTGACCATCGGAATCAGGGACTTTGGGGAGAGAAAGGGTCATTATCAGTAACGCCAGGAAAAAGGTGTCCATTGGAACTGTCCCTCATAAACTAGGAGGAGTGGTCACCCTTGGGGTAGGGAGGTAGATTGGTGCTGTGCTCTGGTTTTCTGTCTGTGTAAGAAGTCACTCAAAAAATTAGCAGCTTGGAAGATAAAGCAGGTAAATCTCTTGTAGACGTAGGTGTAGGCCAGGAGTTTTTGGACAGAACCCCATGTTGCATAAGAAAGAACATCAAGAATCAACAAAGGGGATCACATCAATTTAAAAAATTCTGCACAGCAAAAGCAACAACAGAGTGAAGAGACAACTTACAGAATGGGAAACTTCTTTTGCAAGCTACTCTTCACATAGAAGACAAATACCTAGAATATATAAAGAACTAAAAAAAAAATTAGATCCCCCAATAAAAGACCCAATCAAAAATGGGCAATTGAAATGAATAGGCAGTTCTTAGAAGAAATACAAATGACCAACAGGTGTATAAAAAATGTTGAGCATCTTTGGTCATCAGAGAAATACAAATCAAACCAACACAGATTCCATCTTACCCCAGACAGAGTGGCCGTCATCAAGCATCAAATACTAACGAACGCTGAGGAAGCTGTGGAGAAAAGGGAACCCCTCTGCATTGCTGGTGGGAATGTAAAACTAGTGTGACCTTTATAGAAACTGGTGTGGAGATTCCTCAAAAAACTAAAACTAGAAATTCCGTTTGACCTAGCTATACCCCTTGTAGGTATCTTCCTGAAAGAGTTAAAGACATCATACCACAGCGATACATGTATATACATGATTACAGGAGCCCAGCATAATAGCTAAATCTTGGAAGTGGCCTCTAGGCTCATTAACAGACAAATGAATAAAGGAAATGTATTTATACACAGTGGAGTGCTACTTTGTCATAAAGAAGGATAAACTGGAGTCGTGTGTATGAAAATGGATGCATCTTGAGACCATATTTTTAAGTGAAATAAATTAGACACACAAGCTGAAATATCTCATGTGAGAAACCTAGGTATAAATAAGTTAAAGTGCAAAACAAAAGATAATAGGAAATAGATTCTTTGTAAATGGGAAGGGGATCAAGAGATGGGGGAGGGGAGGAGGGAAGGAGAAGTAAAAAGAATTAAGCTATGTTATGTGCATGTACCAGCTCCCCACCATGAGTATAATAATTCTGTACAGCAAACATGTGCTAATAAAAATTCAAAAATAGCAACTAAATCAACAGTAGTTCTGTCCTTGTGCCTGTTTTCTGTGGGTGTGGAGTTGGGGCAGGGTCTGCTGGGAGGCTTCTGCCTGGGGGGCCTTGTGCTGCTGGTATTAGACAAGGTGGGCTGGAGCTGCTGGTGGTGCTCCCTTCTGTCTGTGTCCAGCTTGTCTTGGAGTGGAGAGAATGTGGTGAGTCCTCACAGGGAGTGTGGGCTTCCTCCCAATATGGCGAGCTTGGGGGCCATCAGGCTGCTCACCCGGGTACCAAAGGCTTCAAAGCAAGTGACGTGGGGAGCTGCACCCCCACCTACGTGTTGGCATCACCCCATCCTTGTAACTTGTTGGTTACCGGCGAGTCATAAGTCTGCCCAGAGTCTGGGGAAAGGAACTGAGACACAAAGTCTTGCTCAGTAAGGCACCGGGCTCTGCAGGAGCGTGGTGGGTGGGAGTATCGCCGTGGCCATCGTAGGGATGTAACATCCGGCCCTTTTGGAGACACCAGTTTGGCCATCTGCAAACTTGTGACTGAAGAAATAGGAGTTTCCAAGGGAGCCGGGCTAAAGGGGGAGCCAGGAATGTGACCCTGATTTATTAAGGGGAACCCAGTCGGTTCTCTTCTACCCTCTTTGGAGAATCAGGGACTGAAGGGGCCCTTCAGAGGAGGGACTAGGAAGGGGACAGTCACAGAGCCACAGCAGGCATGCCAGTGGTGGGCTTCGCTGGCTCCTGCATTGTCCTTGTTTCCCGGGCAAATCAGGAGAGAGGCGGCCACGCACTGCTCCGGCGATAACGGCTTCCTTCACTAAAGCTGTCACTTGTCCTGATTCCCTTCTCCGCAGCAGTGCTGGAAGACCATGGGAGCCCACGGAACTTTCCGTGGGGAAGCACGGCCTGGTCGGGGGGACGAAAGTCCCCACTTTAGCTGGGGGTTGTATTCCTTGTGCTTCCCATTTCTAACGGACCCTTTGTGTATGCATCAGACTTGGAAGTTGGGATGAAGGGAACCTGCCCCTGCCTCTCGTGAAGACAGACCCTGTGCGCCCCGCAGTGGGCTGGCCAGGGGACTTGGGGACCATTGGTCTGGAAAGCCCCACTTCCAGTGGAACACCAAGCCTCTCCGCTAGGCTTCTATCTTCCTTTCTGGATGGGAGGAGGACGGCCGAAGGTCAGCCAGCCGGTCAACAGGAGCGGAAAGCCAGGTGTGCTTGAAAACCTCATTTCCAATTCTGAAGTCCCCAAGGCTCTGAAAACCAAAATGATGAGATTGGAGCGAGCGTTTATTGGTAAGCCTGATGTGAATGGGATGTGAGTTAATTTAGAGCCTTCATTTTATCCCATTTGGTATGACTATATATACATTTTGCTGCAGAAAAATTCAAGAGTTGCTGGGCACGGTAGCACACATCTGTCATCCCAACTACTGCCTCAGGAGGCTGAGGCAGGAGGATCACAAGTTTGAGGCCAGCCTGGGCAACTTAGCAAGTTGGTACCTCAAATACAAAACAAAACAAGTCAAGGGTTTATGGACTACTGTCCCAGAGCTTGCTGGGCAAATGCCTAATATGTGGTAGGCCCACTGTAAAACCTTTTTACAACCCAAAGAATTTTAAGTTATGACCCATGTCACACTTTTCTCTCTCAGTGAGGCAGAGGTCACTACACCCATTTTAGAGATGAGGAAGACTGAGGGTTGGGGACATGGTGCCCCAGGCAGACTCCTTGTGGAACTGCAGCACTTTAATATCCTGTTGGATGGACCTGGGCAAAGGATGCTTTTGAGTCACCAGCCCACCCCAGCCTCACAAGAGCTTTGCTGCCCCAGCAAAAATTCCAAAATAGAAAACCTGGAAGGATTAAAGCCCTAGTGAATGCTGCAATCCCCTGGAAGAAAGGGAGGATCACTGTATGTTCTGATGGCTGGCATTCAGAGTTATTTTTTCTTTCAGCTGGATGTACACTCACCCATCACAGGACCGGCTCTCAGAATAGAGAGCTACCTGTTGCTCCCCCCAGCCCACTTCCTGCCTCGTGTGGGCATTTCTCCAAGTGCTGAGCCATCCGCTCCTCTGCTGCACCCGAGATATATCAGGGTTTGCAGCCCGGCGGCAGGGCACAAAATAGATTCCCATTTCCTTCGGAGCCATTTAGCTCATTTATAGAGTGTTTGACAGTTTCAATGGGATGAGCAATAACCAGGCCTCCCCTTGCCTGCTCTCGACCCCACCTGTTCTTCCGTTGGTAGCTGGGGTCTGGCGTCCTGGGCCCAAAGGTAAGCACCGAATGTCTAGACCTGGCTGGACAGTCCTTGGCCAGTGGGGCCCCTCACTGAACCTCAGGCCACAGTCTGCAGAGCAGCGTCGTTCTCTTCTCAGTTCATGCCCCAGGCCCTGGTCCCCACTGTCCTGGAGGTCCCAAGAGGCCTTGTTTCAGGCCTTGTCTCATGCAATGCAAGCAGATGTCTGTGGCATCAGAATGCCTGACCTTGAATCCCAGGTGTGACCTTGGGCAAGTCGGGTGGCCCTCTGAGCCTCAGCTTCCTCATCTGTGAAATGGGTGGAACCAGAGCATGCACCACCCAGGCAGCCGCGAGAATTCGGTTTGAGGATGCAGCTACTGTGTTTAAGACAGTGTCCGGCAAACAGCGGACACTTAATCCATCGCAGCAGATTGATGTAGCTGCCAGCAATCTAGAGGGTAGCGCTTTGATCCAGACAAAGCCTGGCAACAAACATTTCCAAGCCAATCTCTGGTCCCATGGGGTAGGATGCAAACCTTGGATTGGCCTCTCAGCATTCAGAGAGGGACGGAGGCATGCTCTCAAGTAGCTCAGAGGCCAGTGGGGAAACCAGACGTGGCTGATCCCCAGGTATAATAATGACAAGGCACTCCGTGAGATATATTTTGGGCTGCGTGTGGTGGCGCACATCTGTAATCCCAGTGTTTGGGAAGCTGAGACAGGAGGATCACCTGGATTTGAGGCCGGCCTGGACAACACAGTGAGACCATGTCTTACCACTCCTAGAAAAAGTATTTTGAGGCTATATTTAAATGGCAGATTTCACATAAAAATCCAGATCTTGGGCTTCTCTGAAGATCTATTCTAAAAGGCTGGAGCTGAATAGGAGCTGCCCCAGGGCCAGGGGCTTTTGGCTTTATTGCAGTCGCCACCACTCCCTGTTGCTCCCCGCCCAGCCCCCTTTGGATTCACGCACGTTCGCTGTCCAGCCCTCTGGGGATTCGCAGATGGAGCACAGCGGGTGCTGTGGGTGCTTCAGGAGCACAAAGGATAATAACTCAGCCCTGGCAGTCAGGAGAAGCTTCCCAAGGGAGGTGAAGTCACAGCTGCTTCTCAACCGCAGAGGCTGCTGAACACCCTCGTCTTTACGGCTCAAGGACGGGAATAAAGGACGCAGTGCCGGAGCTGGCAGGGAGCTCTGCCATAAAGCAAGCAAGGCCCAGTGGCTCGGTGGCTTGTCCGAGGCCACACAGCCGCTGATGGCAAAGGGACCATGACTCAGATGGGAAGCAGTTCCGGGCCTCCCTTCATCCTGTGTGGGAGTAGGAAGATTCGTGCTTTGGAGTTTTGGACCCAAGGCCTGTCTCAAGCCGCTTACATGCAGGGTGGCTTCAGATAAGTCCCTTTATCTTCAACTTGCTCCTTCACGTCATACAGGGCTGAGGAGTCTGACCTCGAAGGAGAGTCCTGAGGGCCAGATATTGAGACAAGGATAGCCTCAAAGGATGCTGGACACATGAGTCTGGACACATGATGCTGGACACCGTGACTGTTGAGAAATAGCCACCTCCTCCAGCAGATTTTGGTGCCATCTGTTTGACCGAGACCTCGGAGGGGACCTGACCCCGCGTCTGCCTGTCATTTCCCAGTGGGAGCACACACGGCCTCTAGTCAGGCCTGGCCGGCTGGGGGGAGTGTCTGGGACTCTGACTGTGGCTATGAGCAAGGCCTCTCTTCCACGAGGCACCAGGTTGAAAGCAGTGTTGGTGTAGGAGGGAAAGGAAGCAGAGTTTTATGGATAAAAGAGGAGAAAACACAGAAATTCTTTGGCTTTTTTCAGGGTACTCATGATTATAAGTCAGGGATTCCCTTTAAATTCCCATTCAGTAACTAGCAATATTTTTTAAAAGATGAATTGTTTTCTTCTTTTGTGACTACCCCCTTTGAGGGCCCTGCTGTCCTGAGTTCAAATCCTGACTCTCCTCCTGATTGGTTGTGAGTCACTTTGGGCAAAACTGCTAAATTCTGCTGGGCATAGTGGCACCACCTATAATCCCAGCACTCTGGGAGGCTGAGGGAGGACTGCAAGTTGGGCAATTTAGTGACTTAGCAAGACCCTGTCTCCAAATGAAAACACTGAGAAAGGGCTGGGGACATAGCTCAGTGTGAAGGCCTTGGATTCAATCTCTAGTCCTGCAAAAACAAAACAAAGCAGAAACTTCAAATTTCTCTAAACCTCAATGCCTGCACCTACGGAACGATCTTCTTCAAGGTGCCTGTTTTGTAGGGTTTGGTGGGAATTAAATGAGTTTAAAGATTAATTGAATTTATGGCTATTATTAAAGACTATAATAATCACCATCTGTTGTGTCATTTATAAACTAGTTGTGCTTTTTAAACAATTCCATTTGATCTTCACCACGATGCTTTGAGGTGGCCAGGGCAGCAGGGCTCATGACCTCATTGCACCGATGAGGCAACTGGAGCCCAGAGAGGGCAACGGTCTACTCAAGGTCACACAGCATGTGATTGGCAGAGTCAAGTTCAAATCTTCTTAGATGAAGGATGAGTCACGCCTTTCACAAGGCCTGGCCAGAGGGCCTGAACACATGAGCGGGGGGCTCTTGGGTACTCTATTTCTCCCCAAAACTCCCATATAAATAGAATGTTGCTTTAAACTCTTATTGCACCTGAGTGTATCCTGAGCCTGTATCACTGCAAGGGGAAGAAGTGCCCCCGAGTCCTGCGGTGTCCGACTGACTTTTCCTAGCGTTTCTGCTAAAGCGACCTCCGCAGCCCCCTCCCCGTGAGGTCCCGTGTACGGGAAAGTCCATGCGTTCTGCGTTTGGGCCACTGGGTGGCGCTGCTCTCCAAATCATGAAAACATGACTCGTAGCGGGTCTGTGTTTCAACGCATCAAATATCAAGTCAACACCTACTATGTGCAAGTCCTTGTGACTCCAGAGGGGAGGGCTTCAGTTATTCACTGGTGCATTTTAAGATGTGTAAATCGTATAAATAACAACAGTGATCACACTGGTACAAGGCTTTGTAGTTTAAAGATCAACTTTCATAATTATCCGGCTCCATTTGCCCAACAGTCCTGATGTATTGGACAGGGTGGGTCTTCCACCCCCTCTGAAGAGAAACTGAGGCACGGAGAGGTGTCGGGACTTGCGCAGTGCAGAGCTGGCGTGGTGGGCATTCAATGAATCACGGCTGGTGACTGGCTCCTGCAGGTCCGTCCGTCCCTGAGGTCAGGGACTGTATCGCGTTCTTCTCTCTGTCCCCACTCCTGTCCCCGGCTCCTGGTCAAGGGCCCTGGAGACGTCCGCGGCAGGGAGAGGAGAGGCTGGCTCCCTGCAGGTGCTCAGCCTCCCGGAGGCTGCAGCGTGGAGCAGTGGAGCTGCAACTCTGCTGGCGCCTGGGCATCTCTGGGTGCGCTCGGGCCGAGAGGAGCAGCTGCTGGGTTGGAGCGGGCGGGACGTGGAAGAGAGGTCACACTATCCCCACACGTGGCATTTGCAGGGCATCCGTGAAGCATCATCATCGGCGCGCTCGAGGCTGCCTGTGGCTGCTGAGGGGTCAGGAATGATTCATTCATTCGTTTACTCAGTACTCACTGAACAAACGTTCCCCTGGGTGCCTGCTTTGTGCTGTCCCACGGCTCCAAGCAGGCGGAAGGCACCCTGGAGGAGGGGCCTTGAGGGGCAATAGGAGTTGCAGATAGGTCCCCAGGCAGAGCAAGGCACCTGCAGGCAGAGGGGCAGAGGCCGTACCAGGCTAGGGTTGGGCCAGACGCCTGCCACATCAGAGATGCAGCTGGGAAGTCAGCGCGACTGGAAGCGGCATGGCCTGTGACTTGTGCCTGGAGGTCAGGGAGCCATCACGCTGGGAGCTGGCGAAGCTGTGGGGTCCTACATTGAACACTGCGGTTCTTGCTGTCAAGGAACTCGGGTTCCATGGAGAAGGCAGGCAGGCAAGGAAACGACTCTCTTCCAGCTGGTTCTAGTGCCCTGTGCTCTGTGCTTCCTGAGCGCTGGCCATTGTCTGTCTTACAGGGCAAGCACAGTCACCATCCCACTTTACAGATGGGTACACTGAGGGTTGGGGTGTGCAAATAGTTATCCAAGGTCACAAAAGTAGCATTGGTGGAGTTGGGACTTGATTTGTGTGTGTGTGTGTGTGGGGGGGGTACTGGGGATTGAACCCAAGGCCTTCACACTGAGCTGCATCCTCAGTTCTTTTTAATTTTTTATTTTGAAACAGGGTCTCTTTAATTCATTGAGTTGCGCAGGTTTGGCTCTAACTTGTGATCTTCCTGCCTCAGCCTCCCCGCATAGCTGGGATAACAGGCATGGATGGCCACACCTGGTTTGTCTGTTTTGTATTTTAATGGCCTCTTTGCTGCAACAGCTTCATTTACTTTGTATACATTTTGCACAAGAATCAAAGGCTCTGAGGCGCCCAGTGCGGATGCCCTCCATGACGTGACCGCTCCTAGCGCCCCCAGGGCTGACCGCTCTTACCATTTCTCCTGCTTCCTGCTAGCGATGTCCAGAGACAGGTGTGAAAGGCAAGAAGAGACAGCGTGTGGGGTCACAGCCTGGGCTTTGGGCACAGCCGGCAGGTGCTTCCATCCTGAATTTGGCGAGCGTGAAGCGTTACCACTAAGTTACGGAGTGAGGCGGGCGAGCCGTGGCAAGGGCTGGCGGGGCTTGGAGGGTGCACGCGGCTCCGGGTGCCCGAGGTCGCTGTGCGCATGTGTGCGATGGCGGAGGCTGGGCTTGGGGTTGACGGTGGACTCTGGGGGCTGGGCCAGTGGGGACTGGAGAGGGACCAAGCAGGACGGCAGGAAAGAGCTCTGGGCATGGTTGCGAGAACGTTCGTGCAGGGGCTTGCGCTGACTCTGGAGCAGTTCTGGCCTGGAGGAGCCGTGCTCTGAAGGGGCTAGGACGAGGACAGGCAGGGAGCCGCGGCCGGGCCGGGGTGTGGCTCCCTCCCCGAGCTTCCCAGGGCTGTGTGTGACAGACGGCCCCGTGTGCAGTGCCCTCTCGGGCACGGCGAGGCACCTACGTGTCCCCGTATGACGTCACATGCGATTTCCGATGCATGATGATGATGACGATAAAACGTAATCGATACATTATTTCGCTTGCTTCTCACCTCCTCTATTTGAAACCAGTTTTCAAAATAACGCGTCTGTTCTCTGATGTTCTCCTGTTTTTTCTGACACACAGGTTTCCCTACAGTTGGACCCGGAGCCTTGGGGTGGGCCTTGGAGTTGCTGATCGATTTCGGGCTCCTTAGGAGAACAACAGGCTTTTCTGGTCTCGCCTCACCTCTTCTCCGTCCCGGGCCCTGAACCAGCCGAGTGTCCAAGGAGCCCAGGTTCCTTTGTCAGAACGAGCATTTGCAGCCCACTCTCGGGTGCGGGTGAGCACCCCATCTGCGCAGCTCCTCTGTTGGTTCTGGTGACCTTGGACAAGTTCCTCTGGCTCCCTTGGGCGTGGGACACTGAGCGCCAGCTGACGCCTCCCGGGACTTGTCTGAGGCCAAGAGGAAGAACCATCGAAGCCGTGTGCCGTTGGGTAGGAAGGGGGCGGCGGAAGCCCCTGGCCTGGGCTCAAGCCTGGCTCTGGCATTGGGTGGGTGTGTGACTCTCAGCACGTTGCTTAACCTCCCTGAGCCTCGGATCCTCACGGGGAGGTGGAGGCGGCAGCACCCCAAAGGACTCGGTTACTGCATGGTTTGAGAGCGGTGGCTAGGGAAGAGAAAGAAACGGGAACGGAAGTCAAGGACAAATAAAAGAGGCAGGATGAATGCAACCAGGGGAGGGGAGGTGATCCCGGAGCAGACTGCGGCTGCTGGGGGAGGTGGAGGCCCTGGGGTCGCTGCAGCGTGGAAGAGAGGCTGCGGGCCGTGCACCGTGGAGAGATTTCCGTGCCTTGGTGAGGAGGTGGATTCTTTCACCTGGCAAACTTGGGAGAGGGCTGTCCTTGCCCGGCCCTGGCGTGGGACAGGGGCGGACAGTGATGGGACTCCACCCCGCCCCCTGGCGGTGCGCTGATCTCTGGGGCCCAGCCTCGCAGGGAGTCGGCAGAGGATTTTCAGCGTGCGCCCGCCGGTTGGTATTGATCCACTGTGTTGGCACTGGCTGGGAGCGGCAGGAGGAGGACACCGCAGTGTTATTAGTGCGGAGGACACGCTGTAATCTGTCAGTGTCACCCTGGTCGCAGCTGGCCAGGGAGCCATCCTGCTGTTAACTCCTCCCTTCCCAGAGCCACCCACTGAGCACGCCTGTACCTGCCCCCCCCCCCACAGTGCACCCACCTTTCCCCACCCGTCCCTGGCCCGGTCACACCGATTGCTTCATGTTTCCCAAGCATCTTGGACATTTCTACCTGTGTGCCTTCACTTATCAGAGTTCCAGACCAGATATGGTCCCCAGATCCTCTCCCATCCATCTGCGCTATCCACTCATTTGTCCATTTATCTAATGATCCATTCATCTTACCATCTACTCATCCATCCATCCATCTTTTTTCTGATACTGGGGATTGAACTCAGGGCCTTTGTGCTGAGCTACATCCCACGCCTCTTTTAATTAATTAATTAGTTAATTAATTTGTTTGTTTTGAGGAAGGATATCATTAAGGCGCCAAGTTGCCCAGGTGGGACTCAAACTTATGATTCTCCTGCCTCAGCCTCCTAAAGCACTGAGATTAGAGGCATGTGCCATCAAGCCTGGCTCCATCTATCCCTTTTTTTTTTTTGTCTTTTTGAGACAGCGTCTCGCTATGCAGTTCAGGCTGGCCTTGAGCTCACTTTGTAGCCCAGGCTGGTCTTGAACTCACAACGATCCTCCTGCCTCAGCCTCCCAAGTGCTGGGATTACAGGCGTGTGCCACCATGCCTGGCTGTCCATCTATCCATGAATCCATGCAGTTATCCATCTGTTTGTCCATCCATCCTTCCATCCATCCTGCGATTCAGCTCAGCATGGTTCATTTCCAGTCAATTTAGTTCAGTTCAGTTCAGGTTAGCTGAGTTCAATGTACGAGATTACTGGGCTTTGCCATGCACAAGCAAGTGACAAGTGTTCTTGAGGAGCCCGTGAGACAAATTCTCCCTGTCCTTCGTGGCCATTTGGGCCTCACCTCTGTTCACCTCTTGTGGTCACTTCAGAAGGAGCCACTGTCTCTCCAGGCTGCCCTGCGGGGACAGCCTGGCCTGGCTGTCATGACTTCCGCACCAGGTGGCTCAGACAAGCAGAGGGGAGGGTGGGGAGGAGGGGAGAGGATGGTGAGCCAAGGGGTGGGGTCTGGGCTCTAGGGGCGGAGCTCCCTGTTGGCTCTCAATTCTCCAGAGTAGAAGAGAATGACCAGATGAAGGTAAAGACCATACAAGCAGACCGCCATTGGAGATGCGAGGTCTTGAACTACTGAATTGCCAGCCTGTTGCCCCAGATCCACCTTTTCCCTGCTGTATGACCTGGTACATAGCTTAACCTCTCTGAGCTTCTTTTTCTTATTGTCTTTTTTGAGACAGCGCTTCACTATGCAGTTCAGGCGACCTTGAATTCATTTTGTAGCCCAGGTTGGCCTCGAACTCACAGCCATCCTCCTGCCTCTGCCTCCTGATTGCTGCGATTACAGGTGTGAGCTATGTCCTGCTCAGCATCATCTTTTTTTTTTTTTTGAGACAGGGTCTCGGTATGTAGTTCTTTTTTTTTGGTACCAGCAATTGAACTCAGGACCTTGTGCTTGCCAGGCAGGTGCTATGCTACTGAGGTATATCCCCAGCTCCTTGCTATGTAGCCCAGGCTGGCCTCGAACTCACGGCCAGTCTCCTGCCTCACCTCCCTGAGCGCTGGGGTTATAAGCCTGTGCCACCACGCCTGGCTCTGGGGCACTGTGTCATCCTGTGGTTTTGACCTTGGGTTGTTGTTGACTTTTGCCTCACATGTGATATCTTTCTTCCCCAGAGAATGTGAGATCAAGAGGAATATTTTCTTCTCCCGAGCATCAGAAGTGTTGACACTGACAAGGAAAGCTGTGGAGTTGATGCTTCCCTTTTGGCCTTGCTTGCCAGGAAACTTGTACCTTTTGTCTCATTGCTTGCTTCTCCTTTCCAGTGTCTGGGCTTTCTACCTTTAACGGCTTTTTAATGTATGCGAGCTGCACCACTCCCGGAAGCGGGAGGGATATGGGGAGGTTGAACTAAGCAGGAAAGGGAAGATTGCAAATTGCAAGTAAATAATTCAGATAAAGCTGTGAACTAAAGCAAAAGGCTGTTCCTTTCTCCTGCCTGTGCCTGCCGCAGGGTCTATTTTATTTTTATTTTTTATTTTTTTGGTTTTTTGGTTTTTTTCTCCGGTGCCGGGAACTGAACTCACGACCTTGCGCTTGCCAGGCAGGCGCTTTGCCGCTGAGCTAAATCCCCAGCGCCCCCGCAGGGTCTAGCTTGGGCTCTGGCTCTGGCTTGGGAATTTTGCATGGACAGCTCAGTGGCGGTTTCCTCTCTCGTGTTGGGGGTCAATGGCTTTTTTGCACTTAGAAGATAACCCAAGGCCCGCCCACCTTCCCCACATCAGAGTGTCACTTGTCCCTTTGCTCACCAGGATAACCATCTTTTAGATCTACTCACGGGCCAGCACCTCATGAGCCTCATAAGCCTGCCGCAAGAAAGAGGCTTTACGTGTGCTGGTCTTTCTTCCCAGAACTCCCTGTTCCCATTGCCTGCTTTTGCCTGGGCTCTTTTCTTTTTTATTTATTTTTTCTTTTTTTTTGTCTTTTCTTCTGGTACCAGGCATTGAACTCACGACCTTGCACTTGCCAGTCAGACGCTTTGCCGCTGAGCTAAATCTCCAGCCCCTGCCTGGGTTCTTTTCCTTGCCTTTGAATTTCAGCTGAAAGTCCCTAGCTCAAAGCATCTCTCTTTCCCCATCTGCTTTACCTTTGGAGCTGTGGCAAGTGGTCTTTGGAGATGGCTCCAGGGTGTCCCCACCCCTTTCATACATGTTGCTGCTGCTCCCATCCAGCCAAAGATAGCCTCTGTTCCCCCGGAAGTGGTCTGGGTCTTAGGACTTGCTGCAACCAAAGGAATGTGCTGAGACTCCCAGGGTGGACTGCAGATGCCTGGCAGTTTCATGGACGCATGCTTATGCATGCCTGGCAAGCGCTCTGCCATCCCCAGCTGCTTTCCTTTCCTTTCTCCCTGCCCTCTACCTCCGTGGGGCACCTGGGAAGTCTCCGCATGTGTGTGTGTGTGTGTGTGTGTGTGTGTGTGTGTGTGCACGCACACCGATGACAGGGACAGGACAGAGTTTCGGGGGCCACCTCTGTCCCGTTCTGAACACAGCTTGGTCATGTGACCACGGTGGTCACTGAGTGCCCAGTCAGAGAGGAAGTGCTCCCACCTGTGAGCTTGTGCCCCGGGGATCGTGGCCTTGGCCCCACACCAATGTTTCTGATTCATCTGCGCTGTTTGACGTTACAGGACAGTCGCTCTTCCCCTCTCCCAGCCCAGGCGGCCGATGCTTGGATTACCTGTCCCAAATCCCGCTGCCTCTAAGTGGTAGAGGCAGGATTTGAACCCTGGAAGTGTGACTCCAGAGTCTTAACCATTCCGACCCTCTGAGCCCCTGTCTCCATCTCTGGAAAGGGGCTAATGATAGCTGCTTGGCACAGCTGTGGTGCTATACAATCCGGCAGTGCCCGGCACAGGGCAGGTGCCCAACAAGTCCCAGTGTTTGGTGGCAAGATAGACAAACGGGCCTGCTGGGGGAGGATTTCCACATCTGCGCTGGGGGGCCCTGGGAGCTATTGAAAGTTTTTGAGCAAGAGAGGGACAGAAAGAGACTGTGGCTTAGTTCAAGTCCTGCCCTGGCCCTCTGCCGCTCCTTCCTGCCCGGTGTTGGTGGCTCAGCTCCACCCCTGTGCCTCATCTTCCTGTGAACTTCTGAGGTCTGAGCTGCGTGAGGGGTATGATAGGTCACCCCTGACCTCCCAGTGAAGGGGACAGGAAGGGACGCTGCCCTGCTTCCTCAGGAGGGGCTGAGGCCTTGGATCTCTCTGGCCTCATCTCAGGGCACAGCCTCAGAGCCCTACTAGTGCCCTGTTCCCTTCTCCACGTTGAACGCTAGCAGCCAAGGGAGGACCTGGCTTCCCGTCACCGCCAGCTCCTCATCCCATTCGGGCCATTGGACCAGCGCTCTCTTCCTTTGTGCTGTTGGGTGTGAGTTGGCGCACACCTGCACTCTCATGCACAGCCTTGGCACGTGGCACATGCGCCGTGGACAGGAGCATCTGCTGCATGGTGTGCACCTGTGCTCGGCAGGTGCAGCGGGGCGTGGGTGGGCTGTGGCTGCACACGGGTGAGGGGCACGGAGCTGGGAGCCCGTGTGATGGGGCTGCACCTCCCCTCCCACTGTCCCCCTTCTGTGCCCACTCACAGGACTGCTTCCTCCTGTCCTGGCCAAGGCACGGTCACAGTCCTCACCAGCAAGTCTCTGTCACCCGTCCGTGCCTCGGCGCCTTGTGGGATGGCCCAGGTCCTTGCCGTTGTGTGTCCTGGGGAATGAGGTCAAGGCTCGGTGACGGGGATGTGGGCAGTAAATGCCCACCCGAGCGGCTGAATGGACGTGGCCGTGTGAGCGGCTCTAATTCCAGAAGACAGAGAGAGTGTGTGCGTGTTTGTGTGTCCGAATGGGTGTGCAGTGGGGCTACATGCATGGACGTGCATGTGTGCATACATGCTGTGGGTATGGATGTGTGGTGAGCCTCTTGCACACTTGTCCCTGGGGGTTTAGGCATTGCCGTGTTTGCTGACGGTTCTTCATTAAAGGAACAATGCCCCTGCCTCGCAGCTCTTGCCCATTTCTGTGGTGTAAACACTCCCACTACGGCTCTTGCCAGCTGCCCACGTGACACCCCAAACTTGGAGCTGGGGAGGGACATGCGAGGAGGGCCCATGGGTCTCTCCTGGGATTGTGTCTGTGACAGTGACCGTGGCGAGGGCGGGCAGGACCAAGTCCCCGGCACAAGAGTCCACACAGGGGTGGCCGGCAGCTGCTGTTCTGCAGAGCCTTGCGATAGGAGAACAGGAGGTGGCTGGCCACCAGCCAGCTTTCTGTGCATTGCTGGCAAGCTTATCCAAGCTTCTCCTTCTTCTTCTTCTTCTTCTTCTTCTTCTTCTTCTCCTCCTCCTCCTCCTCCTCCTCCTCCTACTCCTCCTCTTCTTC
>NW_004955413.1:23129766-23150298 GCF_000276665.1 Chinchilla lanigera
TTTTTTTTTTTTTTTGGTCTTTTTGAGACAGGGTCTTGCAATGCAGTTCAGGCTGGTCTTGAGCTCACTTTGTAGCGCAGGTTGGTGTTGAACTCACAGTGATCCTCCTGCCTCAGCCTCCCAAGTGCTGGGAGTACAGGCGTGCGCCACCACACCTAGTTAAAGTTGATGCTCCTTATTAGGCAGATCTCTAGTCTCCCTGAGACAGCCACAGCCGCCTGACCTCAGCCTTCAGCTGCCCTGAGTGTGTGCAGGGGAGACAGTGGCAGGACCAGGAAGAGGAGGAGGAGGAAGAGGAGGAGGAGAAGCTGGGGGAAGGAAGCAGAAAGGCTGGAAGGTGAGGGTCAAGAGGTTGGGGGCCCCCATTTGGCCTGAAGCCAATGGGCTGTGCAGGTCTGGATGAACTCTTCTCCCTCTCTGGCTTCTGATCGTGACTTTCTTGAAGACTTTCACTGTCTTCTGGGATTCACCTTCTTTTTTTGTGGAGGGGGCGTGGTAGAGGGAATTGAACTCAGGACCTCAGGGTTGCCAGGCAGGTACTGCGCCACTGAACTAAATCTCTGGCCCCTGCTTTACTGTCTCTTACCTGACCTTCTGGGAGCCAGCAGCCTGAGCTCCAAGTGTTGACATTCGTATTCAAAACCTAGAGAGGCCGGGCTGCCATGAGACGGAGGACACTGCTCTGGCCCTCCTTGGGCCATAGGAGGAGTACATCACAGGGCCCCACACCCTGACCTGGACCTTTCTTTGATGCTTGCTGTCTATGTTTCTGCCCAAGGGTCCTCCCTCCCCCACCAGCTTCCAAGGCCACCACCATCCGCGCTCCTGAGGGCGACTGACCCAAGGGCGGCCAGGAAGTGGCCATTCTGGGGAGTTGGATGTGCTGGCGGGCATGTGCTCACCTTGGTGGAGGTGCCCACATGTGCCAGGTGGAGCCGGGCATGGCAGGCTGGGCGTGAGAAGCTAGGGTCGAGGTGTCAAGATGTCCCTGTCCGGTGTGGTCGCTGTCGGGGGCAGAATTCAGAGGAGGTTGAGGTTTCTAAATTTGAGCCTAGCCTTTTCAGTTGGAACGAAGGCAGACGGCCAGGACAGAGGAGAGAACATATTGTTAAGTGTGCTAGTTTGGTTCATTCGTAGCTGTATATTTAGACTTAAGATCTAAGAGCTTCCACAGATTCTCTGGCCCTGGTCCTGCAGATGTTTCGGGGAACCTGGAGAGAAGATCCGGATCATCTGTGGGGGGCTTGGCACTGTGCCCCCAGCGACTGGAGCTGAATGGACAGGGCTTGGTGCTCGGCTGGTATTTTCTGGGTCTCCACATGCATGCGTGCACACGGGCTCCCTCCTCTGAGTCTGTGTGTGCACAGGTCTCCTGCCCGGCTACCTCCTCCCTGGGAGTCCCAGGCTGTGTTGTGGCTTAGCTCCCTTGCCTAGCCTCTGGCAGTGTCTTTTCTCCCAAAGATTCCCCCAGCCCAGGAGCTCAGGGGGCAGACCTGGCCCTTGAGGGGACTGGGACAGTAGTTCTATTTCCCCGCAGCCCCCAGCTGGGTGACCAGTGGTGCCTCGGAAGCTTCCCATAGGTCGCTCTCTGCACTCTGCAAATGACAATACCAAAGCAGCCTGACCTACACACCCCGGCCTGCAAAGAATGAGACCTTCTTGCCCTTTTGGTAGCAGAGGTCAGGAGGGCCAGGTGCAGTGCTTTTCTCTTCCCAGAGCACTGTCCTCGGGGTCCATTGTAATCAAGCTTTCTCAGCTCTCCCTTTGCCCCTTTTGTTTGCAGTGGCATCTGCTGGGAGTCTCTAGCTGACCTCCTGGGTCAAGGACGGTACATCCAGAGAGGCGGTGGGAAGGTGGCACGTCATGGCATGGGTTAGAAGAGGGAAGAAGATGCATTTTATGATTTGCCGATAGACAGGTATTTTTTGGTTTGTTCCTTGTCTCGATTTGATTTCAAAGTACCTGCTTCCCTCCATCCTTTTTGGCCTGCAGTTTTTTAGGGTTTCTTTTATTTTTTTTTTTGAGATGGGGTCTCATTATGTAGTTCAGGCTGGCCTTGAACTCACTATATAGCCCACACTGACCATGAACTTGTGGCAAACCTCCTGCCTCAGCTTCCTGAGTATTGGGATTGCAGCCTTGCGCTACCACGTCATGACAGATTTTTAAAGTTTAAGTAAACTAAGTTAAATGCATTCAATGTATTTTTAGAGGTGTTTATAGTCCTTCTTCAAATAATTGACCCTGGCCGTTTGACTGACCAGGGCTGGAAATTGGTGGCTTAGTTCTTTTTTTTTATTTTTATTTTTATTTTTTTCAGTTTGAAGCCCAAAACCAAGGCCTTTGCACTGAGCTGCATCTCCAACCCTTATTTATTTATTTATTTCCGGTACCGGGAATCGAACTCACGATCTTGCACTTGCCAGGCAGGCGCTGTGCCGCTGAGCTAAATCCCCAGCCCTCCAAACCTTTTATATATTTTTTATTTTGAGGAGGATTTTGTTAAATTGCCCAAGCTGGGCTCAAGCTTGTGACCCTCCTGCCTCAGTCTCCCAGTCGTGGTTTAGTTCTTCAGTGGCTTTCACGGGTCGTTTCTCCAACATCAAGGGCCACGTCCTCCAGTAAGCTTTCCATGTCTGTCTTTCTCATCTGTTCGGGTTGAGAGAGTCTCCAGGGGCCCCTACAAGACCCTTCCCATCCTTCTGCCACTCCGTAGGGCCCTCTGGGGAGGACCCTTCTGCAGAGGGCCCCAGGGTCTTATCCTTTCAGGCTACATACTTTCCTGGAGAGAATGGAAACCCTAGTTTATGGAAGGGATGTTAAATGGGGCTGGTTTACTTTTTTTTTTTTTTTTTTGAGACAGGTTCTCACTATTTCAAACTGATCTTCAGCTCACTTTGTAGCCTAGGCTGATTTTGAACTCGCAACGATCCTCCTGCCTCAGCCTCCCTAGTGCTGGGATTATAGGCGTGTACCACCATGCCTGGCTTCAGGGCTGGTTTATTCTAAAAGAGAAACTTTTAGAAAGAGAAGATGTCACATTCTCTGTCTTTGAAGACCTGAGGGGCTGCCCTGCTGGAAAGGGGAGGGATCTGTGCAGTGCTGCGGGAGCATGAAGGAAGGTGTGGGTTTGAGTAGACTTTGCCACTGGCTGCTGTATAGCACCGGCCAGTGCTTCCTTGGGAAGGGGTGAGCCCCCTGTTCCTGGGGACATGCAAGTACCAATAAAAGGCAACCCATGTCCTGGGGAGTGGGGTCACCCTACTGAACGGCATCTAGGCCTCCTGTCTCCCAACTCTGAGAATCTGTGGCCTGATGATTGCTTGAAACGGGATGCAAGGAGTTGGAAAAGCACTTAAAGAAATTCGCCAACATGAGGACCAAGCTATAAAAAAAATCTTTATTTCATGTACCAGGATTTTTTTTTTTTTGTTTTGTATTTTTGTTTTGTTTTCTGCTTTTTAAAATTTTTTTTCTGTAACAGTCTGAAAAAAAAAATTAAAGGACCCACCGAGAAAATAAAATGGAGGTTGATTTCTTGAACCCGTTGGAGCTAGACACGAGCAATCGTCCACACCGAGGGGCAGTGCCCTAGTCAGCACCACCCCAGCTGCTTCCCTCCTGGCCCCCAGCCCCTTCCCTGCCGCGCCGGTCACCCACGCCCCCATGGTCTTCTTCGAGTGGACTCAGGCCCCGCACCTCCCAAGTGTCAGAACTCTGAGAACAGGCCGGCTTTCCCCGAGGGACAGCAAATTCGTGGGCTGCTTCTAGGGCTTCTCCCTTCTTGCTAGGCCTTGACCTGGTTTGGAATCTGGGGGTGATGATGGGTACAGCTGGTGGTGGTGGGGTAGCTGGTCATTTCTGCCCAGTCTGAGAGATACTTGGTAGCCACCACAGCTTGACCAGTTCCGCCTCTGGGCCCTGGGCTCTGCGGCCTCCCCTGCACATCTGGGCATGCGCTATGGGGCTCCAGCTGCTGCTGACCTGGAGGGACAACTTTCCTCTCCCAGACAAAAGACAGAATGCACGCACTCAACCAGCCGTTCTAGTCACCCGTTGGAGCCCCAGAAAGCTCGACTTAAGAAAGCTCAGGGCAGGCCCGGGTGGACAGTGGGAGAGAGTGGCTGCAGGTGACATGGGCCTCACGGGCTGGGACTGAATCACACACAGGCTGGTGGGAAATTTCTAGCTTGGAATTTTGTTCAGTCGGAACTGGTTCTGATCACTCTGGAGAAGAAAGGGGAGAAACCCAGGGTGCTCCTCGCTGAGTTTAACTTTGGGGAACAGGCGCTCCCTGGGACTATGCACAGCTAAAGCTCTGAGCTGCACAGAGAGGGGCGCAAGCCTTCCTTGAAAACCTTGGAGGATCTTTTTCCTTGACCCCCCCCCCCGCAAAGGCTGTGGGGAGCCCTGGGGACTGATCTCTCGAGGAAGCCTCCTTCATTCTGTGATAGGGCTATGGCATTAAAGAAAGGGGACACAAAATGAAGAGTGGCTTTGGGGACCTCTATGTCTTTGCCCTGCGTGTCTGAATGGCAGGATATGTTAGCTCTGTGTGTGTATTTTTGCTTTGATACTGGATGTGGGGACAGGGCTGGGGAGCACAGTGAGGAGCCATATGGGAGGTGTGTGTGTGTGTGTGTGTGTGTGTGTGTGTGTGTGTATGTGAGAGAGAGAGAGAGAGAGAGAAACAGAGAGAGAGACAGAGAGAGGGAGGCAGACTGGTGATTCGTTTTTTCTTCCCTTTTTTTTTGTTTTGGTACCGGGGATTGAACTCAGGACCTTGCACTTGCCAGGCAGGCACTGTGTCACTGAGCTACCTCCCCGCCCCCAACTGGTGATTTGGCAATGTTCTCAATGTCATTGGAGCTTGGTGGCAGCTGATTTGGTCATCCCTGGCATCTTGCTTTGCGCAGGTGGCAGCTCTTAGAAGTCACAGATACACAGAACAAGACTGGGCCTCCGGGGTGCATCTGTCTGCACACACGGGGGCGGGGGTGAGGGGGAACGTGGAGGCCCAGGGAGGCCCCACAGTAAGGAAGTGCAGAATCCAGGCCTGCACTCTGGCCAGTGCCCTCGCCATGCCCGAGAGCATGGTCAGCGTGCATGTGCCCGTGTATAGTGTGTGTGTGTATAGTAGTGTCATGGGGGGCACACGGGGCCATAAAGGCCAGTGTGGCGTTGTGGTGCTGTGGCTTGTGGCTTTGGAGGGCGGGAGTCAGTTTCTCTGAGCCGGGCACCTGGCAGGGTGTGGGGTGGGAATTGTAGGCTGGTTGTCCCCAGGAGCAGTCTCAGCGCGGGGCTGTGTGGATGGGGTGTGGCTGTGGGTCGGGTGGGCGTGTGCGGCCTCCTCTCCCCCGCGTTAGCAGCACCTCCTGAGTAGAAGGAAACGATTTTTCCAGCAGGCTCCCTGCAGCTGGCTGGGGCCTTCCTCCTTTTCCTCTGGCTTTAAGCCCAGCTCGCATCTCTCCATCTGTTTTGTTTTGTTTTAAATGGATTTGTTTATTTGTTTTCTGTTTTGTCTTTACAAGTTCCCTGCTAAATTTTAAGTCCCCCACCCCACCCTATTTGTTTTGTTTTTCACAGTTTAAAGCTGGAAAAGAATTAAAAGAAAAATACTATCTGATTTTCTTGCAAGTAAATCCACTTATTATATATTTACATTTATGTATAGTCTGTGGTTTTTTTATTAAAAAAAATCACCACTTGTTTTTCCTTTTTCTTTTGTAAAAAGAAACCTTTTTGCAGTGTCATCATTGGACCCTGGGCCCCGAGGGGGCGTCAGTGAGTCCAAGGACCCCCAAAGGGTCAAAGAGCCCCAGTCCCAGGGGACTGAGACCTATGAGTCTGGGGATCCACCATCACCCCAGGGTCATCAGGTGGCCCTGAGGTGAGGGGTGAGGAGGGAGAGCTCCTTTATATCCCCCCTCCCAGGGAGGGGTGGGTATCTCCTGACCCTAAGGACAGGAACTTGGGGATGGTGACCCCAAAAGGCTCACCCTGAGGATTCCGGGGTGTCCGGCATCTCTGTAAGCCCACGGCAGCCATCCCTTCCGCTCCCCTTTCCTCAAGGCCTAGGAAGTCATCACAGTGGGTTAGGACCATTAAGGACTGGGAACCAGGGGCTGGGGAGCCCCAAGTGCACCCCCTCCAGGCACCTAAAGGACAGGAGGGACCAAGACTCAGGCCACTCGGAGGCCTACAGTTGCCCCATCAGTAGTGGGGGGAGCCGGCTCCCGGGGCTCCCTCCCAGGGCTCCCAGGGGCCCCAGGGGCCTGGCAGTGACCATAGGCTCCACCTGGGGCTCCTGTCTCTACCCGCTACCCTCCCAGGAAGGCGGGGCCCACCGGGGTTAAAGGGAACAGAATAGTTAATACTGTTAGTTTTTAAACTTTCCCCACAGTTAAACAAACGAACAAACAAAAAGATAACAGAAAACCCTAATAAAAACAAAGACATCCTCTTCCTTTCCATTCTTTTTCTTTTTTTCTTTTTTTTTTTTGTTTTAATATTATCTTGGTTCCCTTTTATGGTTTTCATTTAAATTGGTTTTTATTAAATGTTAAAATAATGGTACATGGGAAGTCATGCATTTTCTTTTAGATTTATTTTCTATTGTTAATTTTTTAATCCCTTTTGCTTTGTTTTAAAGTTTGTCTTCCTTCGTTTATATTTTTCCACATTGCCTGTGGTCTTACATCTTTGTTCCTCTTATATTTTGCTGTTGTTTTTTTTTTTTTTTTTGTAATTTACTTGTTATGTTTTTCTCTTTTTTTGTTTTTTGTGTTTGTGTGTGTGTGAGTGTGTTTTTTGCTTTGGGAAGGTCTCCCCGCGGGCGGCCCTGTCCCCGCCCATGGGCCGCGCCTCCTCCCGCGCCCCGGGTCCCTCCCGCCGGCCGCGGCCACCACGCCACCAGCCCCTGGGTGGTGTTCATACGGGCGTGGTCCGGCGGTTGGCTGTGTTGGAGTGGAGAGAGTCCTTGTTCTCCTTCTGGATACAGTTGTGGACCTGGAGGAAGCTGTTGTCCCTGTCGGAGTTGTAGGTGGCGGTGGGCGTGGTGGTGGCCTTCAGGGGGTCCCTGCTGAGCGTGTACATGGAGATCTCGGTGGACGGCAGGGTGTTGAAGCCCTTGATGCCCACGGGCGAGGCGTCCCTGGAGTGAGAGGGCTCCGTGGAGCGCGAGCTGGAGCGGCTGCGGCGCTGGTAGCGGTAGCGATAGCTGGGGATGCGGGTGATGGCCGAGGCCTGGAGGTAGTCCGTGGCGCGGGCCGTGGCCCGCAGCTGTTTGTGCCGGTCGATAAACATGTGCACGGCCAGCACCCCGACCATCTCAGCAATGATGAAGGACAGGGCTCCGAAGTAGAAGGACCAGCCATAGGAGTAGCTGTTCTTTTTGGAGTCACTCTTAGAGGGGTCTCCGGCATTGGCAGATATGTACACGATAATGCCAATGATGTTACTCAGACCTGTGGTGGAAGAGCAGAGGAGGGGAGTTGGTTCTCCCGGGATGGTGCCACAGGCAGCGCGAACGGGTGGGGACTGCTGGGTGGACTGCATGGACAGAGGCGCCGGGACAGAGGACCCCTAGAGAGCTCTATTAATATTTTATCAGGCCACACAGAGACAGCCGGGGAGGCCAGGGTAATGGATCCAGACATGGGAAGAGGAGAAGAGAGAGAGGCATTCTACTAGTAACGATACAGTAGCAGATATTGTTTACTGAGCACTTACTATCTGCCTTCCCTGTTCAGTGTTCCTAAGTCCTTTACAGATGGTGACGCAGAAGCGCAGAGAGGTTAAACAAGTTGCTCAAGGAGCACAGGGAGGTGAAGCTGGTACAGGAGGGGTTAAGGCTGACTGCGGAGCCAGACTGCTGAGGTTCAAAGCCACTGACAAGTTCACCTCTGTTGGGGCCCCGCTCTGTAAGCTGGGGATGCTGATGGGCTTGTGGTGAGGGTTAAATGTGTGGATACCAGTGCCTGCTTTTGAGCCTGGGTGTGGCAGGGGACCCTAAGATGCCAGTCAGTTCTCCCCAGTGGCTCATGCTGTAGTTCCTGCTCCTTTTGGGGCATCTGAGGCAAGTGTGACGTGCCGCGTAAATGGGCTCAGGCACCTCACAGAGGGGACGCCTGCTCCCAGCTGGGACAGCGAGGGGGGAGCCTGTGGTTTCCTGTGTGGACTCGGCACTGCGCAAGGGTGGGGGGCAGGGCGGGGCCTCTGACCCCCCTCTCTCCAGCCTCCTTATCCCCTTACTTGTCTTGGGGAGGCAGAGGCTTGAGGGGGCCCCAGCCTGAGCCTCCGCTCACCTTAGGGGCTCCCTTCCCTCGCTGTGGGCTGGAGCCCAGCCCGCCCCGCCTGGTGCGCTGGCTTTACCTGCAGACACGAAGAAGATGCCAGCGCTCAGGATGATGTTGTGACGAGTCTTGTAGAACTCGCTGGCCGCGATGCAGAGGCCGCCCATGAACAGCAGAATCACACTCAGGATCGGGAAGATGCTCGAGGCCCTCACGGCCCCTGCGGAACACGGAGGGGCAGGGAGAGAGGGGCGTGGCCGTGAGATGGGGGGCGGCTGAGGGCAGCCAGCAGGAGCCACCTGCACCCACACAGCGGGGAGTCCAGGTTGCCTAGCAACACCAGGAGGGAGAGAAGGAGGGCAAGCTGCTGCCAGCTCACAGCCCTTCAGGGGTCCCCATGACCTCCAGGACCATTCTAGCACCTCACTAGGCACTCAGGGCTCTGTGTACCTTGGCCTCTGTCTCCCTTGGTCTCACCCTGCCTGGTCCCCATATTCCTTCTTGTCCAGCTTGGTAAAATTCCCAAGCCATGTCATTTCGTGCTGACTGTTACCATACCAAGCTCTCTTACTGGAATGTCTTTTCTATTCTTCTTTACTCAGCAAACTTCTACTCATCCATCAAAACCCAGCTCAAAGTCCTCTCCTCTGTGAAGCCTTCCCTGAGTTCCTTATGCATAGTTATTAGCTCTTTGCTTCATGGTTTGGGGAACTCAGGTGCCTGGAGGAGTGGTGTGTGGTAGTGATCAGGTGGAACTACCTGGCTTGGATTTGATTCTGGCCCTAGCATTTATTCTTGTATCTCTGTGCCTCACTTTCCTCTTCTGTAAAGCAGGGATGATGACAGTGCCAGCCTCCTAAGATTGTTGGGAGGATTAAATGAGTTAAAGCAGATAATAGATTTCTTTAAAAATTCCCAGGGCAATAGATGATACTTATTATAATACATACTTTTTTTTTTTTTGTCTGTTTCTGCCATAAGCCCTAGATCCCATGAGGCAAGCGCTGTGGCTTTTCCTTTTCATATTTTTATTTAATGCAAAGACATAGTAAACCCTCAATGCAAGCTTATCATTAAGAGAGAAGTGGTCAATATAGGGTGGGAAGCTGGGCATGGTGGCACACGCCTGTAATCCCAGCACTCGGGAGGCTGAGGCAGGAGGGTCGTTGTGAGTTCGAGACCAGCCTGGGCTGCAAAGTGAGCTCAAGGCCAGCCTGAACTGCATAGAGAGACCCTGTCTCAAAAAGACAAAAAGAAAAAAAAAAAAAAAGATGTGGTGGGGGGAGAATGGGCGCATTGCAGGGAAAAGAGAAAGTGAAAAGCAAAAAGCCAAAAAGAAAAAAAAAAAAAAAGTAAACACTTCAGTACAAGAAGGAGGGACTGATAACTGGGATAGGAGAGAAAAGAATATTTTATTTATTTATTTTTATTTTTTTGAGACAGGGTCTTGTTAGGTAGCTCAGGCTGGCGTTGAACTCTCTGTGTAACCCAGGCTGACTTTGCCCTTAAAGTAATCCTCTTGCCTCAGCCTCCTGAGAGCATTACGGTCATGTGCCACCACACTTAGTTTATTTTTTTTTCTAGTGCAGAGGACGGAATCTAGGGTCTTGAACATGCAAGGCAAGTGCTCTGTCACTGAGCCACAACCCCAGCTGGCAAAAGGTCATTTTGTTTCACGGTACTAGGGATTGAACCCAGGACTTTTGCACTGAGCAATGCCCCCCTAATTGATTATTTGTCTGTTTCAATTTTGAGACAGAGACTTGCTAAGTTGCTAAATGACCCAGGCTGAACTCTAACTTGTGATCTTCCTGCCTCAGCCTCCCAGGGTCTTAGGATTCCAGGCCCTCAACATCATGCCTGGTTAGAAAAAGAATATTTTAAGGGAAAAGAGGATGGCTAGAGTGTCCGGCTGTACTGTGGGAAGAGGGAAAGCAGAGGGAAGACAGCTGGTGGGCCGAACCAGGTGTGTTTGTGAGACAGCCATCTTGGAATGAGGACCAGAGTTGCAGGCCTCCACCAAGTGTCTCTGAGAGGTAGAAGAGTTTCTTTCTACTCAAATCCACACAGGAAGTGCAGGAGGAGTGCTGGGACCCCTGCTGATTCTCTGTCCCTCCCAGGTAGAGTGGCCGGGCAGGGACAGTTTTGGTAGTTTGTATGACTTTTAAGGAAGCGGCATCCTGCTAGCCACGAGGCCCTTCGGTCACACCCAGCTATTTGTTGGGAGGCAATTTAGGGGCAAAGGAACTAGGAGCAGGGACTCTTCTTAGCCTCTGTGTCCCACCCCTCTTTGGGTGGCAGAATGGCCCAGAAGGATTGGCAAGAAGTCCACTTTGTACTTAGACTTTTCTGAGCAGATTTTAGGTAGCTTTCTGTGACAGAAGTGATGTGAGAATCCTGTCACCACCCCCTATGTCTAGCAGAGTCTATGCTCCTGCTGCTTTTTTTTTTTTTTTGAGACAGGGTCTCGCTGCGTAGTTCAGGCTGCCCTTGAATTTGCTATGTAGCCCACGTAGGCCTCAAACACACATCGGTCCTCCTGCCTCAGCCTCTCAAGTGCTAGGATTACAGGCATGAGCTGCCACGCCCAGCTGCTCCTGCTGATTTGTGAGCGGATGAGGTTTTGGTAGGAGGGGCGTGGAGAAGGGTGGGCTCTACATGCAGCTGGAGCATGCGGCTAAAGCTGGCTGTGGATACTGAAGTCAGAGCAAGAGTAAGGGTGAGGGTGGGTGGGGCGTTTACGCTGCTGTCTGAGCCTCACGGGGACAGGGATGCCCTCTGCTCAGACCCAAGGGGGATGCTCCCTCTCTGCAAGTTACTTAAGACAATGCACTCCAGTGAGGGCTGAGACCCAGCCCAGGTACGTGGCACACACGTGTGCAGGGTACATGCAAGCTGGGCACACACATGCACCACTAACAGTCACCTTAATGCTCACATTTACATGTGTGTGGGAGCGGTGAGATCTTATTGAAGACCCAGGAGAATGGAGAGGATATTTGGCAAGCACCCACCCTCTGTCTGCTTGAGTTCCTTCCGAATGTACCGTTAAACCATTTCATCATCTAACAGCTCTCAGGATGCTTTTTTTTTTTCCCCCCTGATTTAGAGATAATTGAGGTTCAGAGAGGTAAAGAAACATCTCCAAGGCCACCCAGCTAGAGATCCAGGATTTAAATCCAGACTAGCCTCTGTACTCTTCCTGTGTGGCTTCCCAGGAGCCTAGGATGGGTGCTGACAGGTCTCGGGAATTGAATTTGGGTTCCCACTGCGCCGATCACTTGCTGTGCAGGGAAGCCAGGTGCCTCGCCCTCTCTGGTTTCCAAGTGGTTCTGCCCTCTGTATATGGGTCTAGTTTCTGGCCAGCTGGCAGGAAGAAAGCGGGTGCGATGTGACCTTTAAGGGCCGCGGTGGCTGCCGTAGGTGCAGAGGGAGGACTTCCTGCCCTGTGTGCTGCCTGGGGCAGACCCAGCCTCGCTCCCACTCAGCCCATTCAGCTGTGGGAGCTGGAGGCCCAGCCCAGCCTTCCTGCCAGCAGCAGGGATGGGGAGTTGGGGCTGGGGTGCTGTGTGTACACGCATGTGTGCACACACACATGCAGTGAGATGTGTGCGGATGGAGTGGAAGGAGTGGGAGGAGGGGACAGCTGTGTGGCAGGTGGCATGGGACAGTGTGGAGGGAATGGAACTGCTTCAGAAGGCAGGAAACAGCTTCTCATATCCTCTACACGGTGGTGGTGGTGGGGACATGAACACAAGCCTCTGTGGCCAGTGTAGCTGGTTCCAACCCACCCTCTTCTTTTTTATGGTACTGGGGATTGAACACAAGTCTTCACGCTGAGCTACACCCCACCCTTTTTCATTCTGAGACACGGTCTCCCAAAGGCAATAAGTTGCCCAGACAGGGCTCAAATTTGCAATTCTCCTGTCTCAGACTCCCAGAGTGCTAGCGTTACAGGCGTGCAGCTCCAGGCCTGGTCCAGTCTCTCTTGAGAGACGACCCTCTGCCCAGAAAGACGAAGACGGGGGCAGCCTGGCGCAGCACCGTGCCCAGGATGCTGGTTCATGAGAGCCCCATTCCAGGCCAGGAAGGATGCTTGTTAAGAGTAAGTGGCTTTTATTTACCCTTTTAGGTTCTTACACTAGGGAGACAATATGATGTTTACACATGTGGGTCTGATTTATTTCACTTATGAGAATGGTCTGTAGTTGCATCCATTTACCTATGAAAGCCTCGAGTTTATCTTTTTATAGCTAAGTAATACTCCATTGTATAAAAATACCACATTTTTTTATCCATTCCTCAGTTGATGGGCATCTGGGTTGTTTCCAAGATTTAGCTATAACAAATTGTGCTGCTATAAACATGGTTGCACATATATCGCTGTGGTATGATGTTTTTAATTCTTCTGGGAAAATACCCAGAAGGGGAATAGATGGGTTAAGTGGGACTTCCAATCCTAGTTTTGTGAGGAATCTCCACACTGATTTCCACAGTGGTTTCACTGATCTACACTCCCACCAGCAGTGAGGAAGAGTTCCTTTTTCCCCACAGCCTCTCCAGCACTTGTTATTAGTTGATTTCTTAATGATAGCCTAGTATAAGAACCTGAAAGAGTAAGTAAAACCCAAAATGTACAATAGATAATATGAAAGGGAAAAAAATTGCTCAAAGGAAGAAACAACTGGGATGAGGGAAAGAAGAAAAAGAAAGAAGGCAGGCAAAATATATCTACATCTATATATATCTATCATCTATATCTATCTATCTATCTATCTATCTATCTATAGAAGGAGAGCTGGGATAACTGTACTGCTGATGTCTAGTGGTTTATTGAAAAGAACAATTAATGCTTAAATTGTTTAAAATTTTGACCAATTCTGCATGCTTATATCTGGTAATCTGAGCAACTGATTTGAAGACAACAATATGCAATATAACAACCACTGGTGAGTTCCTACCATCTTGTCTAGTGAAACTCTCTATCATCTCTAATGTTTTTTTTTTTTTTTTTTGGTTTTTTCTCCGGTACCGGGAACCGAACTCACGATCTTGCGCTTGCCAGGCAGGCGCTTTTTGCCGCTGAGCTAAATCCCCAGCCCCTCTAATGTTTTTTAATTATTATTGTATAATTCTCTTTAATGGTTTGATCAATTTTGCATTCTTACATCTGGTAATCTGAGCAACTTCAATGAGGATAACAATATGTGATATAACAACCACTGTTAATTCCTATCATTTTGTTTTGAAACCCTGTATCATTTTTAATGTTTTTGCTTTGTTTTGTTTTGGTCTGTGATGATGGTATTTTCCTATTGTTCTTTTTTTAAAAAATTATCTTTAAAATAAAAAAAAAGTAAGTGGGCATCTGTGGGGTGGAGGGTGGTCTTGAGGGAAGGCTTTCTGGCTGCACTGTGTCACAGACTGAAAGGGGACTTGGGAGTTGGTCACAGCTGAGCTAGAACCAGGGCTTTGTCACTTACTCGCTGTGGACCCTTGGACAAGGCTCATTACCTGCCCAAGCCTCAGTTTCCCACCCTGTAGAATGGAGCAATAATAATAATGCCAGCTCCCAGCACTGTCAAAAGGCCTCACTGATCCTAGCGTGGTCCACAGAGCAGCAGCACTGAGGGCTGGTGAGAAATGCATCCCTCAGGGGGGCCCCCTACATCTATAGAATTAGAAACCACGTTTCAACAAGGTGTTCCTAACAAGGTTTGTGTGCATGTGAAAGTCTAAGAGGCACCACTGTAAAGATTACATTGAGAAAGGTCTGCACCACATCTGGTGGTAGGTGTAGAGTGACAGCCATTCAGGGTATTTTTGAGGCTCCTCCCCCTTCAGTCCATACACAACTTCCCCCACAAATTGTCCTGAGTTCCCATGGAGGTTGGTGTGGTCTTGGTGCCAAAATCAATCCCCAGGAGCAGAAAACATCCGATTTGTGCAATGAACAAATACTCATGGTTCTCCTAGAAAAAGCACCTGGCATTCCACAGCTCCTGCTAAACTTCAGGGAGCCCTGCTCTGTGCCTGGTTCTAAGGGCCTTGCATGCATTCAGCTGTTGGAAGCTACAGCAAACCACATGAAGCCATGCCCTTGGCTTTGAGGAGACAGCAAATACCTAAAGCAGGCAGCAGCAAACTTTTTCTGTAAAGGGACCACGAGTAGCTGGTGTTGGCTTTACTTGCCACATGGTCTCTATAGCAGTGTCTCCACTTTGTTGCTGCATGGAAATAGTCACTCACAGTATGTAAACCAATGAGTGTGGTGATGTTCCAATAAAACTTTATTGGCGGAATCAGTTAGTGAGCTAAATATGGCTGCTAGTGTAGTTGGTCACCTCTGGCAATAAAATGTACTACGCTAGAGAAGGACCTCGGGGTCTGGAGCAGGGAGACTGTATGTGACCAGAGGTGAGCCCAGAATAAATATAGATGGAGTGCCTGCTGCTGCCGGGTGCTGAGCTGGGCACGGGAGACATTAGGGCTGCAAATCCAGACCTGGTCCCTGTCCTTTCAAAGCTTATGTTCCCCTGAGGGATGTTTCGCTTTAGATCTGAAATGTCTGCCCCCAAGCCTCAGGTGTTTTGAAGTGATTGGATCTTGGGGTGCTATAATTGTCTGTGCATTCATCCCTCTGCGAGTTCATAGCTGAATACACTGCAAGGAGGCAGGGTCTGGTCAGAGGTGGTCACTGGGGTCATGACCCCGAAGGGTGCATTCTCGTCGCTGCACCCTCCCCTCCCTCTCCGCGTCTTGGCTGGCATGAGCTGAGCACCCTTTCCTCTGCCACGCCATTTCTGCCTTGGAGCCAGCTGACCACGGACTGGAACCAGGAACCTAAATAAACCTCTCCTCCTTTAAGTTGTGGGTGTTGGGGGACTGTGTGCAGAGCAAGGAAAGTGACGAAGGTAAGGGAGATAGATGTCATCAGAAGAGAACCACGATACAGTGCTGACAGAAAGGGACCTATAGGGCACATGAAGGTGAGAGTGGATGTGCTCCAGGGACTATTTTAAACACTGTATGTGTATCCACTCGTTATTCTCATCACAACCCTATGGAATGAGTATTTTAATTATGTCCTTACCCAGAACCTGAAGCCAAGCCCTGGAGAGGTTCAGCCATTTGTCCAAGGTCAGCGAACCCAGGCCCGCACATCTGAGCATGGGGGTCCCCTGCATTCGGACTCCCACTGCCTCCCTGTGCCTCCTCTGAGCGCATGTGGCATGCGCTCAGAGGGCTCCCCTGCGGGGGTGAGGTTGGGTGGGTGAGGGCGCCATTGAAAGGCAGGATGGAAGCAGACTGCGCAGAGAAAGCAGTGCAGCTCCTGCAGGGCCTGGAAGGGGCTGAGTCACAGGGAGCTCACTGAGGGGCTGGGGGACCATGAGAGTGGAGGCCTCTAAGGCCAGGCCGTGCAGGGCCTTATAGGCCCCCAGGCTCCATTGGGATGCGCTAAAAAGCTTTCCTCTAGCCTAACAGCGACGGGAAACATTAAAGAGCTCAGAGCAGGCACGGCTGCCGTGATGTGATTTGCATCTTAAGAAGCCAAAGTCAGGGTGGCTTCAGGCACCCAGGGACCCAGGGAGAAGGCTCCTCCCATCTGCTGGGTGAGAGGGGTGAGGGCACTTTGCCCAAGAGGGTGGGTGTGAGAGAAGGTTATAGTGTGACTTCAGGTTTGATGGATGCATTTGGGGAGAGAAGAAGGTGGCACTGGGGTGACTTCTGGGATTCAGTCTTGAATGCTGGCTGGAAAAACTACTTCTGGAGGCTGGGAGAGGACCCAGCTAGGAGCAAGGGGAGAGAAGGGGGAACTCAAGGTTTGGGGCAGCGTTTGAGGTACTCTGTGGAGGGGGCAGTTGGGGGTCGGGCAGGAGCTGGGCTGAGGTGCCAAGCATGGGTATCACAGACACAGGGGTGAGCACGGAGGAGCTCGCCCAGGGACAAGGAGCAGGCTCGGGCCCCAGGCGTGCGCAGCCTCAGTGTTGGGTGACTGGCTAGAGAAGACTAATAGGACAGTCGCCTTGCGTCCCTTGGGCTCCACTTCCTTCTCTGCAAGGTGGAGTGAAAATTCTAACTTGGTCTGCCTCGCAGCACTGCCGTAGCTAAACAGGAAGCACGTGGAAGCCTCTGAGAGTGCAGAACATCAGCAAACAGTGAAACACTGGTGGTTTCCTGAGCTGGCGACTGAAACGAAGTCTCCTAGGTGCCTAGGAACAAGCCGACCTCTCCCCTTTTGGGGGTGCTGACCCGAGTATCTATTCTTTGCAAATCCTCTTTTTGGCCAAATTCCCTTGGCAAATGGTGTTGAGATTTTGTGCTCCAGGAAGCCCCAACCTGTCTCACCGTGAAATCTCTCCCAGGGGCTGTGCTGTCCCTCACTGCTCTGGCGGAGGAGGTGGGGCGGCGGTTGTGTAGCGAAGAGGGGCTTGGGAGACCTGGGCCTGCTGCTCGTCCTGTGCCAGGGGCTCCAGGGGTCCTGGGTGTGTGCTTTCACCTCTCTGGCCTCGGATCTGCATGTGGTGGGGCTGGAATAGGGCATCTCTGTGGCACTGTCCACCTGTGGGTGTTCTGTGTCCCACGCCTCTCCTGCAAGGGCGGGCTGCCACCTCACTTGCTTCCGGAGCTTCCTTTACTAGTCACTCTCACTCGGTGTGTGGAGGACAGGCTCCCAATTTTCTGGGCAGAGTGTTAAGCTCTTTATGTATGTTGTCCCATGTGAGATTTGATCTAGTCTAATGGGACAAAAACACAGATGTGCTGGGTGGGGAGGAAGGAGCTTTCGACACTCATCTCCGTCCACGCTGTGCTGGGTGGTGTAGCCAGTGACCTTGGAAGTGCAGGGAGCACAGGACCTAAGAGAGAGGGAGGGAGAGAGAAGCAGAAGAAAACAAGAGGAGGCGGAGGAAGAGGAAGAGGAGGGGGAAACAACACACGGAAAAAGGAGAAATTTGATGGTGGAAGAAAGTGAAGTCAGAGAAGTCAACAGTGGTGGTCTTTAGGTTTGGGGAATATTGGATTCCATCCCTGTGGGGCTTCTCATCTTAGAAGAAAGCTGAGGCCTACGGGCCTGGCTCCCTGCCCCAGCCCTGCCAACCTCAGACCCTGGCACTGCTTTCTGCTCCTCTGGGTTGTTCTCCGTACACCTGCAGCCGGCGCCACTGCCACATCGCTGCTCTAAGGCCCAGTGGCCTCCTGCTGTAGAGCGAGGCCTCGTCTTCCTGCCGCCTCCCACCCCGCTCTCTATCCTTTGCACTTCCGTGTTGCACACCGCGCATGGCTCAGCAACAGTCGTGGCTGATGCCTACAGGTGCTCCAGGCGCTCCTGGCCGATGTGAAGAGCGGCCTGAGCCCAACTCAGCTAATCCTCATGGTGACCCTGGAAAGATCACAGTGGTCATTGACTCATTGCAGGGAAACCGAGGCCCAGGGAGGTTATTCGGGAAGGGACAGAGCTGGGTTTGAATCCCAGCAGCCCCCTACTGGGGGTAAATGCATCCCTCCAATAAGCCTCCCGAGGGCCTCCTGACTCCGCTGCTCTTGCCTGCCTTGATGGGTGTCCGTTCCCGGCTGGCTGCTTCTCCAGGGAAACCCCGCTTCTTTGGTGGCCTGTTCTTGCTCTCAGGTGGGGCAAGGGTCCCTGGGAAGGTGTCCACTCCAGGTGTAGTCAGGTACCTCTTTTGTGAGGGTGGGGGTGCCTGGACCCTCTCCCCCTCCCCATTTCTGTTCGGTTCCAACCCTGGGAAAGTGTAGCCGTGTGTGTGTGTGTGTGTGTGTGTGTGTGTGTGTGTGTGTTTGTGAGATCTTGGGCACCAGTTTCTTCCCCTCTCCCAGCAGAAGTTGTGGTTATAGTGGCCAGAGCACAGTAGGTTTGGGGTCTAGCACACAGTAGGTGTCTAACACATGACCTCAGAAGGGAGCCAGATTCTTTTGACTTATGTTCCTGCTTCAGATTACACTGTAACCATTAAGACACACCAGTTCCCCGCCCCTAGGCACAACAGAGACATACACACCGTGCGAGGATCCCCCCTCCAGCCCTTGTGTGCAGACACACTCAGACACACACTTAGATGTGTGGTACATAGGTACCAGGAGACACAGAGCCTAGCACAGACTCGTGTGCTCATGCACAACTTCACGTGGGACACACCCGTCATCAGCACCACACCTTGTCATGCTCCTCATGTTCTGTGTATGAGGGTGAGGACAGAGGCCACTACAGCAGGCCTGTCCCATGGCCCCCAGCACTACGTGGGGACACACCGTAGTCACTGCCCATTTCTGAGTGAGCACCAGCCTGGCTGTCACAGTGACCCAGGGAGGTGACAGGGGATCAGGTGTCACCTCACTCACCGATCACGGTCACTCCACTGTGGGAAAAATAGAGCTCTGTGAGTCGGGACAAGCTGTGGGGCTCCTCAAATACTCAGAGGCGAGGAATGGGAGTGCCTAGTCATTCATTCATTCATTCATTCATTCATTCATCCTTCAAGTGTTAATGGAGGATCCTCCTCCTGCTGGCCCTCCAGGTGGTGCGGACACTGCTGGAGGCTGGGCTGCAGGGTCTGGAGCACACGAGCCTGCTGCCTTCAAGCTCAGAGAGGAGCTCTGGACTCCTGTCCCAGCCAGCCAGCCCCTTGGTCCCTTCTCCATGCTCTGCTCCTCAGTCCTGCTGGTGAGCCAGAGGGCAGGGTGACCCCAGGTGGGGTCTCTTCACCTTCCTGGTGCTGAGATGTGGTGCGCTCACTGCCAGACAGACCTACCTCTTCTTTGCCCCCGAAACACGCCCTGCTCTTCCTGCTGGAAGGCGTCTGCTCTTGCCTTGCCCCCTACTGTCACCCTGTACCCTTCAGCCCCTTCCAGAACTCTGAAACCATCCTGGGACAGAGGGCAGGGACGGAGAGGGGTGCACTTGCTCATCGCTTGTTTCCTCCACTGAGTCAATCTTCACCACATTCCCCCTACTGACGACGGTGTCCAGTGCACGATGGGTGTCGGGTAAGTGTCTCCCGAGAGAATGAAGGAAAGGAATGAATTAATAATGCTTTTGGAGCCCAAGTGTGCCACAAAATCCTAGGCCAGTGGGTCTATCTACAGATGGCTCACCCTCAGGAACGGGGTTGTATGACAGGTGAGATGTGCAGGTGGGTGTGATAGACTTGAACGCTGCGCTGGCTCAGGCCCCACCCCCAGAGAAAGACCCTCCCACCTCCACCAAAGCCACGCCCACCTCTGGGAGTAGCCCCGCCCACCTTGCTCGCCCTGGGTGCTCTTCTCCTGGAAGCACCTGGTGCATGCATGGTTCTTCTTGGCATCTGACCATGACTTACTTCTTCATATCTTCACCCACCCAGTTACCTCCTTGCTCAGTCAACAAAGTGAGCTCTGTTGGGCTCCAGTTCTGGGCTGGGCCATGGGCTAGGGGTTTGGGGTGCAGAAATGCTTGGGGCAGGGCTCTACCTTCCAGCTGCTCATGACCACATAGGGTCATGACCATGCGTGTGAACCGGCAACAGTACAGTGAAGCTCACAGGGGTGAGATGAGATGGTTCAGGGTGCAGGGGAGGCAGAGGCATGGAGTCAGGAAGCGGTGGGTGTGGGGTGGGGGTAGGGGCTCCTTCGAGAGAAACCGTTCCTATCTTCCACTTTCTCTTGCTGACCAGCTTTTGCACTGTTGTTGTTGTCTAGTCCACCACTAGCACTTTTTTTTTTGGTACCGGGAATCCAACTCTGGACCTTGCACTTGCCAGGCAGGCGCTTATGCCTCTGAGCTATGTCCCCGGCCCCTACCACTAGCACTTTATAAATCGGGATCATCAAATGATGTCCAGTGCGACTGCTGCCTGCTTTTGTGAATGAAGTTTGGCTGGAATACCACCATGTCCACTTGTTTCCGAGGGGCCTGGGGCTGCTTTTGAGCAGAGACTGTAAGTTTTGAAAGGCTCAAGATACTCACTGTCTTGTCCTTTCTGGGAAGAGTTTGCTGACCCTAGTTACAGATGCCCCAGAAACATCGCTGAGTTTCACCAACTCAGATCAGACCTGGGGGACCCCTCACTGCAAACTCGAGTCCTAGCCTGTTGTCTTGGGACATCATGAAGAACTCTGCTGTGAGCTCAACTCTACTTAATGTGGAGGAAACCGGGCTGGGGATTTAGCTCAGTGGCAAAAGCGCCTGCCTGGCAAGCGCAAGGTCGTGAGTTCGGTTCCCGGTACTGGAGAAAAACCAAAA
>NW_004955413.1:23150398-23363048 GCF_000276665.1 Chinchilla lanigera
GAAAACCCCTGTTTTTCGAATATCAGTTCATTCCTCAAACACTGACCTAAAAAAAAAAAAAAAAAAAAAAAGAAAAAAACATGTGGAGGAAACCGAGGCATACAGTTGGTGGGAATTGCCACTGGAGAACCCTATGTTTTTCCTTTATTGAGCAAAATGCATTTATTAAGCACCTACTGTGTTCTGGGGGCAGCAAGGAGATGAGGCAAGATTCTTCCTCCAAGGAGCTTACCACCTGGCCGGTAAAATGTCACATCATCACTAAGCTGTGAGATCTGTAGCCAGGAGCATTGTGCCAGGAGTGGGGCTCAGCTTCAATCACACCCCTCTACTTCATCTCCTGAGTCCAGCTGTTTCCCTGATACACCTCCTCCACCCCACTGGCCAGGTGTGCCCTTTGGGGGGGCCAGGGATGATCTTGCTTGGCCATGGTGGCCTCCCCAGCACTGGGCGTGAGATTTTGTATACAGCAGGTGCTCAATTTATGTTTACTGCCCTGCTGGTCTCCTATACTAAGACCAGGCTGACTGAGAGCTCCACACACAGCAACAGATAGTGACAACCCCGTGTCCCTGTGGGAGTTCTATTTCAGAGCAACGTCTTAGGGGAATTCGTAAAAGGAAATGACAAGCATGGTATGATGTTGTTTCCCTTTCAAAAAAAAAAAAAAAAATTGTTCCCTTTCTCTCTCTTTCCAGCTTCCCGGCTTCATGTTCCATGGACTTCTCAATGAAGCCAGATTCCAGGCTGACCTGAGCGCTGGCTTTGATGTGAGGAGTAATTATTGAAAGAGACAGGGGCAATCCATATAATAAAATGTCTCCTACATTTTTCATAAAAACGATCTGAGGGTGACGCTAACCACTCCGCGGGGGGGAGGGTGGAGGAGCACAGGCTGAGCGCAGACTGTCTGGGCAGAGGTGGTACCGGCCTGAGAGCCTTCAGCTCTGCGGGCCCAGGCCTCAAGGGCTCTCAGCCTGTCTCCGGGAAATCCCTTTCTCAGGGAGTAGGGAGCCTTGTTAGTTTTTGCTGATGCTTGAGAAATTCCCCTGGGGCCGCAGAATGCTGTCTCCTGATAATATGTCTCAGGTGGATTTAAGATCACAGCTGTTACATCGGGATTTAACTTTGATTTGACTTGCGGTGGAAAAGGAAAAAAAAAAAAAACAACTCTTTTTTCTTTTTTTTTTTTTTTTTTTTTTTACCCTTAGTGGAAGTTCCAAGCTCTAGTATTGGCTGGTGGAATTTCTCCCTAATTTGCTTAAGAAATACTCGTGCTGGGCTGGGGACAGAATGGAGAAGAAAGAGAGAGAGGGTCCTTGCCTCTGGGAGTTGGGGGATGGCTAACCTACCCAGGGGGCGGGGCATTTCCTGGAGGAGGTGATGTTTCACTTGAGCCTGGAGGGTGAATAGGAGTTTGCGAGACAAAGAAGGGTGTTGCGGGCAGAGGGAACAGCACGCATGATGGTTTGCTCTCCAAAGAGGAGGAAAGAAAGCAGCTGGGTACAGCTTCTCCCTGTCCTCTGCAGAGACCAGGCCCCGCAGGGGGCCTGATCCTAGGCTCTCTGAAGGAAGGAAGCACAGGACCCGCCACCTGGAGAGAGATTAAAAGATTGTGCAACTCACGGAGGAAATATTCTGCTGTGTCAGCTTCGTAATCTGCATCCTCTGGGAAGTGATCGATTTGCTTGCACAGGCCTTTGAAGTTCCCTGCAAAACAGAGGAGAGGAGCGCGTGAGCCGTGGTCCTTTGCGGGGCGCCGCGCCCCAGCCCCCTCCCGACTCCTCGCTCTTCTGAAGCTCGGCTCACCCCGGAGGAAAGGATCGCTTTGTCTGTTTGGACATCTGCCTGGCGGATCAAAACACACACACCGCAGCACTGCGGAGAGGATCTAAAGCTAAGACTTCAAAACCCTGCCTTCCATCCCTGCGTCGCGGCTGCTGAGGATTAGCTGAGCTTGGCAGAGGCTGAAGTTTCATTCTGGGCCTGGGCCTCGCTAAGGAGGCTGATGGACGTGCATCCCTTGCGCCCGTGCCCCAGCTTGGCGGGGGGTCGCCCTGTGTCTTGCATGTGAGAAAACTGCAGATTGATTCCCCAAAAAGGCAGACCTCAGACTGGCAGCAGCAGTCAGCCGCAGGGCCCTCAGTGGAGTCTGTAGAACCTGTGCCCACCTGCAGGGGGTGACATTCGCATCCCAGGCCCTGACAGCTCTGGGGATCCCCAAGGCTGAGTCCCCATGGGGCCTGAGCCCTTCTATAGCAGCTCATTTTGGCTCAGGCCTGGGAGAGGGGTGTCATCACCCCATTTTACAGACAAAGAAACTGAGGCTCAGGGAGGCTCATGATCTGTGGCTAGGACATGATGCAGTCAAGGCTCACACTACGGCCTAGATATTTCCAGAATGATGGCTGAGCAGTGGCAAACCAGTCCAGGGGCCAACTCTAAGCCCGAGGCCCCAGTAGGTCCTCCCCAACATTCACTGAGTGAATTCATGAACTATCAAGGCAACCTTTATCACACCGATGAAGAGTGTCCAATTTACAGTTGCTAGCGTATCTGTTTCACAGTGGCGGGACTCTTGTCTGTCTCATGCATTGTCCTGAGCCCAGCACCAGCAGAGGTGCCACTAATGAACGGAAAAGAATGCTGGGAGGCTGGGCCAGGCCCAGATGCAGGATCTGTGGTCAGGCTGCCTGGTGCAGCCCAGCTTCCTTGTGTTGACTCAGTTTCCCCATCTGAGGGCCCACACACAGTGCTTGGAATGGTACCAGGTGCACTCAGTCCTTGAGCGCTCTGGTGTAAGAGGGAATGGATCTAGGTTCAGCCACAGACGTTTGGGGATTGTCTATAACACTGGCTACTACCACCTAACTGGTGGAGTCCTTAGCACCTGTTTGCACTTTATTTTTTTGTAGAGTCTGAAGGTGCCACAAGTAGGACTTGGTTTTATTATGTACCATCGATATCACTGAGAAATTTTAAGGCATCATTACAAAGACCTATATATATATATTCCTAAGTCAAAAATCCAAAAGCCGAAATGCTCCAAAATCCAAAACATTTTAAGCACCAACCTGACACCACAGGTAGAAAATTCCACCTCGACTTCCAGTGCAGGGGCATAGTCAAAACATAGGCACAGTAAAAATATTGTATAAAATCACCTTCAGGTTATATGTATATGAAATATAATGAATTTCATGGTTAGAGTTGGGTCCCATCCCACAGGATATCTCATTATGTATCTGAAATATTCTAAAATAAAAAAAAAATCTGAGATTCCCAACTTCTGGTCCCAAGTACTTTGGACAAGGGATATCTAACCTGCCTCTTATAGCCAGCAGACAGGTATGTGTATGCATTCTAGATGAATATAATAAGCACTTTATGTATTTCCTGTCATGTGGTGCCCATTGTAAAGAGGAGCCCTGCTCCCATTCACACACAAACTGTCCCAGCACCAAATTCACCAACTTTCCTGGCTTCTTAAACAGTTTCCCAGCATGCATTGGAACTTCTGGTCACAGCACTGAACGAAGCTCACGGAGTCCAAACGCACCTACTGGCAGATCACTGAGTGGTTTGGCCTTTCGTTCTCTTCAGCCTCCCTACATTTTTTTCTCCTACCTCCTGCTTCTGGGGGTGTACACAGGAGGCCTGGGCTGCCCACCCCCTGATACACCATTGTTCTTATCACTCGTACATTTTCCTCTCCCTTCTCTATCCTGAAAATTGCTGCAAAGTAGATAAAAAATTCTCCCTATTGTTAAAATTACAAATCAGAGTGGGTGAAAAGCACTTAGCAAAGCACTTTCATTTTCCTTCAATTCAATCAGCTCAGAGCCAGGCATCTTTATAAGGAACGGGCCCAGGAGGCTCTCTTAGAGAGTCCTTCCTACCAATGTGCCCTCAGGTGCCTAACAAATTGGGGTCAGAGCTCCCCTGGGGACCCAGGGCTGGCAGGTGGTGCTGCTCTGGTCTCTCATTCAAGGGCAGCAGCTGCATCCCGGAGGCCACGCCTACACCTGCTTCCCTGACTGGCTGCTCTGGGCCGAGCCTGGGCCCCAGTCACACTGGGACCCGTGGCTTCCGGCACAAAGCAAGGTTGAGGAGATGCACCTGCAGAGGTCGGAGGGAATCGCAAGCCACTGCACCTCTCCTCTGAGCCCTGTGCTGGGCACCCTGACTCACAGTCTCTCCCTCAAGCCTGGCTCGGTGAGCACCCCTCAGGCTCCCTCTGCAAGCTTGAGCCTGGCCATGCTTGCCCACGGCTCTTCCTCCTCACCGCCATTCATCCTGTCCGTGTCCTGCCTGCGGGAGTGTCACAGTACCTCTCCTTGCCCCTGCCTTGCTGTGGGCAGCACCTCCATCGAATGAGCTCCCCTGGGTGACACTGTAGCCTCCCCACTGACATTTTGCACCCACTCTTTCGCCTCCCTATAGAATAATCTCAAAGATCCTTCAAAATGAAAATCTGATCCTATAGCCACCAGCTTAAAACACACCAGCTTAAAGCTCACCACCTTTAGGAGGCCTTGACCTCTCTCTCTTTCTCTCTCTCTCTTTTCTGGGTCTCACCTCCACCCACTTCCTCCTTCTCCATTCTTCTTGGTCTTCTCTCATGTCCTGCTCTTTCCTACCACAGGATCTTTGCACATGCTGGTCTTACTGCCCTAGCCCCACCCCACATCCTTTGTTGCTGTCTCTTGACCTCCCTCTACACCTTGCTAGGGAGTGTCCACTCCCACTTGGCAGTGTGGGTCAGGGGAGATGATGCCCACCGGAATGTTTGGTGGAGAGGAAAGAAAGGACAGGCCACAGAAAGGAGGGAGCTGAGTGAGAGGGGACAAGGTCCAGGACACAAGCACAAGGGTAGGTGCACAAAGAGTTGGCACCTGTGGTGGATGTGGTAGGTACAGCTTGTGATACATCCCTGCTGGTTGCTGCTGTTTTCCTCATGAAAAGGGAAGCAGTATCCTCAGAGGAGGGGTGGAAGGGCTGGAGGCTTGAGGAAAGACGATGGAGGTAAAATGTCCCCCAGGAGCCTGGAGTAGGGACAGACCGGGCTGTACAGGGGGTGACACGCTGCGTGTGTATTGGTGGCTCCAGGTCCCTCTTGGGATTCGGGGTTCTCTCCAGCAGGGTGCAGGTGTGGTGTGGTTGAGGACTCGCCTTTACCATGAGGAGGCTTGGGGTGAATGCGAAGATGGAGTGTGCCTCTAAGCTGCTGGGTAATGGGGGACTGTGAGACGGTGTATGTGGCTCTGTGTGTGTGTGTGTGTGTGTGTGTGTGTGTGTGTGTGTGTGTGTGTGGCCAATGCATTGGAAGCCTTAGGCTGAGCGTCAGGGAATTGTCAGAGTCGGGCTCAGGGAGCAGAGCTGGGACAGTTAGGCAAGGGCATGAAGGAATGGGGTGCAAACGACGGATTGTTGGGGTGTGTGTGCGTGCGCGTGTGGTTATCAGTAACTTCAAGGTTGAGGGTAAGACCAGGAACGTGGGTGGCTCAGGTGGCAAGAAGGATGATAGTCAATGTATTCGGCAACTGAAAAGGTCATACAAATTAATAATAAGGCAGAACGAAAACACGCGCCTTTACTTTCTGTATACATCAAGTATATATTAAGAAATGGCCTAGCCAGTTAAAAGTCGAAGTGCAAATGATACAGCAAATTATCCTAATAAGCCGCAAATCAGTGGTTGGTTTTTAGAAATTATTGGTGTGATCTTTTGATGATGAGGCTGTTACAAGCTAAATGATGGCCCTGTCTGGCTGCGATTTGACACGGGGAGAAGCACCAGATGCTGCCCCGTCTTCTCTGCTGCAGGGAGAGCTGTTGGTCTCCGCAAGTGTGCGGTTTTCTAAACTGTGCATCCGTGTTCGCAGATCTATGAAACTGACCCTGGATTCCGTGCCTGGCAGCCCCAGGAGGCCAGGCCTGGAGCAGGACGACCCTGCAGGGAGCCCTGGGGAGAGTGGGTGAGGGGCCGGAGCCTTAGGGAGAGCCAGCGGGAAACAGCTGTTTCTTCTGCCCACCCCCGCTGTAGGGCCAGATGTGATCAGACTGGGCCTTGGGGCGTGCAGAGCTGCAGGTCCTGAGGACAGAGCTCAGCTCTTTTCCCTGCCCTGGGCAGGATATGTCGGTGCAATAGTTATTCATCATTTCACAACCAGGGGGCAGCATGACACGCCAAGGCGGATCCTTGGGAGGGAGAGAGAGGTCAAGGCCAGGCAATGGGCTACTGGCTGCCAGCTTTGAAGTCTCCAAGGATGACAGGGTGGCGGGGGACAGGGGGGCAGCGGGCAGGGCTGGCATCTGCAGGGGAAGAGGGGGACCCCAGGCAACCTGAAGGGTGCGGGAAGTTGCGGGGGCTGGGGTGGGGAGGAGTGGGAGAAGGGCATGGAAACAACTCCCAGGAGCAGCAGGCTGGGGAGGCCTGGCTGGGGGCAGGAGGGATCCTGGTGTGAGCTGAGGCGGGTGTGGTGCCGTGGGGACAGACGTGTTTCCAGCCAGCAAGCAGAGAGGAGGCGGGGAAGATGGGGCTTCTGCTGACACCTGGACACAAATTCCAGAGGTAGAGGGGATTTTCTCCTGCCCTCTGCCCTTCATGGGCTCGCACTTTGGAGGGACAGACAGAAAGTACAGAATGGACGAGAGCGCAACCGCTCACATACTATATTAGAAGGGCGTGCCAGGCATTATGAGAGCACAGTCCTGCCACTAACATTTATGTGGCACCAACTGTATGCCATGCTCCATGCAACCTGCTGAGCAAACAGAGGAAAGTGAATATACTCTGCCCTCAAGGTACTGCAGGCTGGGCGAGGAGACAGAACACACATGCAGTGGTGTGGCGAGGTGTGCGGTGACAGAGAACAGAGCGGCCGGAGCCCACCGAGGGCCCAGGGAGGTCAGGTGCACGTGGGCGCTGCCACAGTCCTGGGAGGAGACCGGGTGCTGCAGAGGAGGGGAAGGGGCTAGGCGGGGGGTGCAGGTGGGCACGTGTGCTAGTGTTTGCCGGGGTGCGAGGAGGAAGTGGGGGGCTTTTAGGGGGAGGAACCAGCAAGAGTGGTCAGGGAAGCTCTGGATACACAAGGGGGACGAGCAGTGCTGGGCCAGAGAAGCTCTTCCAGAGTGCGTGGGCCCTGCAGGGCTGATGAGCGGTGCTTGTCCCTGACTTGCATTCTCATTCTCGTCGCTTGAACTCGGCCAGGGCGGGAGTATTTACACTCTGGGAACCGGCAGTTGCTACAATTCAGATCTCCCCCGCCCCCTCCCCAGAGCTGTCTGTTACACATTTCCCAGTATGTGGCAGGACACAAGGCAGCCCTGGATGAGGGAGTCCAAGGCTCCAAAGCTGTGACAAATTGGGGGTCTGAGACTGGATGCCTGGGGTAGCTGGCCGGGGTGGCTGGAGAGGCAGCGGAGCAGACCCTGCAGGGTTGAGCTCATTGAAGGAGGGGACATCTCACAGCTGGGTCCCCCACGGGCCTGGCTTGGAGCTGGGAGGGAGGAGGTGTAGGGGAGTCTCCCGCAGCCAAGGGGCTCAACGACCACACCCAACGACCACACCTCAACGACAAGGGCCGGGTGCGGTACCTGCCCCAAAGCCCAAGGACTTGGAGCCAGCGGCTGCACCTCTGGCAGCTGGAGCTCTGCCTCCGGGAACTTCCTGGGACTTTGGGCTTGCAGGTATTAAGTAGTTTAAAAAGAGGTTTCATCAGCTTTGTCAAAAGCACATTAATATCTCCCAACACCAACTGCTGTCTTGTTTCTTTAGCTACAATAAGCTCCTTGTAAACCTGGTCATTAGGGGCCGCGCAGCTGCTGGTTTATTTTCACATATTCATGAGAACTGAAAGAGCCGACTTGGAGCCAGGAGGCCTGGGGAGGAGGCTGGCGAAGTAATTTTTTAAGTGAGGCAAATGAAGGGTTTGGTGGGACTGCTTTTTCTGTGCTTTAAAACTTTTCTGCTCCTGGCTTTTTGCTTTCCTGGCAGGGCTCTCTCTGACAGTGGGGACTTAGGAGACTGGGAAGGGTGGGCCATGGCCAGCTTGCTCCTGGACGGAGCCCACTATGCTCAGGACAGCGCCACCACCAGCTGGTGTGAAGGTTCAGAAGGAGAGTCTGCGTGGTGTGCCTCAGTTTACTCATTCGTTTGTTCTTCCATTCATTCATTCATTTGTTCGTTCATTTAGTGGATAGTTCTTTTATTTTTGAGGCAGAGTCTCGCTATGTAGTTCAGGATGGCCTTGAACTCACTGTAAAGCCCAGGCTGGCCTTGAACTTGCCACGATCCTCCTGCCTCAGCCTCTCGAGTGCTGGGATTACAGGAGTGCACCCTATACCTGGAAGACTCAATGAATAGTTTTGAATGTTACTCTGTGCTGGGTACTGGGCAGGCTCCTGGCAGGAGCAGGACGGGTAGGAAGTCTGTTCAGTCTGCTGTCTTCCCTGAATTTTCTCTCTCCGAGGGCTCTGCGCTGGTACTCTCCAAGGCCATCAGCGCTCCGGGCTGAACACAGGAAGCGCTTGGTTGTCGGATGTTGTATCTTGCCCTGACTTTGGTCCCCACAGCGACTTATTTAGTTCTTTCCATGGGGTGTAGAGAAGGGTATTGGGCTCTGGACTCAGAGAGATCTCACGTCTCTGCAGCTGGCTATGAGCTGTGTGTGTCTGTGCATGTTGCATGACCTCTCTGTGCCTGTTTCCTCGGTGAAAGACAGTGATATTTATCTTTGTGCTACGAGGTTGATTCTGAAGACTCACTGAGACGACAGAAGGGATGCCCTGGGTGATTCCTACCCTAGAGCTGCCCTCTGTAATGTTCTTCCTCCTCCTGTTTCCTCTGCAGACGGCACTTTCTGGGAGCCTTTCTCCACCTCCTCAGCTGGGAAGACTTTTCCTCCCCAACGCTTCCCTGCGGTGCCACTCAGAGCTCAGATTTTCGTCGTGCTAAGCTGGATTCTCAGGGGTGGGGGTGGCTGGAGGCACCAGAACCCCTACGTTCCTCAGATGCTCTCAGAGGGGACCTCACTTTGGGTTACATAACAAGGCTGTCGAGCACCTTGCAGCTGCCTTGATCCTATTCTGCTTTCGGATTGTCACTTGGGAACAAATAGCTGCACATCTGTAAACTCTCAAAGGCAGATCTCTTACAGAGAGCTCCTGGCACGACTCTAAGATGCCCACATGTGCGGTGCAATGGTTCTGAAGTTGCGATCTGCCTTGTTACTGGTGGGTTTATTTCCTGCAGCCTCTGACTTTTTTTTTTCCTTAAAAAATCATCATTACCTTAATGGCGGACTTCTTAATGAATGATCATGGGTACCTGACAAAAGTTTACTGAACAAATGAACCAAGGAACCCGTGTGTGTCTGCTGCATACTCCAGTTCTCTTAAACAGATGAGCAGCATGTCAAATCTTAGACTCCCCGGGGCGCAGGATCTGTTGTACTTCTATTATTAAAAGTCTATTTGACAATATCAAGATGTATGTGTATGCCACAACTCAGCAATCGCTCTTAGAAATGTGTCTTGGAGAAACCCCTGCATGTATGCGCCAGAAAATATAGATGGGAAAGTTTCTAACAGCGCTGTTTGTCATAATGCACACTAGGAATAAACCATATTTTCTTTTGCCAGAAGAGTGACAGTGCCTCGGAGCATAGGAATGTGACAGTGATTCCACAGTGGTGAGACTGAGTGGACCCCAGCTACCCACGACAACTCAGATACGAGCCGCAAACATAATATTGGACAACCGAAAAAATCAAGCTGCAGAAAGACACATGCAGCATGACGTCACTTCCGCAATGTTAAAAACACGTACAACTAGTTGGTAGATCATCTCCAACTGCTGGCTGAACCTAGATGTCAGTGGGAGGTTGGTTCTAGGACCTCCCATGGCTACCAAGATCTGAGGCAGCTCGAGTCCTTTCAAGCAAGGGCAGATGCAGCACCCACAGATGCATCTGCTGACTCCGTGTGTGTGTGTGTGCGTGTGTGTGTGTGTGTGTGTGTGTGTGTGTGTGTGTGTGTGTGTTGTGTAAATGGGAAAGTCAAGCAAGGAAATGTAAGCACAAGATTTCAGCGTTTGCCCGAGGCAGGGAGGGCAGGCAACTCTAACAAGCTGGGGATGCTCCATTTTCTAACCTGGTGGTGAGTGCATGAGTTTCATTTGATTATTGTGCCTCACCCCTTGCAGCGACAGAGCTGGCTGGCTGTGTCCTAATAGCCTGTCCTGTCCGTCTTTCCACGTTTTCTCTGGAGCCTGGCTTCTCAGGGTAGAGACTTTAGTTTCCAGCCTCTGTTGCAGCTAGAGATGGTCCTGTGTGATTCCGTTCTGACCAATGGACATGGCAAGAGCTGTCCTTCAGGACAGGGGGTGTGCCCTTGTGGCCCTTGGCCCTGGTACGTGGCTTGTGGAACTCTGTACTGTCTTGCCTAGAGGCTGGGGCACTGTGTGGGGTAAATAAGATAGAGGCGCTCTGGTGGGTCTGCCAGCCTGGCACGGCTCGTGTCCAGAGTTGTGCAGTTACAGGGAAATAACTCCTTTTTATTTGCATTAAGTACCTCATAGCCCAACTAACCCTATGGAACACAACAATGTGGGTTTATGTTTCCTTTTTTGGTGGGGGGCGAGTACCGGGAATTGAACTCAGGACCTCCTACTTGCCAGGCAGGCCCTGTGCCACTGAGCTACATCCCTGGCCCTAACAATGTGGGTTAAGAATCTTTTTATCTTATCTTTTAAAAAAATAAGTTTCATGGTATATATTTATGGAGTACAACAGGCTGCTCTAAGACCCCTCAGGTACGTGTAATAAAACAGTCACTATAGTGGAGCAAATCACATTGCTACCCAACTGCCCCCAAGAGCGGCTGTGATCTCAGCCAAAATGGCGGACTAGAGATCCTGTTGTGCCAAGGACACATCAGACCTTTCAGTTTATTCAGCCTATGTATTTACTACTTTGTATCATTTGATCTGTGTCTCTCCATTCTCCACCCACTCTTCCGTAGCAACTGTTCCATTCTCTACTTTCATATATTTAAACTTTAAAAACAGTCTCCCTATAAGTGAGATCATGTGTTAGTTTTCTTTCTGTCTGACTTATTTCACTTAGCATAATGTCCTCTAGATCCATGCATGTTGTGAATGGCAGGGTCTCTTCCTTTTTAAAGGCTGCATAATATTCTTCCATGTGTGTGGATGCATGTATAGCAGTTTCTTAGCCAGTTGTCTGTTGGTGGACACCCAGGATGTTTCTGTATCTTGGCTACTGCTGCCATGAATGTGGGAGGTGGTGTTTTCCTCTCCTTTGGCTGTGTGCCCAGACACGGATTCCTGGGTCATGCAGTGGATCTCATTTTAATTTCTTTAGGAGCCTCTGTCTATTTTCCACTGTGGCTGCAGCAATGCACACTCCCACCCACAGCGCACGAGGGCTCCCTTTCCCCACCCCTTCGCCAGCACTTGGCATTGCTTGCCTTTCTGGACATAGCTCTCCTACTGTGTGACATGGCGTCTCTTAGTGGTTTCCATGTGCCTTTTTGAGGGTGACTCTTATGTTGCTTTTGGAGAAATGTCCGTTGAGGCCCTCTGCCCATTTTAAAATCAGATTATATGGGTTTTTTTTGCTACTGAGTTATGTATATATCTTGTATATATCTCAACTATTTCCCCCAATTCCCATTTTGTTGATTGCATAAGTAGTCTCTTATGTGTATTTAATACTAAACATGTTTTAAACTGCTTTTTAAATCAAAGACAATCGATTGAAATTTCAGTGCTTGGCACGTAGTACCTGCTCACTAAATATCTATTCAATAATTGACAGCTGAACAAATGAACAGATGTTGCTGTGTTGCCCACAACCTCTTTGTTTGGACCAGCTTTACCCTTTCAGTGCCGGCTCTTGCGTGAATGAGAGAAAGAGCTTGGGGGAAGATGGAGAATGAGCATGCGCGGGGTAAGCCGGCCTCAGGCTCCGGGAGCCGGGAAGGGGCTGGGGGCGGGTGTGACCCCAGACGGAGGAAGGGTGTAATAGATCCCAGGGAGGACCGGTGAGCCCAGATCTGTGGGTGCTCGGACACTGGGGAAAAGGCTCCAATGGTGGTCAGGGCCACACACAGGGGGCTGGCTGTGGGGGAGCTCTAGCTCTGGAGCAGGGCAGAAATGAGTGCACACTCCGGGCAGCTTTCAGAGCGCCCAGGGGAGTCTCGGGCGCTATTCACGCTGCAGTCTGATTGGAGCTGCTCCTGCTGGGGTTGTGGGGCTTCTACAGGGCCAGGAGCCAATCTCAAATGTAATCTGTGAAGCTGGTCTGTAGGTTTGGGTGTTGTCATACACCAAGAAGGGACATTTGGTTAACTTTCCCCGCAGAGAGCCCATTTCAGTTCAGCTCTTCTACTAGACAGCAGTGAATCTCAGTGGTCAGCCACATTGGCTGCCCGGATTTGTGCCTCAGTTGTGCCACGGAATCCCCCTGGGCCTCAGTCTTCCCAGCTGTAGAATGGGAGACAGCCAGACCTGTCTGATAGGACTGTGTGTATTGCACAAAATCCTGCAAGGCGAAGGCTTAGCACAGTCCCTGTCACCTAGCAGGCACTCCATAGCGACAGGAGCTGTTGCACTTTGCTGGGCCCTGTGGTACAGCGGGCCACACAGTCCCCACCCTCAGCATTCCCACTCCAATGTGAGAAGAGGACACTAAAGACGAGGTGATCGTACAGGCAGGACTGTGCAAATGACCCTGTCTGCCCTAGAGCCCCAGGAGTGGGCGGATAATGAAGAAATGCTGTCATGTGTCGCTGGCTCTAGTTCCTCTCAGCCAGCCTTGGGGAAGTGGCTGAGCCACTCATGAGAGAGCTGTCTCAGTCCCTCCCCATTGCCTCGTAACTATGTGCTCCCGGACAAGTCGTCCCGCTTTCGGCATTTCGGTGGGTCCCTGACTTCCCATCAAGGACCTCCTGGGTGGTGTTGAGGTGTGACAGAGAGAGGATCATACGCAGGAGTCCTCATCCCCAAGAACTAGGGGCCTAGGTGCCCCAAGACAAGTAACAAATGCACCTGACCCAGCGTGGAAACCACAGGCTGAGTGGTGGGGAAGAGGCCACCCCCAGCCCGGAACAGGCTATGCTGGGACCCTGACTCTTCACAAAATCTGTTTGGGCAGGGACTGGTATTTTCTCCACCTCAGAGGTGCAGAGACGGAGGTGCAGCCAGGGAAGGGACCACCCTGGATTGGTTACTGTGTGGAGAAGTATAAATTTGGAGCTGGGCATGGTGGCAAATGCCTATAGTCCCAGCAATCTGGGAGGCTGAGACAGGAGGATGGCAAGTTTAAGCCCAGCCTGGGCAACTTAGCAACTTAGTGGATATATCTATATCTATATCTATATCTATATCTATATCTATATCTATATCTATATCTATATCTATCTATCTATCTATCTATCTATCTACCATCTATCTATTTATCTATCTTTCTATCTCAGTGAGGAGGCCCCAGCTCCAATTCCTAGTAGTGAGGAACAAACAAACTAAACTTTGGACCAAGCCACTGAGGGGCGGAAGGTGGAAGGTTAATGTGATAAATTTGTGCTTTAGGACAACACCCTGGTGCTTTAATGGGAAATGGATCAGAGGGACAAGACCGGGAGCCAGCATCCCAGGTCCTTCCATGGAGGGAGCAGACCCCAGTGGCCTTACCTGCTGTGTACAATGCACACCAAAGTTTTGGCCACAGATCCCCCCAGGAGCCCCTCGGTTCACGTTCATCCCTTACGTGCATTCAGGCTGGTGGCCCAGAGGGCGGAGACTGCTCGGGCAACAAGGATCCGCAGGTGGAGCCACCCATCTAACCACACTCCCTTTCCAAGCCAAAGACACGCTCCTGCTTGATCTGCATGACTTCTGTGGCCTGTGGCACAGCGCCATCCCAGCCACAGCCGGCCAGACGGTCAGACCCTGGCTTTCCATCATCTCGGCTCAGCCTTCACTGTGATCTTCTCTCCCAGCGGGATGCAGCACCTTCTCTCCTCTTCTCAATGGGAAACAATGTGCATTTCACTCAGGAGGGGAGAGGCTGGAGCCAGGGGCGGAAATTACAGGCAGGGCTGGGACTAGGTGAGGTGCCTGGGCGCTGCCTTTAAGGAGTGCAGAGAGTGCCTCCCATTTTGACCCTCATCCTATCCTGGCCCTGTGTAGCGGGGGGAAGATGTCAGATCGGTACCTATGTCCGAGTTGTGGTTTCCAGAGCTGCCTCCCAAGGTAGTGAGCTGCCTGGTCCTGAAGGGTCCAAGCACAAGGTGGTTGGCTGCCCCTTAGGGATGCTGAGGATTCCATAGAGGCTGGGATTCTGAGGTTCCTGCCATCCCTTAGAGGCTAGGAGTCTAAGAGGCCTTCCTTGACCCTCACAGCCCAGCACCACCTCTCCCTCCCTTCCTCTCTGTTTTTACCTGCAAGATCCCTCATCTGGCAATTAACCACCAGCTACCCCATGACAGCTCTTGTATTGCTGCCTCGTCTTGTTATTTCAAGTTTCACGTGTTACTTTCCTAATAGGACTGCATCAAGGACAGGGACTGAACTTTCTTCTTCCCTCCGTGGCTGTGGGGGACTCTAATGTTTATTAAAAGTCCTTGGTGTCAATACTGCACATATTGCAGATTTAATTATCACATCAGTGCCTCAGCTAGGTTCTACTAATGAGCCCATTCTACAGGGAGGAATGGAGGCTCATAGAGGTACATTGCCAGCTATTATTTTAAATCAGACTCAAGACCAATGCTGTCAGGCTACTGGGTGTAAGCCTTGGGCAGGTTGTTTACCCTCTTGGGCCTCAGTTTCTTTACTGAAAAATGGGAAAATAACCTTACATACTTCACAGTTTCTTGTGAGGGTCAAAGAAGTTAATATACATGCGAAGCTGTTAGAACAGTGCACACTCAAGCTCTCAGTGTCTGTTAGCTGTTATTACTGCCATTGTTGCTATGATAAGAATGGTGGGATTCATTGAGGCTAGAAGGAACAGGATAGGCTGGGGATTTGGCTCAGCGGCAAAGCGCCTGCCTGGAAGGAACAGGATATAAGTCGTGGTGTTTCCAGAGGTCTGATAAGATCCAGACTGATCATTTAGAGGGAAGAAAGACTGCCCACGTGCAGGGCTTCTGATGTCCTCAGCATGTCCCCTGTCCAGGAGAGAGCAATCTGCCCCAGAAGCCATTTGGATAAATGGAAATGCGGGCCTCTGATGGGTTTAATTGGCAGGAGTCAGTCCCTTATGACTTGGCCCCTTTTGGCAGGGGTAAATTCAAGAGACTACAAAGTGGAAGGCAAGACTTGGTCTTTAATTATTGATTAATTGATTGATTAAATGCACTTGGAAGCCTTCTCAGAGCCAGGGATTGGGTGAGGGAAGCAGATAAGATGAGAAAGTCAGAATCTTTGCTCTGAGGGCTTCACAGTCTGAGAGATAGGGTGAGGACAGAGGGCTGGACCCAGTGAGCTTGGCTCCCCCCAGCAAACCAGTCTGTGCATAGACAGGAGCAGACGAGACAGCGGACTACCTTCTACCTCTCCATCATGGTCTGGGAGAAGGAAGGGCTTCCCCAAGGAGGAGAAAAATCCCCATGAGAAGTTGCAGCTCATTTAGACAGCTCAGTGAGGACACAGAGCACGGACGCTGAGCTGGTTCACTGGTCACTGCGTATGTGTGGCAGAGATGCAGGCAAACTCTTAGGGGATCACCCAGGCCTCTGCTGCCTCGCTGGGGAAGAGCAGGCCCGGGGAAGAGGTGCCCTGCCACCACCTCTGGCCTGCACTCTGCTGCTCTGCTTGCCTTTGAGAAGGCAAATGCTGTTTGCATTTCTGTCACTTAAAACAATGTGGTGTTGTGACACTCTGCAATCTGAAGATAAATGTTTAATAAAAGGATTCAATTTGATATGATGTCGGAACTTAATTAGATCCACAATGCACAGAGGGCTCGGCAAGCCCTTCAATTAGGAGCTACTTAAGGGTCTTGTGTGTGGGGATGTGCAGTGCTGCCCAGAGGCTGTGGGGGCTGGGATGGCACTTCCTAGCCTGCATGCCTGTTCTCTGCAGATTCTGGCTCAAAGGCACTGCCTTTTGGCAGTTCTTGGAGTGGGAGGTGGAGGGTCCTGGTCGGTTCTGTGCTTGGAAGTCTGCATTTATTAGCGTTGGGCTGTAGCTTGTGACCTTAGAAAGATGATGTGAACCTGACCTACTTGAGGTTCAAGCCTACGACCCAGGTCACATGAGGACTCTTCCGAGACCAACGTTGGGACAGGGAACTGTCTTTAAGTCCACTTGGCCTTCCACCCAGGGTTGAAGGAAACTGGTAAACAACCATATTTGGGATCTCAGCCAAGAAGGACATGCTACAATTATGTACCTATGTGGCTACCCTGGTCATTAAATATGGGCTGATGGAATCCCCGTGGTCCAAAAGGCTCCAAGTCGCCCTCCTGTGCACTTCTCTGGCCAATCTGGCCCCTCCTCTGGGATCTCTTGGGCCTCCCTGGAAACTCAAGGCTTTTAGCTTGCTGACCAGAATGTCTCCAGGATGTGCGTTCAGCACCACGGCCAGCGCCCGCTCCTTCTGGTTAAGGCCCAGCTCTGCACAGTTGTACAATCTGTTGACTTTCATCCCAGTTCCAAGACATAGAAACGACAGCAGTCTTGGGGGCAGGAAAGTATAGACCTGAGACCACGAGCTTTGAATTCAGGAGCCTCAGTGCTGTCTGTGGTGAGCTGCGTCTGTAATACGCTGAGCCTCTTCTGTACTTGGGGTTCATAACACCTATGTCAAAGGGTTGTGATGATTAAAGAGCCACGAATTACAGTCACCCACGAATAGGGTGGGTGGCCCCAGGGTGTTCATGGTTAACACTTTAGACTCCAGCAGTTCACATTCAAGTACCAGCAGGACACTTTCAACAGGCATAGAATATAACATGTAAGAGTGTAGTAGCCAGAAGAACCGGACCGACTGGGTTCAAATCTCAAAGCTGCCACTTACTAGCCACGGCCTTAGTCAACAAATGCCAACTCTCAGTACCTGAATTTCCTTATCTGGGGGAATAAAATGGCTAGGATTATTATGGGTTAGTGTCTTTTTTTTTTTTCCCCCTTTGGTGATACTGGGGTTTGAACCAAGGCTTTCGTACAGCACTGCACCCCAAGCCCTGTGTTCTCCTCTTTAATTTTTGAGATAGCGTCTTGTTAAATTACCCAGGATGGGCTTGAACTCCTGATTCTCTTCCCTCAGCCTCCCAGATTGCTTAGATTACAGGCAGGCAGCATCCCTTTTGGCTATGATTTGGACCTTAATGATCCCGTAAGGCTGTGTGTTGAAGGCTTGTTGTCAGTCTGCACTGTGGGTGGGAGATGGAGGAAGTTTTAAGAGGTGGAGTCTGGAGGGAGGAAGTGACATCATGAGGGATGTGCACTTGAAGGGGACACTGGGACCCTGCCCGCTCCTGTCTCTCTTTGCTTCTTTGCTGCCATGAGATGAGCACCTTCTTCCACCACACTCTGTCCTGTCATGCTCCACTTCACCACAGGCCCAAAACAAACAGAGCAAAGTGACTATGGATGAAACCTCTGACACTTTGAGCCAAGCCAAACCTTTCTTCCCTTTAAGTTGTTTATCTCAGGTGTTTTGTCACAGCGATGGACATCTGATTAATACAAGTGTCTAGTGGTTTGTTGGAAGAGTAAATACATTCTTACTTTGCATTTGTAAATGACTTAGAGGAGTATCTGGTGCATAGTAGGAACTCAATAAGCATTAGCAGTTATTATATCATCATCATCATCATTAATGGAAGTGTCTGACACACAGCAAGTGTTTAAAAATAGTGGCAAGTACAACCACATTGAGAATGGCCTTTTACTCTGCCTGGGGTAAGCATCTCCAGTCTCCTGGGTCCTAGAGGTCCTTATCATGATTATTTATGGCCTTTATCACTCAGTGTTTTGCATACTGTTTATGGAACCCCAAAATCTCCTCTTCTTGGAGGAGAGAAGGTGGCTTCACGGTGATGTTTCTTCCCCTATTCCTGCCAAGGAACCACATTTGGCCAGGTATGTGTCTCACCACATTCCTACACACATGCTCAAGCGATACCCTCTCCAGGTCTCCTCAAACATTCCACCTTTGCCACATGTCAGGCTATGCCACCGCTTAGCAGGCACCTCATATATTTAAAATCAATGAGTAAATGAAGGAACCCAAATGAAGGAAGCCTTTGTGTTGAAGCTGAGAGAGGATGCATTTTGCCGATGCTTTACCAGCTACAGTCACTACACACCCAGTTAGACATGTCCCTTTCCACTAATCCTGAGATTCCCAAGGTGTACTTTGCTGACATCAGCCTTCAGACATGCTAGTAGGAGGTAAAACATAAAGAGATTCCATTGCCAGGTGAGCTTGGGAAATGCCAGGCTAAATGAGGTTAAGCAGGCTGCTGTACCGTAGGGTCTGAGCCTTTACTATGCTTATGGCATTGTCAAACTCTAACGTGGGAATCTAGTGCACAATCTTTCCAAAAAACTCATTTCACTGCAGACTCTGTGTGTGTGTGTGTGTGTGTGTGTGTATGTGTGTGTGTGTGTTTTATCTCACAAGCCAGATTCTTTGGATTACCCTTTGGTAAACAATGCACTAAATGAATTTTTGATTTCATGCTTGGCCTTTCACACAGAGAGAGCAGAGGGCAATGAAAGAGTAGGGTACAAAGCTTTCCCACGCCTGTGTTTTCCTTGAGTGCCAGTGTGGGAGGCATTGCTGCAAATGTCCCCCTTGCCTCTGCTTCACCCTATTGACATCAGTTTGCCCATGCAGCCACACACACCCTCTGGCTGCCTCACACACCCTCTTCCCTGGGCACCTGGGACTCCTTAATGCTTAGTTTCTTCTTGCTCATTTTCAGGATCCTCGGCAAGCTCCTCCCCGCTGAAGGTCTTCTAAGTGCTGTCCTTGGGGCCCTGCCCTGGCCTTCTCTTTTCACTCTCTACATGTCCCATGGAGAAGTCCGTTTCCTGCCTTCTGTCTTCATCTATGTTCGATGACTCACGAGTCATCATGTTGCACCCAGACCCATCCCCTTCTCCCTGATTTCTTGGTTCACTGACTGTTTCCTATTAACACCCCACAGATATCTGGATCTCACCCTGAGCCCAGTGTCTGTTTGCCCCAGGTGCTCTTCCCACAGACCCTCTCAACACACCACATCCTCATCCAGCCTGTTCCCGACCCATAACTCTGGGAGTTGTCCTTGATTTCTACTTCTGCATTCTGACTCCCACCAGCTCACCTGTTCTTTCATCCTGAGCCATTCATGCCTTGGTCCAGGGCACCGTCCCTTTCCTTGGCATTATTGTAACACCTTCCACCCCCAGCCAGCCTCCCCGCCTCCCTCTCAGCTACACCAACTATGGCTTACAAAGGTGAAGTCTGAGCCACTGCTCTCTGGGTGCCACCCCCCTTCCTGTGGGATGGGGCGCAAACTCTTGGTTGTGGACTGTAGGATCCACCCCAGCTTGACTGGTGCTTTGCTCTTCAGAAGCCATAAGCTGCTGTAAGTCCCCAGACCCATCATGTCCCCTCCTATCTCTAGACTTTTCTATGTGTTCCCTGCCTGGCCTTCCATTCCCATCCGCCTCCCATAACCTCATCTCTGGATCTTCATGGTTGGTGCCTTAGCATTCAGCTAGCACCTGATTTCCTATCAGAGTCCTCCTCAAAGGCTGCTCCTCCTCCACGATCACCCCAAAGACCCCAACTCTCCCATTGGTGACACACCACAACACCTTAGATGCCTGTTGGCCCGTTCCTTGCCAGCTTCTCCCCTGGAGAGCTCTAAGGGCTGCTGTGTTTAAGGTGCAGCCTCAGGTAGAAGCTGCCGTCCTGCTCCTGTCTCCATCTCTGCCCTTGTCTGTGAGCTGTCCACAGGGCGCAGGCAGGGCAGTAGGAGCAGCAGGCAGTGGGGACTGTGGTGCCATAATCCACCAGCTGGGTTCAGTGTAGCCAGGGAGAAGCTCTGGATGACATCTATTGACTGAAATGAGACTTGGGGATTTTCTGTGGTTCACAGTGACCCATTTGCCCACTGCCAGCTGTGACCTGGAATCGGCAGCATTGACCCATGGTCCAGCCGGCTGCACAGAAAAGATGATGCTTCAGAGTCTGGAGGCAAAACCAATGTCACCTTTCCTAGCTCCTCTTGTCTTTGTCCCACCGCTTCACTAGTGCCACATGGATCACAAAGGCCTCTGTCAGCAGGCGCTGTGACTCTGCTTACTTCCTGTCCTCCTCTCTATGGGATGGCCGTCTTTGGAGCAGGGACTCTGTGTGCTTTGTTCACAGAGTATCTGTATCACCCAGCCAGTGCCTGGCCTTACACCAGTTGCTCGGTGAATGTCTGAATGAATTCACAGCCATAGGTCCACTACAGAATAGAAGGCTAAATCTGGTTGGTTGGGAAGGAAAATGTACATACAAAGTTTGCAGTGATTGGCTGGAGTCTCATACAAAGCAGACCCATGAGCTATCTGCATGAATTGCTGGCAGAGTGTATGTTTAGTGTGTCTCATGGGTACCATGTCTACAGAGCCTGACCTAGTTTATCTGCTGCACTCGATGCCTCTCTTCCACTCCACTCTGCTTCAGCCACACTGACTTCCCAGTTGTCCTTCAATGCGCCATTTCCCCCCAATGTTCTTCCCTTACTTCCCTCTGGACATCTCTCTCATTTCATTCAGATAATAAATCACTAGGTCATTCTCAGAATTATATCTGCTATTGGTTATTTACTGGCCAAATAAAGCATCATATTTAAAAGAAATCACCAACAAAGTGAAAAAAAAAAAACCACAAACTGGGAAAAAATTTTAGGTAACTGTCTCTACTTCTGTCTAGAATCTATAAAGAATTTTAAAAAATCAGACTCCACAAATTCAAAGATCCAATACAAAAAGGGGCATCTGAGGCGAATACACACTTCTCAGATGAAGAAATACAAACGGCAAAGAAATACATGAGAAAATGTTCAACATCACTGGTCATTCAAGAAATGCAAATTAAAACAACACTGAGATTCCATCTCATCCCAGAAAGAGTGGCTATCATCAAGAAATCTACCAATAACAAATGCTGGAGGGGCTGTGGGGAAAAAGGAACTCTTCTCCACTGTTGGTGGGAGTGTAGACTGGTACAACCACTGTGAAAATCAATGTGGAAATTCCTAAAAAAACTAGGATTAGAGGTCCCATTCAATCCAGCTATTTCTCTTCTGCATATTTTTCCAGAAGAATTGAAAACATCATACCACAGCAATATATGTGCACCCATGTTTATAGCAGCACGATTTGTAATAGCTAAATCTTGGAAACAACCCAAATGCCCATCAGCTGAGTAATGGATCAAAAAGATGTGGTATTTTTATACAATGGAGTATTTTACTCAGCTATAAAGAAAGATAAACTCGAGGCTTTTATAGGTAAGTGGATGCAACTAGAGAGCATACTCATAAGTGAGATAAATCAGACCTGCATGTGTAAACATCGTATTGTCTCCTTGGTATAAGAAACTGAAACAGTAAATAAAATCTGAAAGGTACAATAGAGATTGTGAAAGGGAAAGAAACTGCTTGAAAGGAAAGAACGACTGGGATGAGGGAAAGGCAAAAAGAAAGAAAGAAGGAAGGAAGGGAAAAATATATACATACACAAGATAGCTAAGATAATTGTACTACTAATTTCTATTTGTTTGTTGAAAGGAACAGTTAATGCTTAGTGTTCTTTTGATGAATTTTGCATGCCTATATCTGGTAATCTGAACAACTACTTTGAAGATAATAATATGCAATATAACAACCATTATTGATTTCCTATCATCTTGTTTTGAAATTCTGTATCACTTTTAGTGTTCTCTTAAAAATTTTTATTAGTTTAAAAAATCACTACTTAGAACCCTTTGTTCCTTAAACTGAATTAATTTTCTTCTTACTACTTGTCATTTATGTGTTCACTTCCTTCCTCCACGAGATTGGAAGCTGTCCAAGGACAGGGTCTTAGCTTTACCCATTGTTACTGTATCATGTCCACTGCGGTGCCTGGCACACAGGTAATAATTAAGTATTTGTGGAATGTATGAATAAATCACTTGAACACTGCACAATTCACCTTTCTGCTTTTCAGGGAAATAATGTCACAACTGTGTTAGTTAAAAAGAAGGAACCCTGGGCGTGGTGGCACATGCCTGTAATCTCAGCACTTGGGAGGGTGAGACGGGAGGATCCCTATGAGTTTGAGGCCAGTCTGGGCTACACAGTGAGTTCAAGGCCAGTCTGCATTACACAGTGAGACCCTGTCTCAAAAATATATGAGTTGGATGTAGTGACACATGCCTGTAATCTCAGCAGTTGGAAGGCTGTGGCAGGAGGATTGTTGTGAGTTCAACACAAACCTGGGCTACATAGTGAGACCTTGTCTCATAAAAAAGCCAACCCTCCCCCAAACCAAAAACCAAACCACAACAAAACAAAAAAGAAGAAACTCACTGATTTGCTGCATTTCTACGTAAGAATGTGTCCCCATTTATGCCTCGCAGCTAGACATGCTGCAGGTTAGAATCTTTCTTTTCATTTTCAAACTTAGGGTTCAGAAAAACAAAATAATTTGCCTAAAAAAAAACCCACCTAAAAAGCTCAATCATCAGACTCCAAATCTGATATTCCTCAAATGACAATGGTTTTGAATTATTTAATCTTGTGTTGTCTTGACTTCCTCATGAATGACACAGAGATAAGTGAGGCATACTTTGTATTAGGTTGGGGGAAGGCCAAATGAGTTAATTTGGTAAAATGCTTAGAGAAGTGCCTGGCACATATGAAGAATTCTGTAAAGGTTTGCTGTTGCTGTGTCATTTAAATACTGAGTTACGATCAAAATTCCTCTTCCTTAGGATTCCAACCTTGCACTTCTGAGGCCTTTCTCGTGATTTTAGGTGAAATTTATGCTAAACATCTATCACTGAGATTTATCCTGGGAAGCCAGCACTACATGGTCTAAAGCCTTGGGGTTCAATGGATTTTACTTGTCTCCACTTGCTGGTGTTGGTCTGTCCTCCTCATGAGAAGAGACTAGAGAGAATGCAGTAGAGATCTGGACAGATTTGTTGCTTGACCTTTATCATTTAAATCTGCATCTACCCAGAGTTGATTTTTTTTCTGTGTGGTGTGAGGTAGGGATTGAGCTCTTTTCCCTCACATGGATATCCAGTTGGCCCAGTACCATTTTGTCCTGATGTTTGGCTTGGAATTTTCTCTTTGCTCCAAATAACCTCTCCCTTCTCATGGTGCCATTTAGTCTTTCATGTTATTCAAGGTACAACTAAAATCCCTCTTTCCTAAGTCATTACTCATTTCTTCTCTCATGAGCAGTTTATTTTCTACTCTGTGTCAGGCACTGTTCTGGGCACGAAGAATGTCAAGAACTGGTGAGAGTGGTAAATGAATCTGATACCACCCCTGCCTTCAAGGAGTACATGATGGGGGGGGCACATACATCGATCAGGACATGGTGCCTGTGATGGGTATTAGAAAGGAGAAAAGTCTGTGACTTCCAGAGATGTGTAGCTAGGAGGCAACCTAGTCTGGGAGCTAGGTGAAGTCCTCCTTGTAGAATTCATGTTGTAGCTGACTAGGAACTTGATGAACTGAGGAGATGTGGTGGGAAAGTTGACTTCCCTATCTTCCTGTCTTAGAGCACTGGTGCAGTTAGTACCTCCTGTTTCAATCTCATATTTACCTGCTGGGGACTAGGAACTGAGCGCACGTGCATGTGCACACACGCACTTATGAGGATTGAATTCAGGGTTTTCACACTGAGCTATATCTCCTGCCCCTCTTTTTTTTCTTTTTGAGACAGGGTTTCACTAAGATGCTAAGTTGCCCAGGCTGAACTCAAACTTGTGATCCTCCTTTCTCAGCCTCCCAGAGGGCTGAGATTACAGGCTTGTACTTCCACATCTAGCTCAGATGCTAGTTTCAAAAAATACCATTTCAGAGCCCAGTAGTGGCTGAAAACTGCAGATGCTCTGTGCATGTTAGCTGGTGGCAGGTGGAGCTGTTCTATCTGGTTACCTTCTAGTCATGCTGGAGTTGGTATAATCTGGCTATTTGCTTGGGGAGGGGCCCCAGGGAGGCACCCCAACTTCTGGAAGCAGACAGACCTCATGTGAACCTTGGCTTTGTCATGAACCAGCTAGTTTTCCCCAGGTCAATTACCCATGTTATCTGAGGCTCAGTTTCCTCATCTGAAAGGGACAATAATCATATCAGTCTCATAGGCTTCTTACAAAGAAAACAAAGGAAATCACATAAAACTCAATTCCTGGCACTTAACAGATATTCAATAAACCACTAATGTCTTTTTCCCAGCTGGAATCCAACAGGCAATGGATATGTTCTGGTGGGATAGCTGCGGGCTTTGGAGTCAGATGGTGCGCAGACAGGGCTGATGTTCTCACCTCAACTCTTTACTTCCCCTGAGTCTGTTTGTTCACCTGATGACTGGGGCGGTAGCTCCTGCTTTTGAGGATTTCTGGGAAGAGTGGTTGAGATAATTTATGTGGAGCACCTGCCACATTCCGGGAGCTGGTAACGGTTCTCCATCAATCTAAGCCTGAAAAGCCCCGTGGGTTTCAGCTGCTTGCCAAGAGTGTAAATGTGAGGACTGTGCTGCATCTACTTGGCATAGTAGCTGATCAATAAACATACGCTGGAGGGTCATCTGGCTTCCTGTGGGCATGCGCCATCCTTGATGCAGGGGAGGATGTGGGGGAGGAACAGGTAGGGAATTGTGAGTTGCGTGCTGGTGACACCTGCTGGCTTTGGATGGGTTTCAGGACTCTGGGTCCAGGACACGCTGACTTCCCCTGTGTGACTCTGTCCCCTTGGGTCCTGGTGGGACCGACCTCCCTTTCTTCCCGGTGGGGAGCTTGCTGCCATATGGCCACGTCTTCGGCTGGTCGGGAGCGGGATGGAGCCCAGAGGAGAGCAGCCAAGTGTGCCTGCGTGGCCCCTTGGAGGCAGCTGCTGCTCTGTCACAGCCCGGCTGCAGAGGCTGCCCTGATCTGCTGCCAGGCCCTCCTGCTGCCTCTCCTGAGCAAAGGGTTCTCCTCTTCCTGGGGAGGCAAGTATCCTTTTGCTCTGCCCCTACCTTCCACTAGGGCTTACCCACCCCTGGCTCTCACAAGCCTGGGAGAAAGAACCAGACCGGATCAGGGAAGAGCTGGTGCTGCTCCCGGCTGTAGCTGCTGTCCCAGGCTGATCCTGCGCTTCAGAACGGAAGGAGGGAAACGGCAGGGTCTTGCAGGCAGGTGCTGGGCAGAATCTGATGTGTGTGAATAGGCCTACTTTGTGCTTTGCAATTTCCTTCGAAGATCCTTTTAAAGTCTCCCAGCTTGCTTGCAAGGCCAGGGTTATTACTCCCATTCAAGTGAGGAAACCGAGCCCCAGAAAGGCTAAGCGATTACCTAGGGTCACACAGGGTCTATGTGGCAGAGGCAGGGTTTAAGTGTCCCCAATTTCATCCTCATTCCATTGCGTGCAGGTGCCTCAGACCCAAGCAGTGTAGGGCTGTGTTAAATGAAGCTAATTCTCATGGCACTGCAAGATGACAGATTTCTTAAAATTCTGGTACTTAAAACATAAAAACATATCACTAGGTGCAAGTTTCTCACACTTACACTTATAGCTCTTATACAATTGGGAAATCTAAACAGAATTGCCATGGAGATTCAGTTGCGACGCTAACAGAATTCAGCTGAACAGCCCTGATTTAATGCTGTGTGCGCTGTTTCCTGGAATCTCTTTTGAAGAGATTGTGTCTGGGCCCACACGCACCAAGTCCTGATGCTGCTTCCTGACTTAGCTCAAGACCCCCGACCCCCACAAGGACCACCACAGTTGTCTGCCCTCAGTGACAGTGGCCAGCCCTCCGTGTCTGTCCTTGTTCCTTCTTCATGTGTTGGGGACAAGCTGTACATTTCCTGCCCCATGACGCTGCTTTTGTGATTCAAAATTGAAGTCTCAGTTCACCAAATAATTCAAGGAGCAAAAGCGTTAATTCTCTGAGTGCGGCTTTCCAGTGACACAGACTGCAAGAGACGAGTTTAGTCTCTGCGAGGAGGAAGATTTCCATCTGAAGGGCGGCTGTCTTCACTTGAAAGCTGGACATGCACGCCGCTCTTGTGGCAGCTGGACATGTTTATCAATCTGTTCAAAGTTAAATGCTGTCAGTTGGGGTCATCGCTTTGTGTGAACACAAAGACAGACTCCAGCCCTGGACTGGCACAGCCGCGCTGTGTCGGATGGCGCCTTTGCAGATCCTTATAAGCCAGTTATGCTTAAGTGGATTTTAAAAGATTATCATCAACTCGAAAACACATACAAGCGTGTGCACACACACGTGGTCCCCAGACCGCCACGGTGAGAGGGGACTAATAGACTCAAGGAAATCCTATCCTGTCTTCTGTGACTCCGCTCGGATTAAAACAGAGCAGGCCAGCAAAGACAAGTAATTGGACACTCACCTTTCAGAGCCAATCTTCCAAATCTGTTTGCAGAGGGAAACTGGCTCTGAGAAACGTTCCCTTACTGCCGGAGCACTCACGGCGGTCAGTCCTCTGGGAGGTGATGGAATGACTCTCAAAGAAGTGACAGCAAAATCCTCGTCCCCAAAAGAAGCTTACAGTAGACAAGGAATGCGTTCACACGGGTGTGTTTGGAGGAAGGGGGTCTAATGTGTTTTTCTTCTTTTCTTTCAGACAAGCAATCACCACATAGAAAATCACTCTGGTCCCTTTGGTCGTTCACTTGTCCTATATTTAGGAGCACAGATGTAGGAACCAGACAGGCCAGTACCACTTACAGGCTGGGTGACTTTGTGCTACTCGCTTGATTTCTCTGCACCTCTTTTTGCTCCCCTGTAAAATGGTGCTGGTGGTCGTGGTGGTGACCTAACAGGTTTATTATGGACCTTGCACGAGACATATATATGAAATACTTAGCACAGGCCCTGAACTGGAGTCAGAGCCAGTGCAGGGTCAGGTGTGGGCTATTCACCAACTTTTCTTGCACCTGACCCGAAGCCTGTAGGACTTCAACAAGGAGTGCAGATCTACTGCTCCGGGCCTTATCCTCTAGGCTCTACTTGGGCTGCACCTCCTCGAGGAGACTTCTCCAAGCCTGCTTTTCTCGAGAGGGCCTGACCTTGAGGCCTGCCCCAGGCCACTGGATTTGCCACCTGTCCAAGCTTCTGTTTGGGCCCCATATTTTCTCTTTAGGAAACTTGCAGCTTGTGACATAGGAGTGATCTGAAGACAAAGATAGCTTGTTTTTGCTGCAGCTTGGTGCCTGGGTGGAAGAGTCATAGGTACCTCTAGGTAGTGAGCTCAGTCTTGAAACTGTCAAAGAAGTCAGGAGAGGCTGGAGATATAGCTCAGTGGCACAAGCACCTGTCTGACAAGTGCAAGGTCCTGACTTCGATTCCCAGTACCAAAAAAAAAAAAAAAAGAAAAGAAAAGAAAAGAAAAGAAGTCAGGAGAACAGGATAAATTCCACCTCTATGGTCCACTTATTTTTTTTTTTCTTTAAAATATCAAAAATTAAGTGGAAGCCAGGTGTGATAATGAACTACAACTCCAGCTACTTGGGAGGCTGGGGTAGGAGGATCACAAGTTCAAAACCAGCCTGGGCAAATTTGGTGAGACTCTGTCTCAAAATAAAAATTTTTGAAAATGCCTGGGGGTGTAGCTCAGTTGTAGAGCAGTTGGGCCTCAAATATGTGTTCAGCTCATGGCGCTACAAAAAAAATTAAGTGATAAGTGTGTGCATATGTGAGTGTGTGCCCATGTGAGTGTGTGCACTTGTGTACACACACACTCCTAGAGTCCTCTGCTCCATGCACACTCACGTGCAGTGACACTGTCCCTCCCACCACCCCCTCCTATGCAGTGTACTTCTCTCCTAGGACCGTGTCTTATTGGTCCTCCCATGACCGAGTCAGAAAGGTGCTGGCTCAGAATATGTCTTGAATAGCGCTGAGTTAAAAAGACAACCCTTTCTTAAATAATCACATTTGCTATCCAGATACTTTCTCTATAGCCTCAAACCCTCATAAAAACCCCAATCTCTCACCCTGACTGTATGCTTCCTCTCTTGGCAACCTGCCCAATGTCTTCCTTGGCAGTAAATCCCAATCTAAATACACTCTTGTCTTTTCTATGAAAAAAAAAAAAAAAAAAAAGACAAGCAGCCGCTGGGTGTGGCAGCACACACCTGTACTCTCAGCCATCAGGGGACTGAGGCAGGAAGACTGTGAGTTTGAAGCCAGCCTGGGATACATAGCAAGACTCTGTCTCCAACAAGCAAGCAAGCAAACAAAAAGACAACAAGAGTTGAATTGAAAAGCTTTGGGAATTTAGGACAAATGTGTGGGTTTGCAAGGCGAGTTGCCATGCTCCCATATGGCTCGCCTTACAAACCAGGTTAAGCGTGCGCGTTGGTTTATGTATTTGCCAATGACAACAATTAGACAGCAGGTGACATCTGCTGAGTGCTCGCTATCCGCGGCTCACTCCTCTCGCTATTTTATACTTGCCAGCCTACTTAACCCACCAAACACACTGCAAAGGAGGCGCTGCTAACTTTCCCTGTTTGTAGTGGAGAAAGCGGAACACAGAGAGGCTGAGTGATGTGGCTGGACCGCTCAGCTAGTCAGTTTTGGGCAGGATTCAGAACTGGCCCGTTAGCCCAGCTCACATTTCCTGAGCCCCACAAGGTGCTAGGCATGTGCTGGCTGCGACACAACATGGAAAATCAGTGGTTCCCAATTGGGGATGTACAAGGGACCTCCTGGGGGGCCCGCTGAAACACAGGGTGCCAGCCCCACCCAAGGAGGTCCTGATCCCATCAGTCTGGGGTGGAGAATTTGTCTAACAAGTTCCCAAGTGCTGATGGTCTGAGGTCAGCACCTGGGCATCCATTGCTTTAATGGATTTGACTTTCTTCCCTTCCAAGTAAGAAAAGAGAGTTCAGCAATTTATGGGTGGGAACAGAACCTCAAGTCTCCCCACTGAGACACAGATTTGGTTTGAAACTCAGTGGAGTGAATATGTTTTAGGCCCCTCGAATACCCCAGGCTGCTCTGATTCCAAACCATGATTCCAAACCATGAGCTCCGCAAGAGGATTGTTAACAAAGGCACAACTTTGGAGCAGGTGTGGTGTGCCAGGTCACAAGGCCCAGATAAAATTCTATCATGGCCCCTTTCTGGTGACATGACCTCCAACAGGTGACTTCATTGTCCTGGGCTCAGTTTCCCTCTCTGGGAAGTGGACCAGGTGAGTCAGAATGCAGAGCTTGGTGACCTCATGGCTGGTAATCACCATGGAAACAACCGGGTCTGGAAGAGTGAGGTTCAAGCCATCCGCAGGGACTCGGAGAGTCTGGGAAGTGATTAAACACTGATGCTGCTGATATTGATGCTCATCATAATAATTGCTATTAGTGTCATTCATCCAGCCATTCACAGGCCAGCGATAGTGCAAGACATTCTACTCAAAAATTCCACCGAATCATCTCAGGAATCCTAATTCTGATCTCTACTGTCATACAGGCAATGGAGACTCTTTTTGGTAAACCCCAGTCCTGCTCTGTGTGATGTTGGACAAGTTGCCGAATTTCTCTGGGCCTGCAGGGTGGGGCTGATCTCACTGTCCTTGGAGGATCTTTCTGCTGAGATTCTGCTCAGATTCCAGACTGTGTTGCTCTAACCAGTGACTCCCTGCCCTGCATCATTAAGACACCTCAGCTCCTAGATCCTTGGGCATCGTCAACGTGGGGAACTTTGGTTCATGAATTTCAGGTGTCAAGAGATAGGACTTCCTCGAATTCCTGATTTGGAATTCTAGGTCCCTCAAGAGTCATTCCCCAACCGTGTGCCACCTGCAAACTGCGGCGTCTGTGTGTGTGGGTGCCCAGGTCCTGGTTTCCCAGCCCTTCTCAGAGCCCCCTCTGCCCAGCACCCTGGGCACCGCACACCATGGCCTGAGCTCCCAGAGCCCTGCAGCAAGGCGGGGTTGGGCGATGCCCAGGCTTTCTGTGTAGACGAGGAAACAGGCAGAGAGAGGTTATGCTGCTGGCCTGTGGTCACCCAGCCCATCTCAACCATCCCCACACCTTCCCCCAGGTTCCCAACCCTCCTTCATCTTGCTTATTCTTTTCCAGGCCTGCTCCTTGTGCCCTGGAAAAGGTCTAAAAATACCTTCATGGCGACCAAGAGCCCACCCCGGAGACTGACTTGGTGGCCCTGGCATGATGCAGCCGCTGGATTAAGAACCACAGGCGCAAGTGACTCTTGAGTCCTTTTCAGATGTGTTAAACATCCTAGATGTGTTAAGAAAGATCAAGGAGCTCCGCCAGGTTTTGCCCTGTCCCAGGCGTGGGCCAGCGGCAGAGCGCTCATTCTTTGAACAGAGGCAAGAGCGCTGGATATGGATTATGAAAACTCATCCTGATTCTCCCACTACTCACTATGTGACATTTTAAACAAGGACGGGATGAAACACTCGTTTTTTGGCTCTCCGTCCCAGGGATCGCATTCTGCCCTGAGGCTGGCCGTGTGCCTGCCCAGCCCCTCCCTGGAGCGTTCTCTCTTAGGGCTGGACAACAGCACCCTCATTTGCCTTGGTGAGTATCCCAGGGTCTAGACAGCACCTCTCATAAGCTCTGAGCTCAGCAAGCACTGCGGAAAGACTGAACGATGCTTCAGAGTTCGCAATAGACTGCTCAGTTCTGCAAACCAAAGCCTGCACATTCAGACACCCAGCAGCAATAGGAGTAATCTGGACTTTAAAAAGAAACAGTATCATGTTTTGTCTGAGTTGATGAAAGAGCTCAGCTCCAGAGAACCGTGTTTATCTTTAACTGCTGTTTAAAATAAAAAAAATTTTTTAAAGTAAAACCTTCCGACAGTAATTTGACTATGCGTGTTTTTCTACCTCTAGTCATTTTCTTGGAAAAAGGCAAAAAAAAAAAAAAAAAAAAAAAGAGAACAAGTGCTACTCTGGCAACAGGCAATGCTGCTTGGGAATTTAAAGGCACAGGCAGGAAAAATGCAGCCCGTGGAGCTCACTACCTAAAGACCTGGCTCGACCTTTGCAGCGACACCTTGGACCTTAGTGTCAGTTGCAGAATTGCTGTGAACACCAAATTGCAGCATTTCTGATGCTGATTTGCTTTAGCCTCTGTGAGAGTCATTTCAGTGCTCAACCCAAGCTTGCTTCTCTGCCAAGGATGACAGCAGCGACCTAATTCATTCTGGGCTAGTGTTTCCTTTCCTTTCTTGCTTTCTTTTTTAAAAAGACTCATCTGAAAAGAAAAGACTCATGTGGCCCATACAGCTCTTCCCCCTGTGTATCCTCCTCTCCTTCCTTTTCCTCACCTCTTCTCTCTCCTTCGTTTTTAATTGGATGAAATGTAGGCCCAGAAGACAGGAAGTGTTGGGGTTTCATTGGCCAGCTTCCTTCTTTATCAATGGAGCTGCTATTTATGGAGGATCTTTGTGTTTTCCACTGCAAAGGCCAGCGAAGAGCCTCAACCAACCAGGGGAGGGCTTTCTTAAGAATTGTGTAATATTTTGGTTCTTGTCTATTCAATGGTTTGCTTTTGAAAGCACATTTCCAGCCCTTTGCAAGAGTTTCTGGCTCCAGCATTAAAAGGCACCACTTTATCCCAGCAGCAAGGCCTGGCTGAGTCAGTCCATAGCTATTGCTAGGGAGAACTTGGCTTTGATCTTGGCCAAAGGAAGGACCGACTGTTTTACAGGAAATTGAGGCCGCAGACGGCGAGTGAGCGTGTGGTTGACAGGCATTTATTTGCTGCTAGCTGATTCTGTTTAACTGTGGTGCCATCCTGCAAGCTGGGTGCACTTATCTTCATTGTCCCGATGAGGAAGCTAAGGCTCAGAGAAGTTCAGTGACCTGGCCAGTGCCACACAGACAGGAAGTGACACAGCACTCTGACGTCAAAGCCTGTTCCATTGATGTTTGCCTCCTTTCTATGAACAAGGCAGCCAGGGATCAGAGCCAACAAGGAGAGGCTGGGGCAGGTGAAAGCCCCCCACTCCCCTCCACCCTCCATGACCTGGAAGGGGTGGTCATGGGGATTGCACTCGGGGTGGGGATGTGTGTATGTGTGTGTGTGTGTGTGTGTGTGTGTGTGTGTGTGTGTTCGAGAGAGAAAGAGAAAGAGTGAGCGAAAGAGAGCTATTAAGAGAGAACCAGGGTAAATACATAATTAGGTGTTCTTCATTCCTCAAATGAAAATAGCATCATGGTTTATTTCTGATATTAAAAGCCAGGCATGCTCATGGTAATACATTTGGTCTGCAGAAAAAGGAATAATAAAGGATATGAAAACTGTTGTGCCCCTCACCCCTGTCTAGAGGTAAGGGGGACCCAGAGCTGGGCTGAGTTCAAACTCTCTGCTTCAGTGGACTGAGGTGCCCTTCAGTCTTGCCTGTTGGCAAGTTGCCATGGAGACAGCTAGAGAGCCGTTAGCATCAGCTACTCATTTTTGAATTTCAGACTCACATGTAACTTCAGGGTAGCTGACTTGTTGCCATCTGCTAACTACCTGGGCCTATTGTGCCCAGGGTAGATTTTAAGGCTACTAAAACATGATTATGTTTGCAAAGATTAAGGACATGGAAGAATTTTACCATGATACTGCGAAAAAAGAGAACGTAAAGTTACATACCAGTATGATCTAAATCTTCAGATGTAAAACTTCATTGATAGACAAAAGGCAAAGAACTTGGAGTCTTTTTCCTAAAGCATTGTCAATATTTACTCCTGGGTGAGAATGCCATGGATTATTTTAACTGTTACTACAGATTTAAGAATGAGTGTGTTTTACTTATACAATCAGAGGATAATATGTGCTATTTATAAAAAGGGACAGACACACAAGGACGAGATGTTTTTGAAAGGTACGCAGCGACTAGTGTGTGCACAGACAAAATAAAAGAGAATTAAGCAATTTCCTGTTGACCTCAATCAACACGCCAGCCTGGATGGATATGAGGGAGGAGGGCGGGGCCCCTGGATGGCAGAATGCTCATCTGCGCTTCTGGAGCATTGGTTTCTTGCAAGTATCTCAGCTCTGCTTAATTCCTATGAGTGGAAACACCAGTTGAAATGAGCAAGGGGAAGCTCCTCTTTGTCGGAGCCCCACAGGTCCTTGCTTAGTTATATTTAGGGTTCTGCTTCCCCAGTGGAAATTGCTGGTTCTATCCTGGACATCTGCCAGAAAGCAAAGCAGGGGAACGTGGGCAGCGGTTTCGTCTGTACGCTTGTGTAGCATGAGTGAATGTCCTCTTGTGTGTTTGGCACGAAATTGTCAAGAACCCCCTTGAAAGTTCCTGCTGCAGGAAAGTGAAGCCTAGGGTTTCTCCTGGGTGGAGTTAATAAGCCTCTCCATGGCCTACCTCCCCCAGGATCCTGTCCTTTTCAAATGAGTGGTAAAGACAACAATAAAAGCCAAGAATCCTTAAATCTTGGGGGAGAACGGAGAGGTGAAAGCAGATCTGTTTTATGTTGTACCTTCAATAAAAAAGATTTACAGGTTTAAGTCATTTTCTCTTTTTCCTAGGTGTTAGATTGAGAGGATCCTGTAAACTGAACTCTAGGGAGAGCTTGGTATATATATATAAAAAAAAAAATCCGACAACTGTCAAAACAAATAGCAACCAATCAGAGATACAACGGTTGAGGGAGGCTCTGGTTCCAAAACAATTCAGAGCAGTGTTAGCCCGTTACAGCAAGAGTGATGACATAAAAGGATGTTGAGAGGGAATTAGGATGACCTCAAATCTTAAATGTGGAGACTGATTGTGAGAACTGGGTAATGCAGGTCTAGTTTTATCTCTTGGGGAACAACCAAAGCTTTAAGCATTGATAAAGAGCATATTCTTTCATTAATTCAGCAGTTGCCTAATACTTTCCCTGGGCAGAGCAGAGCTAGTGGTAGAGATGCAGAGGGGAAGGACACAGCTCTGTCCCCAAGGAGCTCAGAGAATAGGGCAGAGGTCATAGCAATAATGCAGGATGTAAAGTTCAGTGATGGAAGGAAATGCTGAGTGTTATTATGGGAAGTAGACAGGCAACTGCTGTGTCCTGGTGCATGGGTGTGTGCATGAGCAAAAGATTGACGGCTGAGTGTGAAGAACTCAGAGAGCTGGGCAAGTGAAGGGGGCGGGTTATGAGGTGCACACAGGCCAGACAGGTAGAAGAGTTGTTCATTCGTCACATATAGAGATCCTACTGTGTTCAAAGCTCACCTTCCCAAGTTTGGCAAAGAGAGGGGCGCTGTCAGAGGATGCTGCTCTTGGGTCCGAGATGCAGTGTTATGGAAAGGACGTGGGAGGGAGATCAGCACTTTGAGGTGGGAGCAAGGTTGCTGCCTACAAGGACCAGAAGGAGGCAGTGTCAGGGGTCAGGGATAGGGGTGATATGGTCAGAGAGGCAAGCTGAGGCCAAGTCATGTAGCCTGTGGGCTTTAGTGAAGGTTCTTAAGAACTGTTTATAATAAAAGAGAGATGATAGGAAACAAGGAGGTTTAATTTGTGGTGATGAGAGGGAGAGAGGGAAAGGAGAAATAAAAACGATGAAGATATTATATATATATATTTCCCCAAGATGGCTATAATTACTATGTATCATAAACATATGCCAAAAAATTGAAGAAAAAAAAAGAGAGAACTGTTTATAAGGGACAAGAGTGGGTGGTAGACCAGTTGGTCACCAATTGTCATGGACTCAGTGGGAAGCCGAAATGGTCTGGGGAGAGGTGGGAGTAGTGAGCATAGACAGAGGATGGCAGTTTGGGATCACATCCTGGAAGTAGAGTCAGTATTATCCATGGGAGGGTGAGATGTGAAAGGAGAGGGAGAGGAATCAGGATAACGCTGATGAGTTTTACCCAGGCAGCAGGTAGGTGGTGGCAGTTTATAGAGGTAGAGAGAGGAGTTCGGTTTGGCGTGGGGGACAGCAAGCATTTGGGGGTCTCCAGAGGGTTTGGGTGTGTGGAAAGGGGTGTGAGGTGGCAGCAGGACGGCGGGCAGAAGTCACAAAAGATCCTGTTGGTCTAGGAAAGAGCTGGACACAGGGAGCCTGAAGTCTGTGAAGGCCCCTGCAAAGTGGAGCGGCACAGTCAGGTTCTGCCTTCCTGTGTGGATGCTTCCTGTGTGGATGCTGTTTGCAAGGGGTTAGCCCGGGTAGGGCGGGGACAGCCTGAAGGAAAGCAGGATGGAGGGGTGGGCAGATTCTCGAGTTGTCTCCCAGGTGGAAGGTGCAGGACACTGGGAGTTGTGCACGTGAGAAGATGGAGTTTGGTCGACCCTGTTTCCTAGGTTCTGTAAGGTGCAGATTGGGGGTCATTTACTGCAGTACAGGTGGGGTGGGGGAAGTGGATGGGATGAGCTCAGTTACAGGAGAGGATGTAGCAGATTTAGTGCACCCAGTGCCATTTGGTGCTCCTCCTTTCCCCACAGAACCCCAATTCTGTTCAGTGGCTGCTCCGCTGCCCCTCCCTTTGTGTAACCCACATCCAGCTCCAGGGTTAGTCTTCCTATCTGAGGCAGGTAACCTGCCCTGGCCAATGAGTAGCATTCATGGTCATGTGACCATGGTCGGCCAATAAAACAGGAGGAAAGGTTTCCTAGGGGCTTCTGGGAAAGCAGCTTTGGCTTTTATCTGAGAACCTCCAGAAGTGGCCCTTTCCTGTCCTTTGGGTTGTCCTTTGTGAATATGCAGCCTTGAAGCACTGAACCTTTAAGCCACCAGTCTGAGGAGGACGAGAGAAACAGGCCAACGGGCTGGAGTTGCCCAGTCCTGTGAGCAGCCTGCTTCCTTGTGGTGAGGCTGGTTCGAGCCGTGTTTTCTCTACTTGAAGTTTCAACATCTCAACAGATACAGGGCCCGTGGAACACCAAGGGGAACATTTCCAGCAGCCACAAAGGCTTCCTGTCCAGGGCTGGAGCTTGAACTGGGGTCTGTGATGGAAAAAGGACTCTAACATCCACACACTTCTGTGAATTGGTACGAATAGGATCCTTTTTCTCTTTAAATAAGACCTTCTTGGTTGAATGAGGAAGGAAGTAGAGTCCCAGAAGGAAGCACTCCCCTGCACTGTACTGTGTGGTCGTTGTACCGGGGTGGGTTATGGGGCCTCCATAAGAGAAATCAAAAAGAGAGATGCACACCAGCAGAATGATTCAGACACTGTTCAAAGAGAAGCAGAGTGACCTACTTTCTGAGGGTTTTGAAAAGTGGGGATTCGCTTTGTGTTGGTTTCCCTGGACGACCTCTGAGAGATACAGACTAGGACGGAGGGGAGAACAGGGGACCACTGGGGTCTGGCTCCCATGATGGTAAATCCAGATCTCACACTTCTGAGCTGTGTCATCTCCTTGAACCTCATTTGTGAAATGGATGGAACAACTGCCCCTGCCATCCCAAGGTGGTTGTGTGGATCACACAGCTACACCAGGGAACTCATGTACAGAGCCTATACTATGCCAGCACATGTGTACATACACATGTGCACATACATGTACATGTGAGGAGGGAGGAGAGAGATTCCTGATCTCCCCTCCCGTGTTTTCTCCTCCTCTCCCGAGTTCTCTGCATCCTCGGCCCTTGTTGGGGTTACTGTGATGTCTCTTGTTCAGATGCGCTGGGTTCTGTCCTCACCTTCCTTGACCAATCTGTAACATCTCATTTGGGGGACTGCTCCCTCTTTAGCTGCCTCACTTACCCTCAGCCACCCCACGCCTGGTTCTCTCCCTCCCTCCGTGGTTTCTTCTTCTCAACCTCTTTGGGCTCTTCTGGCCCTGGCATGGTGGAGTGACCAGGATCCCACCCTCAAATCTCTTCTCTTCCCAAACTGTACTCACATTGGAGTCCAAGGAAAGACCACTACCCTTAGCATGGACTGCAAGACCCTACCAGTCTGTCCCCATCCTGGTCCTCTTGGTCACCTCTCCTCCCTCTCTCTCCCAGTTCACCCAGGCTATTTCTTTTTGGTTTTTTTCCGGTTATGGGAATCGAACTCATGACCTTGCACTTGCCAGGCAGGCACTGTGCCACTGAGCTAAATCCCTAACCCCTAACCCAGGCTATTTCTGGAAAATCTGTTTCTGGAAAGTGCCAAGCGCATTCTCCCTTTAAGCCTCTTCATGAACTTTTCCCTCGACCTGGAGTTTCTCCAGCACCCATTCCCAGGTTCTTAGCTCGCTGTCACAGGGACCTCTCTAGCCACCCTGCTGACCTAACAACTTCCTGCCCCATCACTCTGCTTCGCCTGGCCTTCCTTTCCCTGTCTCATGCCACCCCTGACGCTTTGGATGCTTACTTGTGCGTTCATTCTTTCCCTCATTAAAATGTCAGCTCCAGGAAGTTGGGACCTTATTTTTGCACAGTTGTAACTTCCGCTTTGTAACAGTGTTCAGGGCACAGTGGATAGCTGTTGAATGCAGGCCATCATGGAGAGCAAGAGCTGTTGTCATACCCAAGGTTGGTGTTTTCTCCAACTTTAAGATTCTATGGTCTGTGCTTACAAAGCCAGAGGTAGAGCCAACAGCCTCCCGAAATTCCTTTGGGTTTTCCAAGCCCAGAGTCATAACACAGAGAAGGAATATGCATGGTGTATGTGGGCATGGATTCCAACAGAGGGACCAGTGGGATCAGCACACTCCTGTGCATTCTATGCTTCCTAACACTGAGCGATATGATTAGACAGCTGCTTAAACATGTCTGTTTTGGAAGCAGTTTGACCTATGTTGAAAATGTTAAATAAAACAAAAGCATTCTGACATTTTAAGAGCTTTAGTTTACTCACTATAAAAGCCACAGCATCTGAATATGCCAAGTGTATAAAGCATTGACTTTAGAACAGGAATATGTGCCTACCTAATGCGGGGCATGTCAGTGATCTGAGCCACTCCTCGAAGGAGTTTGCAGGAGCATGTCGGAAGAAACAGAGGCTGTGTCCTGGTTCAGAGAGGATCTGTCACTGTCACTGCAGATTGAAGTCGGGTTATATGGAAAAGTAAACAATTGCCAAGGTCATTCAGAGAGGTGTAGCTCAGAGGTCCCAGAAAGAGAGGCTGCCTGGGATTGTTGCCAATTGGTAGGGCATAGTGGGAAAAGCAGAGACTTTGGGTTAGAGAGCCTTGGGGTGAATCCTAAGCCTGCTGCATATATGCTTAGCAACAGCAGGTAAGTTACTTAACACCTTGGCTTTGGTTTCTACCTTCAAGAGGCAGAGATACTATGAGTCACACAGCCTGTTTCTCTGGTCTAGCGCTCCACCTGGCTATACCCTCGCTTCTCCTCACGGTTGGGTCTGACACATAGGTTCTGGCTAGTGGGATGTGACGAATGAGATGTGCACATGTCCAAGCCCAGCCTGTGAGAACCTCTTCCTGGTAACTTCCCATGCTCTTTTCCCTTCTGGTTTGGGGCAGGGAGTCATGGTGACCTCAGAAACCATGTGATGAATGGCAGAGCCACGAGATTGAAAGGCACACATCCCTGACCCAATACTTGTGGGGGGAGCTCCCTGCTTTGGACATAAAGTGAGAAATACCTATGTATTTATGGAGCCTCTGGGTTGGGAGTTTAGCTGTATCAGATATCATTTCCCTGATGCCTTGGCAAAGTGGGGATAGAAGGTTTTTGGAGGCTTGAAGTACCCTTTGTATTTGAAGCTTCCAAAACCATCTTGGTTTATAGCAGGGGTTTCATGGGTGTTAGGGCTTACTAGCCTCTTGCCTAGTAAGTTAGTTAGTTAATCTGCAATACTCCTTGTACATAGATCTCATGCAGGATTTTGCTAGGCTCTGAGGGGGAGTCAAGAACTATAAAACAGTCCAAGTCTTCAAGTCCCAAGTCTTTATCATGGGAAGGCAATCATCCTTCATGCGAGTATCCATCCTAAAGTATCAGACTTCTGAAGGGCAAGACTGGAGTGACTGACTTTAGGGTCAGCCACTCGAGCTCAGAAGCAAGGAGGTCCCTTTGGCTAGTGATGGAAGAGTTAACGAATCGTCCAGCTGTTAAAGACAGCAGCTACCTAGGCCACCACGAATAATAGGCAATCAAGAGAAAAAAGAATTTCTATTTCATTTTGGGAAGAATGAGCATGATCTATTCATTCTCGTAGCAGATGTTCATTGCTCACCATGTGAACAATGTAGGCTACTTAGAAAGTTAACTTAGAATATAGAAAAAGTTCTATGTTAAGACAAGGATGCCCGTTGCTGGGTCATTTTATAATGCCGGAAGACAGGAACGACCCACGTGTCCAACAGTGGGACGAATGGAGGAATCGTGGCCTGCCCCCTTCATGTAAGCAGTCCCTAAGAAAGGCCATGGATGTCCACAGCATCACATACCACCCTCAGGTCAGTGACTCTCACATCATGACGCTGGTCTGATGTCTCCACATTCCACTGCCCTGTACCGTCCTCCCAGAACATCACACCTAGATGACACCAAGGCATCGAAAACCCAAGTCTCTGAATCCCGGGTTTGTGATTCACACCATAACGCCGCCATCCCCAGTCTGGGGTCTTCCTCCTACCCCATCTCCAGTTGCGGGAGTCAGGATTCTGGAACTCCTCCTTACCTACATCCCCAAGCCTAACCCATTAGGTCCTGCTATTGTTCAAATCCATCCCCTTCAGCTTGGCTGCTACCTCCTTAGTTTACACTGCCACCTTCACTCCTGGAGCCTGGCTTAGCTTCCTAGGTGGGCTTCTTGCATGTACTCCATGCTGTTCTCCAGTCTGTTCCTCATCCTGCTGGCCCTGACCTCCAACCCCTCCAACGGCTTCCACTGCCTTGGGAATGAAGACCAGAATTCTTAGGATGGCCCACAAACACTGTCTGAGCTTCACCTCTCTCCTCTCCTCTCACTCTGTTCCTCTCCCCTCCTTCTCCACAATTCACAGGGTGGTGCACAGTGCTCCATTCTGCTCAGAACACACCTTCCAAGCCTCTCCTCCTCCCGCCACCAAAGCCACCACTGCCAGGTTCACATCTGTATCTCTTCCATTCCTCATGAATGGAAGGAGCCATCTCAAGGAAGCCCCCCAGGATCTGCATGTAAGCCAGGCTCCTTGGGACCCACTGCTAGCAAAAGTGGCTCAGGAGTGTTCTGGATGTGAGGAGCCACGTGTTGTAAAAATTTGTCACTGACGATGAAGAGTGAATATTCTACTTTCAGACATGGCGCGTAGGACGTCAGATCACTAACGTGAGATTGAGTCTGAATCAGCACTAGCCATTCCTGTAGAAAGCATTTACTGCATGCCAGCTACCCTGCCATCTCTGCTCTTGTGGAGCTTACCACTTATTAACAAGTTTCAAAGCCCTGGGTAGCAGGGAAGCAAATTTGTATTCAAGGAGCTCCTGCAAACGTGTTTTATTTCCTTGAGTAAGACATTTAATTTTCTGGGTCTCAGTAGCAATAACAATCTTTCTTGACTGCCTGGTGGTGACTCGGGTAGCTGTTCATAACTGCTCAAACACATGGAGATCCCAGGCCTTGAAGTGGTGCAGGGGAGACTTTGGGCTTTGAATCTGAGTGGTTCAAAGTGTGGCATTCTCAAAATCCTTCCTTGATCCCCCCAGAGAATTTTGTTAGTAAAGCCGAGAGCAGCGCAGGTCTTGGCTGGCAAAGACTCAGGGATTAACGTGCGGGGCGTTGACATCATAATTGGGCCAGCGTTGAGGGCTGCAACATCTGCCGTGGGAGGCTGTGGTGCCAGAGCCCATGTGGCACCTCCTGGCTGGCAGGGGCCTCTGTCTTGGGCAGCAGCCTGGGTGGCCTTAAGGCTGCACTTAGCACATGCTGAATAGCTACTGTCAGGTGGAGGAAAATCCTCATTAGGGCCAAGAAATTGACTTGTGTCCCGGGTTTCTCAGCACTACAATGGATACTCAGGGGAGAGGTTTTGCGGCTGCAGGTGCCCAGGGACAGTAATTGAGTTACCATTAGTGCGGTGGGAGGTTGTGGTCAGTGACAAGTATTAGCGAGGTTGGCCGGCTGTTGCAGGGCGTTCTGCATTTTCTCTCTGGCTTGCATTCAATTCCTTTTAAAATGTTTCCAGAGGTGGGAGAGCCCGGTGGTTAGGAGCACAGAGGGAATGTCAGAGACTGCTGCTATCTGGAGGTGGCAAAGGGATGCTGGCTTGCTGAGGGAGGGTCACTATATGCCACACTGTCACATGCCTTGTCTGTTTAATAACTACAGTCCAAGGATGTCAGTTCTCTTATGCCCATTTTTCAGATGAGGAAATCAAGACTCTGAAGGGTGGGTGAGTCACTTCATCAGGAAAGATGAATGGCGGATGAGATTCCCATCTGTTCCCTAAGTCCAGACAGCCTTTCCCCCATCCATTTGTGGATGTTCCTGAGCTGTGTCACCACCACCTTTTGCACCTGATATTCTGCTTCCAGAAGAGACTGCAAGCTCCTCCATTGCTTGTCACCACCCCTGGGCCAGTGGCTCCCATCTGGACCACCTTGGGGGCCTCTTACCCCATCTCTCTGTCCCCTCTTGCTTCCTTCATGGTTTCTAAGGGCCTGCTGAGCAGAAGATTGAAGCAGGTCAGTTTCCCTGCTTCCTGTCCTTCAAAGGTTTCCCATCTTGTTTGACTACAACTCCAAACATATAACGAGGTCCACAATGCTGCCTTGTTCTGGCCCCTGCCTTCCTCTCTAGTTCCTCTCCTGTCTACCTTATCCTTTGCTCTAACTACACTGGTCTTCTAGTAATTTCTAGAAGGCTCTAGAGAATTTGCCATTCTTTCTGCTTGGAGCACATCCTCCAACTTCTACCTCAATGACCTCAACTCAACCTTAAATACAAGTTGTGATTGAAAAAATATGGAGAATGCTTAAATTAAAAAATTATTACAGTAAAAGGCATATTCCCGTTAATCTCCCTCAAACTGTTCTCTTTTGCTTTGAGCACACTTATCCCATTGTTCTTGCCACTTTCTGAAGCAGTTCTGCAAGTCCTCTTTCCAGAGTGTCTGTAGTTGTGCTGTTGTGGCTGCCTCATTGTCCTCAATTCATTCAAAACACTTACCTTTCATGGTCATTTTAACTTTGGAGAAGAGCCAGGAGGTGCATCGTGCCAGATCAGGGGAATAAGGTGGATGAGGACACGTTGCAATGTTTGTACAAGCCTGCCTTTCTATTGGACGGCACTCCACAGCAGCATTTACTATATTTTTTTATCACATCTTGTAAAGACACTTATGAAAGAGGGCCTCTAGAACTGCTTTGGAAAGTGGCAAGAATGCTGGGATAAGTGTGTTCAAAGTCAAGGGGGGATAATTTAAGAGGAATTAATGGCAACTAGTGTCTTTTACTGTAATAAATTTGTTTTATTTAAAGACATCATATTTTTTGTTTAATCATCCCTTCTATATCTTACTCAAAGACTGTTCCTGGCCCTTGCGGTCTAATCACACCCTCCTCCTTAGTATCCTACACTTGACCTTCATCACTTTTTTTTTTTTGGTGCTGGGGCTGGGATCCAGGGCCCCACCCATGCTAACCACATGCTCTACTACCGAAGCTCCATCACTTTTTAATGTTCAGCTGTCTCCTCTTTTGTATATTATGGTTTTTGTTTGTCTCTTTTCTTTCTCTTCCTTGATTTTACGAGCTCCTCAAGGTTAGGGACCAGGTGGCTTTGCTCCCCACGAGATCTGAAGCACCTCACATCCTGCCCAGCACACAATGGATTTCCAATAAGCACTTTGAGAATCTGCTGAATGAATAACAGTTCTCAAGAACTGTCGGCACCATCTCTGACAATGAAGTGCGTGTGAGCATATTTATAGAATCAGTTCAGTATAACATAGTCCTCATCCAGCTCTTCATCTGTGAGTCATTGCCGTCAATATTTACTAAGCAACAACTGGGTGCCGAGGATGTGAAAGTGAATGAACAATCACGCTGGCCCCCAGTAGCTCAGTGGGGGGAGCGGGTGCCAAAAGCCTGGGCTTCTGAGTCAGGTAGCTCCAGGGCTGGACCACTGAGCGCCTCAGCTCTGTGGCCATGGGCTTGGGACAGCTCATAAAATGGAAATAATGATACCGTCTTGCGGGGCCATTTTGATGCTAATTGAGTGGGAAAATGCCTAAGAATTAAAAAGTCAGTAAGGAGAAGATTCTGTTGTTATTATTGTTTATTTTTATTTCCTGAATGGGGCATAAAGTGAAGTTAGGCTACTTCTACTGGAGTTGGGGAGCACTGCTCCTAGAAATGAGGAAGCACCACCGAGGCAAGTGAGCTAGGAAGGGAGCCTTTGAGGGCCAAGGGAAGGGTGACAAGCAAGGGGGCTGATGGGGGTCCAAGCCTGCGGGATTTGAGAATTTGTACATCACCATTTCTCACTGTCCCTTGAGGGGGACATGCCACGCTCCCTTCTTCCCAGAATGGCTGTTTATCTTTTGGGGACCACACCCCCAATTCTGCTCCTCCTACGCTAGCCTCATCCCTGTTTCCGTCCTTGCCCTCCCCTAGAAGCCCATACCTCGAGTTATCTTTTCCCCTCACAACAAAAACCAGAATAGCTCTGCCATCCATCAAACACAATTGGGAGCTGGCAGCCGAGGCTTTATTATTGGCGGAGGCTGGTGCCCCGGGACGGACACAGCGAGGTACACAGCGGGAGAATGACCAACTCCTCAGAGATGGATGGGAAGCCTGGGGCCATCTCATCTGCCTTCCACCCTGGGCAAGAAACCGGTCAGCATCCTTTGCAGGAGGCCATTCAGCTGCTGCATGGACAGATGCCCTCTAAAGTCTCAGGTTCATGTCAGTGGGACCCAGTGTACATGGGTATCAGTCACATGAGCTTCGTGCTCCAAGCCCCAACTCCAGCACAATCTCAAGGGCAATCAGCTTCTCAGGGAGGAACAAGTGCCGTATTCAAGAGGAACTAGGGACTCTGGAGCCTGACAGCCAGGGGGCTGAAGTCCAGCTTCGGCACCCGGACCAGCCTCAGTTTCCCCACACATGGGATGGGAACAATAACATCACTTTCTTGTTGGTGCTGCTGTGAGAACAGCTGCAGGATGAGTGGGACTAGTTAGAAGGCTGTGCTACAGTCCTCGGAAGACTGGCTAAGCTCGGACTCCTCTTGTCCATCCTGGTGGAGCCCTTTCAGCTCCAGGGTGATCTCCAGCCCCCAGGAATGCCATTTCCTGCCCCCTAGGCAGTGAAACTCTTTTGCAGAGAAGCCCATGGCAGAGGAAAGCAAGCCAAGGCTCAGCAGTGAGCAGCTTGTAGAGCTCCATCGGTCTCGGGTCATTGCATTCCCTTTCCGCACCTTGGTTTCCTCACCTGCGGGGTGACGTCATGATCCCCAGTCTAGAGGGGGCACCTGAGCAGTTAGCAACACAGCCAGGCCAGGCTTCTGAAACCCATCAGCGAGGGCCACGTCTTTGCTGATGTTCCTCAGTGCACCATGCAGAGCCCTCCCTCACCTAGCCCACAAGCTCTTCGGTGGCATCCTTGCGCTTCTTTGTCCTTCTCCTCCCCACCTCACTCCCTCCTTGGAATGCACCAAGCACTCTCAGGACCTTTGCACTTGCTGTTCCTCCAACCTGGAATGCTTGCCCCTGGCTGGCTCACTCATTTCCTTTGGGCCTCTGAGAGGCCAACCTATCTTATATGGCACTCCCTTTCTGCCGCTCTGTGTCTTCGCTCTCTGCTTTATTTTTGCTGAGTACTTATCTCCACCGGACAAACATTTCTGCAATTGCTTGTTTACTGCCTTTTTCTCCCCATTAGTCTATAGGGGGCTCTTTGCCATTTTGATTTTTGCAGATTTCCAGGACCTAGCCCTGGGCCTGGCTCCATGTCACTGTACGCTTTCTCAATGAAAGCGTACAGTGACATGGATGAGCAAGGGCATCTGTGTATCATCATTGACAATGTTTGTGAAAATGCCTGGTCTATGGTAGGTATTTAGTAGATGTGAATTTCTAAACCCCTCATGATTGATCTACAGAGTACATTTAAAAAGCACTTGGGAGGGGCCACCCACCGATGTAAACTCCTACTGGATTCCTGGGAAAGGGACCCACCCAGTTGGGAGGTGAAGGCAGGCAAGCCAGGAGGAGCCTCGTAGACAAACTCCACTTGCTAAGCAGTTTTGCCTCTGGCCAGCTCTGTTTATGTCTGTGTGTATGACGATTCTCCAGGTGACTGAATCGCATTACCCTTTTTATTCTAATAATATGAACAGAATTCAGATGCAGTATTTGATGATGTCTTGTCTATTAAACAGCATCAGGACTGCCTGGCTCAGTTCAGCAAATTACTGTCAACTGGAGGGCTGCAGTGCCTCCACCAAAGTGCCAGTGTTGCTGTGAAAAATCGTGGCCATTTATAGTTTATGTCTCAAAAATGAATTTTTATTTCATTGCCTTAATCTTTGGAGGCATCAGACATGTGTGCTTATTCCCAGGGAGACTTCAAATGTGAGATTCTTATAACAAGAGCAGAGCTGGGAGGTTTCCTGAAGGGGGAGAGAGACAGGCGTTCCCCGCCTGGTTGGAATTGCTGTCTGTGAGAGAAAAGAGGGTGGACTGGATCCCTTCCAAAAATTGGAAGAGAGGCTGATTTCAACTTGAGAGAGTGTTAGAGTCTTTAGACCCAGGCAACAGACTGGGCAGAGGAAGGAAATGAAAGGGACAGGTGGGAGCATCTTTTCTGGTTCTGTCCCCCTAAATATCAGATGCCTGGGAATCACATACATTCAGAAATTTTCTGGCCCCAGCACATAGTAAACACTCAATAAATGTAAGTGGAGTTGGCATTGATTTCAGCCAGGGATGGTGGGGAGGCTCCATCTGCTGCTCTGCTTTCAATGGGGATTTGATCAAGTCTTTCCCCTCTCCACTCCTCAGTGTGTTCTTATTGCCTAGTAATTTGTCACCAGTCCCCAGCAGTCTTGGAGTCTTTGGCTGTGTCACCCCAGGGGAACCTCCCAGTTGAGGACAAGGCACAGGTCCACCCACACACTGGTCTCTGAGTCAGAAGGGCATATGCTTCTGAGGTGACTAATGTTACTACTGTTGTTTCTACTGCATTGCTAAAGCCCTGTTAGCTTTTTAGGGATGGGGCATGTGCAAGCTGAGATCTTAAGATTGGTTCTCTTGATAATGAGCCATTTTCCTAATCAGCCTCCCACCCTTACTCCTCATCTCTGTCCTTAGACAGCAGGGCGAAGACACTGCACTGCGAGGAGAGGAATCGCCATGAAACTTCTGCTGCGGCTGTCTGCTCATGCGATCATGGGTAATTACTAAAGCGGTGGCAGCCAGCTAACGCAGCACCATTGCAAAGCTACGGGGTTCATGCAGGCAGTGGATCCAAGCAAAGGGATTCTCTGGCGCCTCCGTTATGGACAGGTGCAAAAGTGAGAACTGGTGCCCTGTGATCTTTGTGAAGCAAGCTGTGAGCTGGTTGTGTGGCTAGGGGACAGCAAGAAATTAATAAGGGAGGCCTTTCATTCATTCTTTTTCTTTCTTCTTCTCCCTCCCTCCCTTCCTTCCTTCCTTCCCTCCCTCTATCTATCTATCTATCTATCTATCTATCTATCTATCTATCCATTTACCTGTCTTTCTATCTAGCATCTTACCATTTATACTTTACTAAATATTTCCTAAACTCTTGCTATATGTCTTGTACTGTATTAGCCTTTTGCAGTATAGCAGCAAACAAGAGACAGAAATTCTCTCTTAAGACTTATATTCCAGTGATCTATATCTAGCCACCTATGGCATGCAGTGCCCTGAAATGACACAGATGATAAAAATTGCAGAGTCAGAATTGAAGAATATGTCAATCAGAAGAGAAGATCAGGACCATAAGAGACGTAAAGAGACATCAAAGGGCAGATCATAGTGTCATACGGAGTTGCTGACGCTACATGAAGACTTTGGCCCAAGGCTCCCTTATAGCTGGAACTAAGAGGAAAGTGTATCAGGTAGATGATAGATCTCATTGTTTAGAAAGAGACTTTCCTATGATAAATATGTCATCTAATCATATCATTTTATTTAAACCATACCACTGTCAGCCTCATTTTACAGGATTTTTTATTTTATTTATTTATTTATTTTTGGACTGGGAATCAAACTCAGGACCTTGTGCTTGCCAAGCAAGGCACTGTGCAGCTGAGCTACATCTCTGGCCTGGTTTTTCAATTTTTATTTAATTTTTTTGGTACCAGGAATTGAACTCAGGACCTTGCACTTGCCAGGCAGGCAGTTGTGCTGCTGAGCTATATCCCCGGCCCTTTACAGGTTTTTAAAAGCCAGATCTTAAATGTTGAGTACCTTGGCCAAGGTCATGCCTGGGAAGGCATAGAGTTAGGGGATTCTCAGGCAGTCAGAACTCAGACCCTGGCTCTTTTCCATGTCCTCCACTGCCTTTCTGACAGGGCAAACTGAGAGGACATCAGTAGTCCCTGGGTGAAACTTAATCACCCTGGAAAATTGTCTTCTGCCAGACATGTGAGAAAAATAATGAGAGAGGCATATCCAGACACAGGGGAAAACCTAAATATTACGTATGAGATTCACCAGCCTTTAAACCCAAGACATCTTGGAGGCCCAAGAATGGGATAAACAGAGACATCAAGTCATGGGCCCGAGCTGACCTGGGCTAAATTGGCCTCAAAATCCTATACCATTTCTTAGTCTTTAAATCATCTTAAGAAGAAGATGGAGTGGAAGCAACTCCTGTTGGCTCGGCTTCTGCCTGTCCCCAAGGCCACCTCCACTGTAAGGCACTTTGGGCTTCCCAGAGGCTGGGACCAGCAACCGGAAAGTCACTCTCCAAGGTGCTGAAGCAAACCGGGGTTGGGGGCCACTTCTTTTCAGATAGTTCCTTGCTCCTGGCTCTCTCCTCCTGTAACCATGTCAAAATTCCAGTGCGGGGAAGGGGAAGGAGATAGCCTGTGACCAGCTTGAGCAAATGTGCTAATTTGTAAGCATTCAAGTTTTTAACAGGCAACACCGACCTTGAGAAGTTGGTGATCGACTTTGGCCAAATTCTTAAAACTTCTGTGCCTCAATTTTCTCACTTGTAAAATGCAAATAATAATGATAATAATGAAAATGATAATAATAATAATAATAATGAGTTCTGGTGAGGATCAAATGAGTTACTAAGCACTTAGTGATGCTTGGAAAATAATGAATCCTCTATACATGTGTTTGTAAAAACAATTCACATTCCTGAAGGCAAAATATCTTGGTAATGGGGTCATGTGTAGGATGATGAGCCCGGAAGAATTGTGCTATGGCGTAAATTGAGCCTTAGGGTGCAGTGACGGCCAATGACATAGAAAACAGAATCTTGCTCTAATCCTTCCCTATCACATTTATGTGCCAAGACAGAGAAGCCTGCACCACATCAATTATCGCTGTATCTCAGAATTCTAAGTCTTTCAATCATGTTCTAAAATTCTGAATTCTGTGTGCTTTACAGTTTTTAAACAGCAGCTGTGCATCAACCCCAGAGATGACAGCTAGTCAGTGTCACCCACGTCTCTTGGATTCCTCTTTGGGGTGTGTATGTGTGGCTAGTTAGTTGCCATTTACAAAGAAATGGAAAAGACTCTTGTGAAAGTTGCCATAGAAATGCAAGTTGATGTATTGTTATAATTGTTTTGAAAGTTTACTTACTGGGCAGGGAAAGATGGAGAATATGTTTTCTTCCTTGTTGGTAGTAGATAATGTTGTGTAAATTGGCATTTATGGATGCTAAATCACTTTATAGAGACATTGTATCTCTAAAACTACAGGGATCTCATAATAGGAAGAGCATACAAAGTATTTTTCCTTTTGCTCTTGCAACCTGCTATTCATTCAACTCTGATTTTCACAAATACATGTGAAAAGAAATGTTCTAACAACAATGTGTATTTCAGCTGAAAAAGACCCAAAACAAATTTTGGCATAACATTTCCTGGATAGAATCAATACTTTTGGATTTAACCGGCTCCCATTAATTTACATGACTGCCTTAGGAACATTAGGTTTGAGAAATGAAAGTAGGGATAGACATAAACTTCAATAACTAAAATTATCGTCAGGCTTCTTCTACCTAAAAAACTATCAAAACTCTTGGCTTGACTTCATAAAAAAATGATTAACAGCATCCCACATCTGGGAAATATCTTTCCATGGTTATATATGCATTTCATTTTCTCTCTACCATCTATTTCCCCCTATTTTAGAGAGAAATATCTACTTTATAGGTATAGCTGACAACGATTGGATGAAACTCACTCCTTTCCTTGAATTTATCTGTTTTCTAACTCAAGTTTGACATAACGACATCAATCCTAGCATACTGAATTCAGAGTTCGCTGGAATTAAAATTTAGCGGCACAGAAAGGAAGGCCAGGCCTTCCATGCCTACTAGATAAGAACGCAATCGCTGCTGCCATCAGCGGCTTCTCAGCCAAGTTTTATCTGGAGCTGCACAAAAATTGATTTGCAATCACTTATATTTGTTTATAAAAATCCCATGAGAAGCATATTTTAGTCGGTAAAGTCGAGCAGACACTTGCCTGTTCTCTATGAATAAAATGTAAAACCCAAGCCTGGAATAAAGGCCATTTGCTTTCTGCCCAGCAGGCCCTTTGAGCTCCAGCCACACCGCACTGCTCTGAGACTTTTGCTGTCTTCGCTGGGGACGACCCTAGGTCCCCGGCTTTCTCTCCTCCACCCCACCCTCCCTGCGGCACATGACAGCACTACTGCCTCTGGGCTCCCATGCTGCCTTGTATGTTAGGACGTTCTCATCCTAATTACATACAAAGGAGAGGATGTTTGAGTGAGCTGAGTCTTGCTTCCTGAGGGCAGGGCCTTCTCTTCATATTTCTTCATAGTCCTGGTGGTGGCGATCTGATCACAGGGGACAGGCCATGGTACCCTCTTTTTTTCAGTACTGCGGTTTGAACCTCAGGGTCCTCTACCACTGAGCTACATCCCCAGCCATCTTTATTATTTATTTCCTTTTTATTGTGAGACAGAGTCTCCCTAAATCATCCAGGTTGGCTTTGAACTTGCAATTCTCCCACCTGAGCCTCCCAAGTAGCTGCAATGGCACGCGTGAGCCACCACTTGTGGCTGGGCAGTGACACTCTACTGAAGTCTTTAGGCTGCTGTCCACCCCCATCAGTGGTACTCATGGCACTGTTCCTTGTGGATTAGCCATATTGCAAATGATCAATATGTCCAATATTCTTATGAATGCCATCACTTACTTAGCTGCGTTCAGGCCATTGATTTACCACTTGGAGTTTTCTTCTTCTCTCCCTCTCTACTCATCCTCCTAATCCAGGCCACCTTCATCTCTCACCTGGATGGCAATCATGGCCTCCTTCTTAGCTCTACCTTTCAGTGCTCTTGTTTCTTTTCATCTCATCTACACTGTGACCAGAGGGGTCACTTGAAATTCAAATCTGGTTATATCAACTCCAGGTTTTCTGCCTGACTACTTTGCCTTTCTTCTTGGTTCTTAATGATCACAACTTGTGTGTGTGTTTGTGTGTGTGTGTGTGTGTGTGTGTGTGTGTGTGTGTGTGTGTGTGTAAGCTCCATGGACTTAGGTGCTGTTGCTTCCCTCTGTCCCCAGAACCTAGGCTTCTCAGGCACAAAATGGGCTTAAAAATAACTATTCTATGAATGAATGACTTGTAAGTAAAAGTGAGATCTTTGTTGAATGCAGCAAGAGGCAGAGGAGAAACTCAGACATCTCCCAGCCACAGGGAGGGCGTGTACCACCCAGTCTGCCATGTCACCCAGCAAGTCACAGGAATCCTTGGTACCAGCCTGGTACTAAGTATAAACTCAACCTTTTAAAGAAGGACGCCACCAACTTGGGGTGAGTGTCTGAGAGGCCCCAGACGAAATGCAAATAAAAACTTAAAAAAAGAACCTCTGATTTCCTAATCAAGCAACAGGAAAAAATAAAGATGCACATTGCTGATTCCTTATCAAGGAAGTAAATAACCTAGAATTCAGCAATGTGGTGGGTCTTGGACACCCACAACTCCTGGCACCACGACGTAAGTGACTCTCCCTTACTAGGTTCCTGCTGGCCTTTCCGGCCACCACCTGCCTGTCAGATAGTGTGCTCCTGCTCCCCTGATTCAGAAGCCCCAAACATGTCTATGCTGGGAACATGCGGTTCTTTCCGTCTTGAGCCACCTCCTTTTCCCAGTCTCCCTCTGCAGTCTTCTGTCTCAGCACCTGCCTGTCTCAGTGCACCCCTGCTCCCCACTCTGAGCCCACATTTTCTCTTCTTCTTAAAAAAAAAACACTACAGTTTTCTGTGCTGGGGGTGGAGCCCAGGTCTCTGCACATACTAAGCAAACTATACTCCCACCTCCTTTCCTGGCTTTTTAAAATTCTGCTCAATGAAAGGAAAGGTTTATGCCTATATTATTTGATCAATTTTTCATGCCTGCATCTTGTAATATGAGCAACTTGTTTGAAGATAACAATATGTAACGTACTAACCATGTTACTCTCCTATGATCTTGTTTTGAAATAAAATAAAGTAAAATAAAATAAAATAAAATAAAATAAAATGCGGAGTCAGGGTTTTGCTAAGTGGCCTAGACTGGCCTTGGGCTTGTGGCTCCTCCTGTCTCAGCCTCCCCAAGAAGTTGGGATTACAGGAATGTGCCACCACACCTGGCCACCACAGTGTTTCTCTATCTGATTGATTTTTTCATGTTTCCTTCTCCTGCTAAGTATGCAGCTCTATCATGCCCTGTTTGCTTAGAGCAGAACCCTGGAAATCATCTTTGCTTTTCTTCTCCTTTCTCTAATACCTGCCACACGTCATCCACCAGTAAGTCTTGTCCCAAATCTGTCCTTTCTCTCCTACTCCACCCTAGTCACCATCCCTTCCTTCCTGCCAACACCTCCCCAAGGGTCCTCTCGATGTCAGTCTTCTTGTCCTGGCTTCCCTAGAGGCTGTGTAACCTTCTGACAGCAACTCAGATCACACCTAGGACTTCCCTACCATCACCTACAAAGCCCTACAGGAGCCACACCGACATTCTCTTTTTAACACTGTCCTCACCTCAGGGTCTTGCTGACCTGACACCTTTCCTTGTGACAAGTGCACAACCAAACACCTGCCTTCAACCCTCATCCTCCCAAGAAGCAGCAGCTCCCATCTTCCAGCTGCTCAGAGAAGGGCTCAAGGTTACCCCCGTTTCCTCCTCTACTTTCAGAATGTGCCCCAAACCTGGAGCCACCATGCTCCTACAGCCACCTTGACCCAAGCCACCACCAACTCCTACCTGGAAGGAGGTGGCGGCCTGACTTGCATTTCTATTTCGTACTCCTCCTGTCCCCTCCCCCTCAATCTCTCCACACCCAGTTCTTAAACCAGCATGTGGAGCGGCGATGCTCGAGCACGGGTCAGACTAGGTTGCTCTTCTGCCCAAAACCCTCTAGGGGCTCCCACCTCATGCAGACCCAAAGCCAGTGTCCTTGCAGAGGCACACAGGGCCACGTGACCTGTCCTCTCACCCCACTCCCTTTTTACTCATCACCTTTTCCTCCTTTGCTTGTTCACTCCAGCCACACTGCCCTCCCTGCTGCCTTAAGCACATCAGGCAAGCTCCTGCCTCAGGACCCTCGCACCAGCTCTTTCCTTCACCTCAGGTGCTTTTCCCCAGATAGCAATAATTTATTTATTATTCCCTAGACATTATTTGCTCCATCACTTCCTACAAATGTGCTTATTCAAATGCCAATAAGGTCTTTACCTTGTGTAAAATTGCACACTCCCCTTCCCCAGAAAGAGAAGCCTGCTTTCCTGACTTACTTTTCTCCGTAGCACTCGTCCCTGTGTAGCACGTAGGTCTGACTTCAGAGACACAGGAACTGTGTCACACTGACCTTGTGCCTAGGACTCTGCACTACTTGGTTGAATCTTCCACGTTTCTGTCTTGAGCACACAAGACATGACTTTGTTCATGGCTCCCAGCAACACATTTTCTTTTTCTTATTTTGTTCCTCATGTCTCTCTGCACTGGGATATGAATTCTACAAGAGTGGAGATATTGCCTCTCTTGTCCATGTCTGTAGCCCCTGTGCCTGCCTGGAATAGAGTTCGGCATGGAGTAGATGCCCAGTAAGTACTTACACAATAGGGGAATCTTCCCAGCTAAACAAGCTGGAAGTCTGGTGTTCATCCTCACACCCACCTGCCTCCTCTGAGCCCTGGTTCAAATTGCATCTGTTTCGAGTGTTCAGTGCATTTTGAATCTGTCTGCTTCTCTCTGATTTCTTTCTGATTTTGTACCGCCTCGGCCATGCTACCTGCGTGCCCCTTTCACTCACTCCCTGAGTGACCTCCCTACTGTCCCCTCTGTTGTTCCCATGGTTGCCACCTTCTACTCCTGGAGGCCAGGGTGAAGGTCAGCGACCTCAGCATGGCCTTGAGGCCCTGCCTTCCCTGGCCCGTCCCCTGTCCTGCCACATCCTGTCCTCCTCCCTCTCTGCACTGCAGTTTCTCTGGCCTCCTTCAGACCTTGCAAACACATTTTTTTTTTCCTGCACACGCTTCTGCCCCCTATTTCCAGAACACCCTTCACCTCCTCTAATTCTTGCTGACCTTCAGCCCCGTTTTAGAATCCCTGAACTAAACCTCTCCACCTTCACGGCGAGAGCAACCCTGTGTGCCTCTGTCCTTGGACGTCTCACAGGAGGCACTGTGTGGCCACCAGGGTGCTGTCCATGTCCTTTTGCCTACAGGACTCAAAGGACCACATCTCCAAGATCTTTGCATCCTTGCTCTCCAGAGAGCGGCCCCAGCCACACAGCAGGTGCCCGGAAGCGTTGCTCCATGAAGATTTAGGGGTTCGTCACTTAGTGAACCCATCCCACTGGGGCATGTTAGTGGCTTTACGGCTTCGGGGCCAAGGCTTGAAGCTGCAGGCAGCAGAAGACAGTCCGCACCCGGGAGGGCCTGGGCTCTATGCGCTGCAAGAGATGTTTTGCTTGGCAAGCATAGAGTTGGCCCGTGGGGTATTTAAAAAAAATTGGGATGAATTGCTAACACTGAGAGATTGGGAGGTTTCACATAAAATTTTGACTATTTGGCTTCTTTTGAAAAAAATCGAAACATCCAGCAGCCCGAACCTGCAGTGCGTCAGCTGCTGGGGGCGGACCTGGGGCTGCCCTGGTAGGGCCTGGTCACCAGTTGTCCACGTGGACTACCCCTCCCCGGGCCACCTGCCTGGCTGCTCAGGGCACTGGAGGCTGTGGTGCCCAGCCTCGGCCACGGTGACAGCAGAGCTGGTGTCTGGAATGAGAGGGGCTCTAGGACCCGGGAGAGATCAGGAGAGCTGGTTTGGACAGGCCCGAGGTGGTGTCTGCAGCCTCCAAAAGCTCTGGGCTTTGGAGGGCCCTGGGCTTCCACCCTGGGCCGGTTTCTGTGGCCAAGCTCTGGCCCAGTGTCACAACCCCGCGGTCCAATGTCAGGACCAGGGGGGCACAGGCAAGAGAAGGCCCACAGACCGTTCTACCACAGGCCTCTAGGGTTCTTACCTGGCAAGAGGGAGAGAAAGAGGCCCTTGAAGCACACGATAAATATTAGATTTACTTTTCTTGGCTACTCCATTCAGAGGTATGCGAGAGTGGGGTGGGGGCACGAAAGAGTTAGAGTTAATCCATTTCAGAACAAATCATGCAGCTTTCTTACATTCCAGAACTGTGGACAGAATTCACACTGGCCTCACATAAAGGATGGTTCCCGTGTTCTTGAAGACTCTTGCTCTCTGAGGAGCCCTTCCTGTTCCTTCTCTGCTGTGTCCTGAGAGTTTGGGCCCACCGTGTTTCCTACATTTCTCTTTCTTCTTGTAGTTTTCAAACCCACGCTTATAAGAAGAGCATTCTGACACTGCTCACCATTACATATATTCAGAGAGCCTGGAAAAACCCATGCTTTTAAAAAATCAAAAGTCAAAAGCCAGATGTACCATTTTACCTGCAGCCTTATAGTGATGTTCCAATTTAATTCAGCCTTGTTCTGACATCACAGTGATGTTTAAGCACAAGAATTTCATAATTCGGAGTGTCAAGTTTCTTTCACATGTTGGGGAGTCTAGTTACTGGGAGCAGGGTCTCACATCCAATTAGCACATGTGGGGAGAAGCACATTGCTGCTCTTCCCTGTCCTAGCACTGTTTTTACCAAGCATATGTGGGGATCTTTGTGGCGTAGGACCTGGAAAAGGCTCAGAGGAGCAGAGGGACAGAAGAAAGGGGAAGAGCTATGGAGGAAACCCAAGTTGGTCGTGGCTAAGAGCTGGAGGAGAGCAGAAGGCTACGGCTGGGATGGAAACTGGAAAACGTTCCTGTGGGTTATGAATGGGGTTTGTGTGAATGCTCTTTAGAGGTCATGAGCAGGCTTTCGATTGGAGTTCCTTTCTCGAAGGGGACCAAGGAATGGTCCTCCTCTATGGGGGAAAGTTGTCTTCTTTGATTGAGTGCGCAGCTTTGGAAGGGACACAGAGGAAGAGGTGAGGGAGGGAAAGGACACCACGTGGCCCGCCAGATCAGGCGAATCAACCTTGGTGATCAACGGGGTAGCAGATGTTGCAGCCAGATCCTCCTCCCATCTGACTGGAATTCCTTTCTAAGTACTCTTTGACCGGCTTCTTCATAGGTCATTGCAAAACTGAGCCATGAGTAGCTCTAGTATGTGCTAGAGTTACCCCAGTTTACTCTTCTGGGTAATAGCAACTCCTGCACCTGAGGTCTTGGCTAAATAAGTGAAGTGGGGGAGCCTCCGTCTACTCCTCCCGCACTCAGTGTCCCACAGCTGTGCACCGTCTGTCCTACTGCTCAGCCCTCTGTGCAGCAATTTGCCAGTTTCCACGTTTGTCTCCCTTCCTTAGCCACAAGCTTCTGCAGAGTAAAACCAGGTAGGTTTTATTGCTCTTTATTTATTCGGCCTAGAGCTAAGACCACAGCTGCTGGTACATAGTAGGCACTCAGTAATGTTTGCTGAATAAAGGAATGAAGGAAGCTAGCAGTAGGTGCAGTTTATTTAAGTCATTTGAATCTCTTTAGCTAGGTTCACACCAAGGGCTACTGATGACATTTGGGCAGCATAGGATGGAGCAGTCTAATACATAGACTATTTTATTACTTCCGGGGGCTGATGTAAGTTAGGAAATGAATGTTTCCAGAAAATTGTGCTGGACCCATGTAGTTTTCATTTTTAGAAATGATTCAGGGAAAGGCCAGGCACTGGTAAGTTTGCAGATGGGATGTATTAAGCTGGTTTCCAAATTTAAACTTGTCTTTTTGACTTCTCTCCTCTCTAATGACTATGTCCAGGGACTAGTGGTATATAGCTCAGTGGTAGAACACTTGCCTGGCTTGCACTGGCCCTGAGTTCAGTCCCTGGCATCAGGCACCAGCAAGTGACTGTCAACTTGATTATCCTGAGAGACGCCTAGGAGATTAGCAAAGTTCATTCTGGGTGTGTGGGTGGGTCACAGGGCCATGACCTTGGGGACTGTATTGAGTGCCTGGCCTCTTCCTCTCTGGCTCTTCCCTGCTCTGTTTCCTGGCTGCCTCAGGGTAAGCGGCTTCCTCTGCCCCACCTCTCTGCCTTGGAGCCGGCTGACCATTGACGGAAACTTCTGAAACCGTGAGCCAAATAACCCTCTCCTCCAAAGCTGCGCCATCAGGCATTTTGTCCGGCAACAGAAAAGCTGACCAGTACACAAACACAAAACTGAGAACGATCACTTCCAAAGCATAGATAGCACCTCACCGTCAACCTGGAGTGCAACTCCAACTGCTTCTCACCACCCGTCTGCTTCCCAGAATCCAAGCCACGTCCTCTGGCCTCTGGGCCGACAAAAGTGGTCTCCTAACAGGGCTCTTGCTTCCATTCCAGCCCCTTTGGCCTGGTCTCTGTTCAGCAGCCAGATGAAGACCCCCTCTCCTTGCTGTCCTCTAGTAGGTGTATGCGGCGAAAGCCAGTCTCCAGGCTGGAGCCCACTGTCCCGTCACCCCCATGGGCTCCAGGGTCAGGGCCTCATTTACTTCCTCCAGTATACCCAGCTCCTTCTCCCCTCTTGGGGTTCTGCCCCAGATACGGGGGTGCCTCTTCCCTGCCTTCCTCTATGCTCTTTCCAGGCCTCCTAAACCTCCCACTCCATATGGCAACAGTTCTGCCCCACCTGCCCAGGCCACTTCCTGTTGAATTCTTCTCCAAAGCACTTGCCTCCCTCTGACCTATATCTTACTCTACTGATTGATGGGTTGCCTGCCAGTATCCAGGAGAACAAGGGCCCTTCAGCGGGACCAGGGCTTCTGTTTTCCCTGCCCCCATTGGATCCAAGTATCCAGAACACTGCCTGGCACATGGACATGCGCCAGGGCAGAATCGATGCTGAGCGGTCTCATGGGCAGTGGGGGCGGGCCGCCTCCTTGGGGAGCGCGATGCAGTTTTTGCTGTTGGCTGCAGCTGTGCTGAGGTGACTATGCACGTGTGTGAAGCGTCTGTGGCTTCACCCTGGAGGATTAAGGTTGGTGTCTCGCCTTTTTGTCTTTTGGGAGACCACAGGGTTCTGGACATGAAAACAGAACAAGAAGGACCAAGCTGGGATAGTGAGGTTTTAGGGGCAAAGTTGGGGGTGTATAGGCTTGAGCCTCAAAGGAAAGGAGCCAAGTGGCTCTGGAGGGCTTTGTGAGGGCAGAGAATGGGTGCGGGGCTGCTCTGGAAGCTGAGTACTCAGGGCCAGAATGGCCCACATTGGGAACAGTGTCTCTGGATCCAGGAGTTCATTTTAAGATTTCATTTCCTAAATTAGATGGGCTGGGACACTGGATTTACACTCTGTGCTTATAATTTTTTTAAACCCACATAGAGTTCTCATTGTCATGAATATTATTTTTTATGGGGCGTAGTAAGATCGGCCGGCAGGTGGACAGTGAGTGGCGCAATGGCAAAGGAAGCGCCAGGGTTTGTGTGCTTCCTTTACCGAGATCTAGGAAGCGGAGGTTCTGGATCTAGAACACGGAGCTGGCACAGAAGCTCTGGGCTGGGGGGAGCTGGTAAGGCCTGATGTGGTTGTGGAGCCTTCATGGTTTTGCTCAAACAGTTCTCACTTCCTCACCCACTGGTGGGTGCCCAAGGCTCTCAAGAGGCTCCCTGGGACACAGTGGCCAGGGACTTTGTGTCTGGAGGAGGAGCCTGCAGCTGTGTCACACACAAGTGTGTGCTGGCAGCTATCACAGCGCCTGCTGGTTCACATTAGGGCTGTGGAGGGTTTGTGAGAATCTGTGTGACACAAACAAGGAAACAAACATAAACAAGACCTTGCAAAGCCCCAGGACTAAATGAAGGATGGCCTGCAAACCTGACCATGGTCAAGGGTAGAGGGAAAACACGCTAACCTTTATCTGGAGGAAGGTGGGCCCTGAACTGTGAATGTAAAACCTGGACAAGCCCAAAGCCAGAACAGATTGAGCCCTCGTAATATGGGAAAGTGCTTGACTGGGGATGGTTGTGGAACATGGGAAAGGGGGACGAACAAAGGAGAACTTACTACCTGCTAGGCATTTCACAGATGAACACAGCCTAGAAATAACCCTCAAAGATTCTTTTGTTCCCATTTTCTGGATGAAGAGCCCTGGGATCCTCGTGTTATTTCTCACAGAGGAGAAGGGGGAGGCTGTCAGCCTCGCTCACAGCCTTCCCTACAGTGAGCACTGCGCTCCGCACGCACCTCACCTCATGGCAGTTGACTCCCCTCTCCACCTTACAAATGGGGAAACTGAGGCCTGAAGTGGTCTGCCCAAGTGATCTCTCAGCTAGGGAGCTGTGTGGCTCCTTCCTGGGAACCAGCATGGTGGCTGGCTTAGGTGTTTCCCTGCTTGAGCCAGGGAGGGAGTACAGCCAGAGAAGCAGAGCCTCAGGGAGAGAGGGAGCAGCAGTGAGACAGCGAGGGGACAAAGGGGCAGGTGGAAGCCCGGTGAGCAGAGACAGCTTAGAGGTGGGGATCAGAGAGCCCCGGGCTCCAGTGCCAGCTGGCGCCAGCTGCTAGACTCCAGCGGCAGATGGAGTGGCTTGACTACCCCACTCAGTGCCCCTCGCCTCCCTGCCCAGGTCCCCCACAGCTCCTCTTGCCCAGGGCTGCCTGAGTAAGCATCCCCCAAAGAACCTGACTCACTGGCCTTGGCTTCTGCCCCTAGAGCAGCAGGGAGGCCAGTGGCCCAGTGGCCTGGTCCCTCCCAGCTTGGTCTGGCTGCCCGTTGTTCTCCGGCAGCAGACAGGAACGCTCCCATCACGACTCTGCCTGTGGTACCTGCAGACGCCTCTGTCTCCTAACTCCTTCCCCAGCACAGAGCTGGCTGGCTTTCCTGTGTGCAGTTGCGTGTTTCTGTGTCACTGGCCCTCGCTAAGCTGTGAGCGCCTGCAGGGCAGGGATGTGCCTGAGTCATCTCCTGTCCCAGTGCTCATGACAGCGCTTGGCACAACACAGGGGCTGCTCAGCAAATATTTGTTAAATCCCTTTCCAGCTCAGACAGGAAAGCCCGCCCCCCAGCCTTGTCCAGGGACCATCACTGGTGGACAGCGCTGTGACCAGGGCCACTATCAGCCTCGTCCCACCTGCTACAGAGGCCTCTGGGTGGGAAGGGCACACAGGTGTCCGTCACATTTCAGCAATGTTTTCCTGCCCGTGCTTTCCATCACTGGTTTTATTCCAACCCATTCTCACTTTCTGTCTTGGAAAATCACAAGGAAACCCCACACTGCTCCTGGAGTCCTTGCCAACGTGACTCAAGCAGAGCTGAGCACACGGCGCTGGGTTCCCACACAAACAGATATTGCTGCTTTCAGTGCAGTGGCCTCCTTCTTCCCGACAGCTTGGGTGCCCCCACCCCTGCCCAGGTAAGAGGAGGGCAGAGTGGGTGACTGGCTGGGCCAGAACAAAAGCCAAGCGCCAGCTGACTTCCCCGGTGCTGTTCCACTGGGGAAGGTGCCATGGGGGTGCCTCCGGACTGGGTGAATAAACATGGAGGTTGGTGGCCAAGTGGGAACGACTGAGATGCTCAGCCCACCTGACTCCTGACTTCCGGCTCACTGCACTTTTCCACATCCTGGCCCCTTCCTCGTTTCTTACTACTCTTGTGACTAGGAGAAATGACTCACCCTCCCCGGCCTCGGTGTCCTGTTGGAAAAAGGAGATGGTATTGGCACAAGACCATTATGAGGATTAAATGAGGCCGAGCTAAAGTGGCCGGCACGTGCTCGGTGTGGAGTGGTGGTCAGCAGCTGCTACCCACGATGCCAGGGACTCATGAGGGTGATCCTCCATGGCCCCTGAGTGCAGGCCTCTGCTGGGCAGCATTGTGCCACTGTCACCAGCCCTATGACCATGAAATCAACCACCTGGAGCTCAGCTCCTCCCAGGGCACGGCCTGAGAGTGGATGTGGGTTATGTCTCTTCTCTGCGTCCACCAGGGCCAGGAAGGGACATGGGCAACAGGCTCCTGAGAGCACATTTTCAGCTGAAACCTCACTGCTCGGCTAGCCGAGAGGGAGGGCGCGGAGCCGGCCACTGGGGGTGAACTACTCAGCTTCTCGAATGCTGGGTCCTTGTCTGTGCCTCTTCAAAGTCTGTCTGGAGAAGCTGGGGTGCACAGGGGCACAGACCGTGATTCCCAGAGCAGCCGCCATGGCGAGCAGAATGCTCCTCCATCTCTGATGCCCCTTCCCCACGGCTGCTCTGTGAGGGACAGTGGCATCGCGGCAGAAGGCAGAGTTGTGCAACTAGCTCCACGGCATGTCACCAAATGAAAGGGACATGGACACTGGTAGCACCTAGTTCAGGATGTGTCACAGGACAGAACCTCTAGGGTTGAAGGTGGGGTGGCCCAGTGGGGCTGGGGATGCAGGTGGACTGGAGGGGAGCAGGGTTTCCACCCTCAGCCCCCCGGGGACTTCACGGGCAGGGACAGAACACTGCTCTTGCTGAAAAGCGTGGGCTCTTCACTGGGCCTGCAGATGCCCACCACGTAACTGCAGCAGGACGGAGCTCGGCGTCTCTGCCTTCAGATTGTAGCTGCCTCCTTCCTCACCTTAAGTTCTGGGCCAGACCCCTATCAGCTGTGGGCACAGGCAAGTTATTCCCTGAAGGGTCTCTGTCAAAAACGAGCTCGCCACCCCTACATTTACCTAGCAGCTCTCACCTCGCTTCAAGACCAAAGGCATCAAAATACAAGTAATTAAAGTATTTTCAAGATTCTCAACTGCCCCCCTCAAGTACTGGGGATTGAACCAAGAGCCTCGGCACTGAGCGACATTCCCAGCCTCCCTCCTTTCTTTATTTGTTTCTTTCTTTCCTTCCCTCCTTCCTCCCTCCCTCCCTTCTTTCCTTTCCTTTCACCTTCTTTCCTTTCCTTTCCTTTCCTTTCCTTTCCTTTCCTTTCTTTTCCTTTCCTTTCCTTTCCTTTCCTTTCCTTTCCTTTCCTTTCCTTTCCTTTCCTTTCCTTTCTTTTTTTCTTTTTCTTTTTCTTTCTTTCATTCTTTCTTTTTTCTTTCTTTCTTTCCTTCTTCCTTCCTTTCTTCTTTCTTCCCTCCCTCCTTCCTTCCTTCCTTTCCTTCAGTGCACACTGGCCCAGTGGGTCACAACTAAATCACACACATTTCCCCAAACGCACCAGGCAGATTTGTGCCACTCTAGCTCTGCATTCCTCTACCTGGAGTGGGTGTCACCTCCACTCTGCCTGATTCGGTCATGTGTGTCCTTTAGGGTTCAGGCACCTCCTCTTGCAGGAAGCCTTCTCTCCTGGGCACCAGGGGCTCCCTTCAGCCTGGGCGCACCGGTCCCAGCATGCATCACGGGACAGTGATGTGGGATAAATGGGCTGTGCCCTGCTGTCCCCAGGTGTTGAGCTAGGTCTTTTGCACATATGCCTTCCTGTACTTTGCCCTGCACCTCTCCCAAGGAGATGTTATTTTCTCCATCTTTTGGTGGAAGAGCCAGGATTTGAACTCGGATAAGTCCTATCAGAAAGCTTGTTTGTTTTTTTTTTTTTTTTCCTCCTCCACAAGGCAACTGCAAATGCATTTCTTTTTATTTGTCTCTTTTACTGGACCTTGGCATACTTATCTCTGTATCCCCAGGGCCCTGAGCTTGATAGAGATTCAAACAATAGCTGCTGGATGTTGAAAAAGAAAAGATGGAGCTCAGTGAAAGGTCCCAGGCTCTTGTCCTCCTCTGATGGCTTAAGATTCACTCCCCTTCGGAGCATCAGCCCAGTGGGAACAAAGCCAGCCCCTGGCGATGTCGCTGGCTCTGGTGTCTGCATGGAGGAGAGATGGAGGCGGCTCCCCCCTTTGAACCCGGAAACTTAGACCATCCTGCTCTCCACAAACCAAGACCGCTTCGGGGTTCCCGAGTAGTCTTTGATTTATGCCAAGGGGCACCTAGAAGAAAGAGCCATCCCTGCCCCCCCAACTCGGGAACCTGGATTTCTGATGACTGCTGCGCTCATAAGCAAGAATCAAAATGACAAAGCGATACTGAAGCTCCAGCTCTCAGAATACCTAGCTTCTCCAAGCATCCTGCGCCTTTTCTTTTTAGAGCAAAACCCTGTAATATTAACAAATGACAGAGAGAAGGATAGAAAAGCGACTCTTTCCTTTTGACACGGCGAAGATCACAGGGACTAGAGAGACCTTTAATCTTTATTAATGCGTCGCAAGGGGGCCGCTCGCTTGAGCTGTAGGAGGCAGACATCCAAAGAGCCTGCCTTGCTTGCGGTCCTCCGCGTCCCTGGGCCTGCAGATGACTGCCTGGTACTGTGCAGAGTCTGGCAGGACCGCGTCATGGGGACCCGCTGTGTCCTGGGCAAGAACAAGGCAGCCCTAGCTCGGCTCCCATCTGTAGGGGGCTGGAAGACAGGGAAATTCAGGACACAGGCCTCGGTCACATGGGCCTGTTTCTAACCAAGGGCACCAATGCCCTGAAGAGGCTCTGAAGGAACCAGGCTGTCGGAGGTGGCAGGGCCAAGCAGAAATCGTGCCTAGGAGGGGTCACACCTGAGTTCTTCAGGCGCCCATCCAGCGAGAAGCCTTTCATCTACACTCGTCACAGCTCTCCTTTCCCTTGCCTGGCTAAAGGCCTCTTTCTACCTCTCTTCCCCTCAGCTGGGCACTGCACAAGCATGGCCAGAAAAAAGTGGAACTTGGTGTGACTTAGAGCTGATGTCACACAGACATCGGGACTTGTAAGGTCCGTTCCATTGTGTGGAGAACTTTACAGTAAGGATTTATAAGCTGAGGAAGTGGCAGGTCACACATGCGCACACACACAGGCCTGAAGGCTGATAAGTGGAGAAGCTCATTCATTCATTCATTCATTCACTCATTCATTCATTCATTCGAAAAAGCTTTCTCATCCCTCACGTGGAGCTTCTCCAGGGGCCAGGTCTGTCACTAAGGCCACATTATCGTGCAATATAATTAGGCTTCTCAGGCTACCAGCTGCCTCCTGCCCTCCAGGAAAGGGATCTAAGATGCAGGGTGGCCCGCCTGTGCAGGGGGCACCTTAGGACGTGGACCCGGATCTGAGGCTAGATTTGAGGCCCATTGTCTTCCTGCCTGCTGCTCAGAGCCCACGAGAAAAGCCTCGCTGAGAAGGATGGCGCAGTCAGGAAGAATCTGGCTGAAGTGTGCTCAAATAAGGCGGCACCTAATTCGATTATGTTTGCTAGACTTCAGCATAATAAAACGGAGTTCTCTCTCATAAGCACCATCTCTTAATGTTTGCAGAACAAGAAAGCCAAATTAAGATAGGAATTTCCAGGGAGAAAACCATGTGTTTTAGGCTGGGATGTATAGAGAACAGACCCAGAAGAAATCAGTTCCTGATGTTACAACCGGGCTGCGATGGAGGTGTGGGCGGGGGGGGGGGGCTGGGGCTGGGGCCAGGGGGGGACCCTCCAAAAGGCTGGCTGGCACCCAGAGGAAGCTGGTGTGGGCTGAGTTCCTTCCAGAAAGCGGGCAGGAGAGAGGCTGACGGGAAGAGATTTGCAAAAAGGAAGGAAGGAGGCCCGTGGTAGCGCGGGCTTGGGCGGATCACTGGATTTTATGCCTCTTTGGTCTTCCCTGAGCCTCTCTGTCCTCCCCTCACCTGCTGCTAGATGGGTTTCCCTAGCAAAGAAGAGATTTGAAACCTCGGCCGCCCATCCCCCTGATGTGTGACTCCAAGCAGGTTACTTAAGATTCTGGGCATCTATTTCCTCATTTGTGAGAGCTGAAGTCATGAAGACTCCTAAGGATCTCACAGACTGGACAGGCCAGAGGGCGCAAAGCTCTTACTACAGTGCCTGGCACATGGCAGAGGCTCGATGATTGAGAGCTGCTATTATTATTTTAAATCTGCTCATTCTACTCCTTTTTTCAATCCTACAAGTAAAAAGGTAACGTTTCAAAAATAAGCCAAGGACTCAGACAGACACATGTCCAAGGAAGATGTACACATAACCAAGACGCACAGGATGGAGGCTCCACGTCACTCATCATTAAGGAAATGTCAGGGTGGACCATGGGGAGATTCCACCTCACACGCATTTGGAGGACCACGGTTATGAGCACAGGAAGAGTCAGGCATGGCAGGGTGCTCACACCTATAATCTCAGGACTCTGAGCAGCTGAGGTAGGAGGACTGCAAGTTCAACCCCAGCCTGGGCAACTTAGCAAGAGACTCTTCTCAAAATGAGAAAAATGGAAAGGGCTGGCAATGCCTCCTGAAGCAAAGGGTTCACGCTCTAGTGGTGGGGCGAAAAAATGTTGGTAGGGAAGTGAAGAAGATGGAGCCCTCATACCCTGCTGATGGGAAGCAGAAATGGTGTCACTGCTGCGGAATACAGTATGGCGGCTCCTCAAACAGTTAAAAACAGGATCGCCCTACGATCCAGCAACTTCACATCTAGGTGTATATCCAAACAAACTGAAAAGGGTCTCAAAAGGATATTTGCATACCCCTGTTCCCAGCAGCGCTATTCGCAGTTGCTAAAACCCAGTAGCATCCTAAGTGTCCTTGGAGGGAGAAAGAAGCAAAATTCAGTCTGTCCGGGGAAAAGAGTGTTAAGCAGACTTAAAAAGGCAAGGAAACTGAATCCCATGGAGCACCATGAATGAACCTTGAGGACACGACCCTGGATGGAAGAAGATAAATACTGTAGGTTCCACTTCTGAGAAGCACTTAGAGTACCCAAACTCACAGAGACAGAAAGTAGCATGCCGGATCCCAGGGGCCAGGGGAGGGAGGACAATGTGTTAGTGTTTAGGGGTGCAGAGTTGTAGCTGGACAAGATGCTACGAGTTCTGGACATCGATGTTGCTGGTGGATGCAAAGTGGTTGAGGCGGTGTGTTTTATGTTATGTATACTTTATATTTTACTGCAGTAAATTGATGCACCCTCCCCCCAACAAAAAAACCCCCATACATAGAGGGTCTTGGTGGCCTCAGACAGAGCCACACTTCCAAGGCTGGCACTGAAGGCCAATGGTGATTCATCTCTTTCTGCGTCATGCCTGCCCCTCTTTGTCTCATGGTGCGAGGCCGCGCCTCCTGCTTCTCTGCAAGGCTAACCCTCTCCCTGGATCGCAGTACAACATTGAAGACCTTGTAGAGGACTTTTCAAGCCCTCGGTTGGCCCTTGAATTCTTGTTTGTGCCACCACAGAGCTGCGTTGCTGGATTTTAGTCCCATCGCCTGCTCGATAATCACCCCGAGCAGCCTATGTGACCCATCTCCCCGCTCCAGAAGGGACCCATGCCTTAGCTCTCATGATGCCCCCTGTCCTGCCCGGCACTAAGCTCTGTGCCTCAGTCAGTGGCTGCTAAATGTATTTGGTCTTCAAAAAAGGATAACGCTATCTGGAGACATCACATGTACCTGGCCCAGCTACTCAGGAGGCTGAGGCAGGAGGATTGCTTGAGCCTGGGAGATCAAGGGCAGCCCAGGCAGCATAGCGAAACCTTGACTTAAAAATAATAATTAAAAAAAGAACATGCTGGCTGGAAGGGGCACTCACAGCCCGTCACTGTTATATAGTAAGCAGATGCCCTGGTGATAGGGGTGTATTAAGTCCACATGAACCTTGAAAGGCTGCTTATTTCCCTGGTGGAACCCGTGGAGTCAGAAAGCCGGGGGAGGGATGTTCCATTCTACCTTCGTGTCGCCTCCGGAGCAGGAGGTGCAAAGCAAGGGTTCGTGTTTCTCCTTCGAGAAATTAGGTCACTGGGTGTCGTTAAGTGTGCCTTACAGAGCTATGCTAATCAGTTCTCTTCTGGCCTAAATATCTGGTAATTATCTTAGTTTTTTGCTTTGCTAGACTTGGCTTCCTAAAACAGTTCATCCACTCTGCTGCTTCTGGACTCCTGCTCCTCTGCAATAATATGAACCACCATCCAGCAGCCAGTGCGCCGGCCTTGGCCGCCTTGGCCTCTCCTTCACGCAGGGCACTGCTCTGCACCTCTTACCCTCGTGCACTCCTCAGATCTCTCTGCATAGGCAGGTCATACTCTCAGCCCCAGTTTAGAGGCCAGGACCCAAGGCTCACTGCTCTGGGCCTCTCCGGCCCACTCTCTTCCCTCACCCCACTCGCAGGGTCCTCCTAGGGCATGTTCCCAGCACAGTCGAGGTCCAGCATGCCCTGGGGTCCTCCCTGCTCTCTAGCTGTGCTTTTGGCCTCTTGTGTTAGGCAGGGTTCCCGGAGAAACACAGTGAGTGGGACAGAGGGAGACGCAAGAGATTTATCATGGGAATTGGCCCATGTGATTATGCGGACTCTAAAGTCTCATGACACGCGCTGGGGAACCAGAAGAGCGGATGGTGCGATTCAGTCTGGATTCCAAGGTGGGAGAACTAGTAGGGTTGCTGATGGTGTAAGTCTTGGCCCAAGTCTGAAGGCGCAAGTACCAGGGGCACCACGTCCTAGGGCAGAGAGAGTGAGGTCCCGCTCACACAGGGAATTTGTCCTCCTCTGCCATTTGGCTCTAGCAGGGCTCAGATGGGTGGGATGGTGCTCCCCCAGACTGGTGATGGCAGATCCTGTTTACTCTGCCTACCGATGCCTGATGTTCATCTCTTCCGGAAACGCCCTCCCAGCCACACCCAGAAACAGTGTTTCATCAGCTGTCCGGGCATCTCTTAGCCCAGGCTGACTGACACTAAAATTAACCGTCACATCGCCCCTGGCAGACTGCCTGCCTTCTCTGTTGGGGTCTTCATGCCCCACACCTCCTGGAAGGCAGCGTCCAATCGCTTGCCGAAGTGCTCGGCTGCCCAGCAGCTGGGTGTGCATGAGTGTGCAATGTGAATGTGTGCACGTGTGTGTGCCCTGGTAATGGCTTCCTTTCCATATTGAGATTATAAAGGATTTGAATGCAGGGATCAAGGCTCTCCTTGTGTTTCCTTCCCTTTATCCTATCACTCAGCTTCTCTAAAACATCACTCGAACTATATGGTTCTCCTCACAAACTTCATTCATTCAAAGCATTGATGGCAGATATTTATTAAACATCCACATGTACCAGATTCCGGGTCCGGCACTGGGTGCCGGGCTGGACTCTGATTGTTGATTGAAGGACAGATGTGAAGAGAGAATTAAGAGGATAAACCAGTAGAGCGGGGCCAGTTCATCTTTCTAAACCCAGAGCTGCACTGTCCCATCTTTTAACCTAACAGAGTATGATGTCAATTACAAATAAAGTTAAATATGCAATAGAAATATAGATTGTGGCTTTGCGTCTCCTGGCCAGTTGGTTCATTTGGAAGGGTCTATTTTAGTTATTACCTTTATAATGACAAGCTTGCTGGGCTGGTATGAAAATAATGATTACCATAGCAGCCGAATAATAGAACTTTTGCCATAGGCTTTACTTGGAATATGTTTAATGTCCAGAACACCCTCTCAGGGTCATCCTCCTCATACCTATTTTTCTGAAGAGGAAACCGATAAACTCAGAGTGTTTAAATCCTTCGCCCAAAGGGCAGAGCAGCCAGAATTGCAGGCCGGCCCAAATCTATGTTCTCCGCTCAACTACTTTCTCTCTATTTCTGAAGTTCTAAAATTATATATGTAGAGGAAAATGTTTTGACCTTGTGGCAATACATTTTCTGTAAGGTCAGAAATAAATAAGTAAAAATTAATCTGACAATCTCCAAGCAGGCTGAAAAATGCCACCCTGCCTTCCCCTTGGATTTGACCCCCATAATTGTTCCCCTCATTGACAGCTGATTGGTTTAAATAATTCATAGCCTTTCGTGAGGCCTACTGCTTCCAATTGGCATTTGCTTGATGAGGTTGTGACTGATGGGTGATTACGGGCTGAAATATTCCATCGCACAACAGAGAGAGGCTCCCGACCTCCACTCCTCCAGCGTCTTGCACGAAGCGATATGTTAGGATCAATTTCTTCTGGGAGCTCTGACATCAACAAGCAATTTTTAGGGTACCCTAAACCTCTGTGCATTTCCAACCTTCCTGGTGACTCAAGGATGAGGCCTGACTGTGTTTCCCAGGGCTCCTGGAGACACCTGAGTTCCAGGTGACAGGCCTGGCCTATACCTGCGGGCTCTGAGCATCCTGATGGAGCCTCTGCCTCCTCCCTGTCTCTATGGAGCTTCTGTCACCTTTGCAGACCCATTGGGGAACTGGGTCTTCTAGTATTAAAGCGGACTCCAGTATCTTGAAGCCCCTGTGCTCATGGACAAAGCAAACAGCCCTTCTGAGAAGAGAGAAGGGGCTGAGAGGTTAGAGGGACTGGGGAATGAGAATGGGGCATAAGCGATGACTTCAATCAAAGGCTATGAAAAGGGGCAATAAGAAGGAGTGATGGGAAGAAACAGCATAGTCCCAGATGGGAAAACCTCTGCTCGGACCCAGGGCATGAGAGATCAGGTGAACACAGAGCTGAGCCTCCTGGGTTGTCATGGTGATGCATGATGGTGAAGCCAGGTAAAGGCTTCAGGTGGGCCCCCTGCAAACAGGGTGGGAGGGAAGCAGGCAGCGAGGTTTTCTCCACCAGGCTGGCTTTGGGGAGGCTTTGCAGACACTAGACAGCCTGATCTTGAGATGTCAGAATCTCCCCTGCGCACTGGGGTGACCTTGAACCTGGGAGCAGTTTCGGTTCTCTCCAGTTCCTGCGCTCAGTGCTGTAGCCTCCCATGATGCCACCATCACCACACATTGTGGGGCCCCCTTCTAAGTGCGTGTCCACTACCCCACACCTGCTGGGCCCCAGACTGCACTACCACTCACTTGTGCAGGTTAAAAGGTAGGAAGCAAACTTGAGGGCTGGAAGCCCCATGGGCTATGGACGGTGTCTAGTGTCCTGGCCGCTCTTCCTCCCGAGCAGAGGCCTGGCCACCAGCGGAGACCTTCAGAGATACGTGCCAGGGTAGACTGATGAATCTCCAAGCAGACAGAGACAACTGGGAGAGAAGGGGTCCCGCGAAAGGAAAGAAGGCGATCGATCAACATGAACCGGCAGCAAGGATTAGGAGAAGATGGAAAAGACTGGAAATCGAACTCTCTGACCTCTCAGAATGCCAGAACAATTGGTGAAACCTTTACGTGGACGGAAGCCTGGCCTGAAGTAAGCAGCTTGCAGAGCACACTCATTGATCTCTTCTATGAATGCTTAAATGCCATGGAGGCAGCAGCTCCATGAGGGGCTGCTCCAGGGGACGGTGTCACCAAGGCCAGTGTGGGCAGATGGGGGCGCAGGTGGGGCGTGGAGCCAAGCATGGGGGCCTGTGTGAGTGGAGAGAGCGAATGAGGGCCCTCTTGCCTCCTGCCGCATCAGGGGTGCAGAAAGAGGTGGAGGAAGGTGACCCCGGTCAGGGTACAGAGCTTTTCTATCCAAGGCTCCAGCCTGGGTAGGAGACCCTACCTAGAGAGAAGCGCTTTACAGCTTAAGAAGCAACGTCCTGGGGGCTGGGGATTTAGCTCAGCGGCCCAGCGCCTGCCCAGTAAGTGCAAGGTCATGAGTTCGATTCCGGGTACCTGGGTGGGGCGGGGAGAGAAACAACGTCCTTGTCACTTCCTGAAGGGAAAACACTTGGCAGGTGGGAACATGGCAGTGCGAGTGGGGAGCAGAAAGTCGCCCTCCAGCGAGGCACAGGGGCATCTGGCCATAGGCGCACTGTTTTATGTAATCACAGGCGGGTATGGGCGTGTCCAGTGCCTGCTGTTCCTCTCTGGTGACCAAATAATACGCACGCCTGGGTGATTGCGCTTGGCCCAGACAGCCCTGGTGATTCTCTGCCTGGGCACCTCCCCGCCCTGTGGGCTGGCCCTGGGGCTGACAGGACCACACGACAAGCTCAGGCCTAGGCTATCATCCAGCTCTCTTGCCTCTGGGCAGGGGAGTGGTGGCCACTGTGGGAGAGGTGACCACAGGGAGGCACCTTTACTTCCTTCAGCTTCCACATCCCCAGCAGAGACTGGGGGCAAAATCATTTTATTCTCATTTAATTCTTAAACCATGCCTATGGTAGGGATTTCTTTTCTTTTCTTTTCTTTTTGAGACAGGGTCTTGCTGTGTAGTGCAGGCTGGCCTTGAACTCACAGCGATCCTCCTGCCTCAGCCTCCTGAAGGGATTTCTTTAAACTCTGTTTTACAGGCAAGGAAACTGAGGCTCACTAGAAGAGCTGGGTTGAACAGAGCATGGAATGAGTCCTGGGACTACATTTTCTGTCACTGCACTGCACTGCGGGAAGAGGAGGCTGGGGTTCCGAATAGTCACTGAGCCAGACTTAAGTCCCTGCTCTCTGCTAACTGGCTGTGGAGCCACAACCAAGTGACTTAAACTCCCTCAGCCTCAGTTTTCTCATCTGCAAAACAAGTTTGGTTATAGTATTTGCCTCAAAAGGTCATAGCAAGGGTTAAAATGAGATAGCACAAATAAATTATTTAAAGTGCCAGGCATACAGTAAATGCACAGTAAAATCTGGCTTCTATAATGAATAGGATCAGGGAGAGGAAAATAGGTGGTTTATGAGGTGCATTATCAGTCAAAAAAGTTAGTCCTCTTCCTTCTTCCCTGACCCAACAGGGAGGCTCTGATCAGTTTCTAAAGCCAAGTGGGAAAAAATTCCCTCGTATGATATACATCGTTCTCCTTTATATGTTGACTTTTTTCAAAGAACTGGGAGTCCTTCCAAGATGGTGCATTTCATTGTGCAGATAACGGTCCTAGGAATTATGTCGCATCAGACAGGCCGGGGCCTGCTGGGCTGTTGAAGTCCCAAAGTCACCCTGCCAGGTGAAGGCATGGCCTGCGACAGCAGCATCCCCCTCTGTGCCTCTCTCTTGCCGTCAACCTGTTGCCTTGTTACCCAGGCACGATGTGCCTCCCTTTCATTTTCCACAGGGAGATATTTGAGACAGAGAAAGGCGGGGGAAAGAAAGGCTGGCTTTACTTTTCTGTTACTACCACTAGCAGCGGTGTGCGTCACACATCCAGGTGACAATAGCAGCCTGTTTTGGTCTCTCTCTCTTTCCGTATTGCAGATTAAACTCAGAGCCTTCACACTGAGCTATATCTTTGCGTCTTTAGCCCTTTTTATATTTTATTTTGAGACAGGGTCTTGTTAAGTTGCTAAATTGCCCAGGCTGGGCTTGAACTTGAATCCTTCTGCCTCAGCCTTCCAGAATATTCAGATAGCAGGTGTGCACCACCATGCCCAGCTCAGTGGCCTGTCCTTGCAGCCTGACGTCGAGAACTCTGCCTGCACTGCTATAGTGCATGCTTGCACTCACTTTCATTGCTGGCACAGAGAGGTGAAGATTTGCATCCCGTGGGCTGGGGAGTGGTGGTGCTTACCTCCCACACCAAGCCTGGGTGCAGCCAAAGCCCACTGTGGAGTCCCACCCAGCCCCTCCTGGAGTGGGCTTCCTCCACTTTGTCCTGGCAAAGCCATCCGCAAGATGTTTGTTGTCCTGACACGAGTTTGCACAAATGCACAACCTTGCCCTTCCTGTAGCTGTGACCACACACTTTGACCTTTCCCTAATTGCTACCATAATTACCCAGAGTAATTCTGAATTTGTGGTCCCCAACAAGGAGTAATGGAGGCAGAGGAGCCTTCTTTGGTGGGGACCGTGGCTCCTGTAGGAGAGCGGTATTTGCCACCAATAACGCACGTAAATTGCTACCCCATCCGGTATTCCTCCTATGCAGCAGGCAATGTCTCCTCTTAGGACCTCATTTCAAAGACAATGCCACTTACTTTACGAATGAAAAACATGAGGTTCAGAGACGCTAGAGTCACCAGCTGACTCCTATTTTAATTCATTCAATTGCTAGAACCACCCTGTGAAGCAGGGACCAGGTGGCTTCCAGTGAATGCTAACTGCCTTCCACCTGGGGCTGCTGCGGGGCTTGGCAGGGGTGACTCACGGGATGGGCTTTGAGCAGGCTGCGGCTGGCTGCTCAAACATGTCTTATCTGTTCCTTCTACATTTACAGAAGAGGAAATGGAGGCTCAGAGAGGTTAAGAGCCTTGACCAAGGTCACAGCGCTCAGCTTGGAGGTGGAAGATGCAGGAAGCCTGCATCCCAGATTCTCTGGCTCCACATCCATCGCTGTTTCCTCTACCCTACGGCCTGGGGACATCTGCGGGACCAACCTCAGCGAATGCCCTGGAAATATGGCAGGGACCTAATTTCTCTGAGCTGCTTGATGGAGCTCTTTCTCTCTCTCTCTCTCTCTCTCTCTCTCTCTCTCTCTCTCTCTGCTGCTGCTTCTAACATGAAGTGTGTGTTTTAAAACTCTTTTGTCAGCACCAAATTCATCTGAAATTGCAGCAAGAATAATACTTCAGTGTCCTCTTTGCTTCCTTTGGTTCTAACAATCTTCCAGTATCAAACAGCCTCTGCTTCAGAGGGAAAATAATAATGAATGACTCAAAATAACTCTGCTGAGGAAAATGAAGGTTTGATTTGAATTGCTGAGGGATCGACTCCCTTTCAGCCCCCCAGCACTTTTCTCTGCATTTCCTGGAGAAGGCTTTCAGAACCTGCAAGATTCTTCCACATTCTACAATTCCAAGCATTAAGGAAAACCCGAGCCAATTATGTGGCCTACAAGTATATTTGTCAGGCATATATCCCTGTAATTCTAAAATACCACCAAGTATCACCCAAAGAATAGGATGCATTTGTATTTTGGTCTCTCTCCTCCTAGGAGCTTGGGCATCTCTGGTCCACAGGAAATGACATGGGTTTCCTAATACCATCCTGCCTGATGTTCATTTTCTTCTGTGTGGATCGAGCAGTCCATACACTGCAGAAGCCTGTTGCGAATTGATCTCATTCATCACTGTGATTAATGTCAATAGCAAGGAATTCTCAGAAGAAGCCCAAATACAGATTGAATCAGTGTAGCCTTAGCTGATCAGATTCATTATAACTCCATACCAAGGCCCTCAGAGGAGAGAGCAGGTCATGAATGCATGTGTCCAAAGGAACTATGTTTAACTCACATGGGCAGAAACAAAGCTGAAACCGTCAAAGGTACAATGGCATGTGTGACCCTGGAGTGCTGCTCAGGCATAATAAAGTTCTACGGGTTTAACAAATTCCTCTGTGGAGTGTCACAGCAGACAGAGCTGTGAATTGCACATTCTGGGTTTGCTTTGAGAATAGTTCTATTCAACCGAGCAGCCAATAGGAGCTCAGCTGGTTAATAAAAGTACGTTCTTTTTAAGTCTAATGTTGAGGATTGTTGTGGTTTGACTGCTCCATGACTGCTTGGATGTGAACAAAGCCTTTTGGGAAGCCGTTAAAATGAACTTATTACTCAGCTTTTATTTACAGAATGTATGTGGAGGTTCCAAGTCTTGTGATGGGGCCCCTGGTGGGAGAGAAGAGAGAACTGGTGCTGACGCGGCTGGGGTACTGAAGTCAAGGAGAGGGTGACTGCTCATAGGTGTGGCATCTTAGGTAAAACGAGGCCACGTGAAGTTACGGAACTGTTCCCTCCCTGAATGCCAATTTGGGTTGGCTTACGGAATGAATTACATCCTGTCCTGGCTAAGATTTATGTCCTGCAATGTGGGATAGGAGTGGGAAAGTCTACTTTGAATCTAACGTGCCCGGAGGATAGCCAGCAAGCCAACAGAAGTGGGAGGAGAGGACCAGAACCTCACGGTCCATCTGGAACTCCTGTGTGGACCCATACTGCCTCCCTCTCGGCCGCCCCCTTGGATCCGAGGGAACCAGCCCACACTCAGTACTGCCTTCTCCTACCCTCCTTCCACACACATTCACGTTTGACCCACTTCCCCCTCCTATCCAAAGACTCGACCCAGTTCTCCAGCCTTCTCCCCCACAGTTCTGACCCAATTCTCTCATCATTTCCACAAAGACGTGACCCAATTTGCCTCTATCCTTCCCCCCAGCACATGCCATCACGTTCCCCCGCAGCTCCCGCACCCAGAGCTGACCTCGTTCCGCCCCGGCTGCCGCTCACACCTGTTCTTCCCCGTTCCCCCACCACACACAGAGCCAGACGGCTCCTCTCGCTCCACCGCCACACCACCGCCCTTCTCCCCAAACACGGGGGCCGCAGGCTCCTCCTGTGCAGCAGCCTTCTCTCTCCCTGGGTTCATCGTCCCCAGGCTTTGACCTGATTCTCCCCTTTCTCAAGCCCTACTTGGATCGACCATCTCATCTCACTCGCTCTTCCCAAGGACTCGCAGTGTGGGTCATTGCCTAATGCGGAGCCCTCTGACACACCAGCGCTCCCAATTAGAGTTCGCGGCCCTCCCCAGTGTGGCAATTACCACGGCACCTGGCATGGCCAGGGGAAACGGCCCGGCTGCCCGCGCCTCCAGCGGAGGTTGATTTTTAAAAAATCATTTTGTGGGCATCCTATCTGTCAGTGATTTAGATTTTCTTTTTCTTTAAAAAAAAAAAATGATTTGTGATTAGTTTCGGGGAAGTGCGGCAGCTGACTCTGAGGGGCTGAAGTCCATTAAGTGAGACGTGGAGCCCGTCACTGCCCCCTGCTACTGAGTGCCCCCGTGATGTCAGTCGGACTCCTTAAGAGGTCAGAGGAGATGGCTCTCCGCGGACTCTTCATTCTCCGCTGCTGCCTAATTAAAAAGTAAATATGTTCCAATTATCACAAATGATTTTTATGTATCCACTAGGAACCAGACTGTAATCATTTATGCATTTTATAAAGGCTACCAAACAATTATCAGGTGACAAGGACATTAGGAACTCTCAGTTTGGAGGACTATTTTGGGCAAATAACCTTGGGGCAGGGGCAATCAGTTGAAGGCAGACTGGAGGGGACTTTGGTGGCGTGGTCCTGTCCGTGTTCCCCTCTCTACTGGTTCCCGTGAGAGAGGGAGAAAGAGCCCTCCTCTTAGTCCTCCCTGCTCTCTGACCTCTCACGAGCTGCAGTGACATGCAAGGCAGAACTAGGTTAGAAACAGCTATTTTTTTTGGAAAATCCAGTTTTTCCTCTGAAGTGAAATAATACAAGTCAAACCTTTTGGATATGTGAAAGAATGGCTCCAGATGTTAGTTATTATGGTGAAAGCCATCACCACCTTCATCCCTCCCACCACTATATCCAAAGCCACCTCCGTGTCACACTCCGTCCCTCCACCTTTGTCCCTGCCACCTGCTTTAGCTCACCGCTGTCACCTTCATCACTGCTGCCACTGCCACTGCCACATCTGAATGATTCTGGTCCTGCCTTTTGCCTCTCAAATTCTTCCCCTGTCAACTTCCTATTATTTTATCCTTTTAAAAGGGTAAGAATGAAAAATTTTAAAAATTATTCCTTATTTGTTATGTGTAAGAATTTTATCTGTTTTCTTTATGAGTCATGCCAGCCACTATGTTTCAGTTTGCTCCCTTTTGGTTGGATTGATGCCTAGGGCCCCGAGGTAGCTCCTGAAGCCCCCGAGCACACACAGGAGGCTCCCAAAGGCGGGGACAGTGAGCCCTGCCCACCTGGAAACTGTGTGGAGCAGGGCCAAACTGAGAAGCAAAGTTCCGCACTCAGAGCCAAAGGACAAGGACAGGAGGTTGGCATTCGGGGTCAGCACCTGTGCTTTTACACACTGACCTGCCCCTGTTGACGCCCGCTAAACACTGAACTAAAAAGTTGAACGTCAGTTTCTGCACAGGAAAGGGGTTGAGCCCAGGCCCCTGGGCAGTCACTTTCATTCTAAATCTCTTCTCTTTTTTTTTCTAAATCTGTTTTCAAGTCACACCCCTAATTTCTCCCACTCCTTCCTTTTACCTTCCCCCTTTACGCTTTTTCAGAATTTATGACACTGATGCTGAACATGAGGTGTGATAGAAAAATACGGTGAGCATGTAAATTTTAAAAGTTCATTACGGTAAAAGGCATACTGTCATTAATCCCTCTCAAAACACTCCTCCTTGATTCAAACACATTTATCTCATCCTTCCTGCATCTTTCTGAAGCAGTTCTGAAGGCCTCTTTCACGAGTGTCTTTAGTTTTATTATTGTGGTTGCTCTGAGAAGCTGAACTGATTAAAAACATTTACCCTTCATGATCATTTTGACTTTGAGGAAGAAGCAGAAGTCTCACGGTGCCAGATCCAGTGAATAAGCTGGATGAGGACCCACTGTAATGTTTTCAGAAGCCCGCATTTTATTGGCTGGCATTCCACAGCAGTATTATTGTTGGTTTTTTTTGTTTTTTTTTCAGGTACCGGGAATCGAACTCACAACCTTGCGCTTGCCAGGCAGGCGCTGTGCCACTGAGCTAAATCCCCAGCCCCTTCTGCAGCAGTATTATTCATACATTTGATCATATGTCAAAAAGACACTCACAAAGGAAGAATTCCAGAAATGCTTCAGGTGGGAGAGAAGAGAGATGAGTATGTTTGAGATGAGTAGATGAGTGTGATTAGATGAGTGTGTTTGAAGGGGAGGGGACTTTTTGAGGGGAATTAATGGGAATGGTTTTTTTACTGTAATAATTTTTTAATTTAAGCATTCACTGCATAATTTGATCATCCCTCATAAAATGACCATTCATGTTCAAAATCCCACCTCTAAAGACCAACCTGAAAAAAATTATTTAATTTCTTTTGGCCTCATTTCTCTCATCTGTGCAATGGGGATTTCTGCCACACAGGGTTGAGTGGGACTCGTGTGAAACAAGATCTCTACAGTAGCTGCCAGCTCTTCCAGTGCACGCTAAGTGTGTGCACGGCAGGTGGATGCTGCCTGTAGATAAACACTCCCCCTCCCTCTGCCGGGTCCTTTCCTGGTTTAGATAAGGATGTTGAAGCTACAGGCTCTTGGGAGCCAACTCTCCCTCTGCCACCGAGGCGTCTCTACAATGCTCAGCTAGTGGGAGACTCTCATAAAGGATTTCGGGAGCTGCCACATAGGGAAGGAGGGAGAATTCCCATGAATTCAGTGGAGGCAGGCTCCACCTTGGCTGACACTTGGAGGCGAAGATACAGGGATCCATCCTGGAATAGAGAAGGTGAGAAGAAGGCACCCTTAGCCCAACCCACCCCTACACTATTAGCTGTGCGACTCTGGGCAAGTTGCTTGATCTCTGTGTCTCATATGCAAAACGGGGATCCTAAAACAGATTTTGCATGGCTGTAGTGAGGATACAATAAAAACATTTGGCTCAAAGAATCCTTAGTATTTTAAAAAATCTTTTCTTGCTCTCTCTTCTCCCCTCTATTTCCAAAGACTGCCTTTTCTTTCTTTCTTTCTTTTTTTTTGTACCAGGAGTTGAACTCAGGACCTTGTGCTTGCCAGGCAGGCGCTTGTGCAGCTGAGCTATATCCCCTGCCCCTGCCTTTTCTTTCTATTTCCCCTTTCTTCCTCAGTTTCTTGATACAGATTTTCAGAGATGCTGGCTGCTCAAGGGTGGGTTGTCTGCAATCTGAAGGTCTTGGGAGGATAGACATGAAAACATCTGATAAGTGATAAATGTTCGATTGCATAAAGAAGAATAAAGAGAGCTCAATTATTCAGGATCATTATTAAATTGTAAAATTAAATGAAGCCAAAGTGATCATAATTGCCTTCAAAACTCAGTGGACAGCTCCATTCTCTAATTTGCTTGAAACTCTTGCTTAGTTTATTATTGATGCTCAATCAGGCAGTTATTAAAAAGAAGACATCCAAACTGACAATACTAATAATGGTGATAAATCTTCCCGGCACGGATGGCTCTCACTTTGTTTTATTTGAAAGAAGACTATGGAAGTGTTTTCCCTCATTAAAAAAAAAAAAAAAATCTTCCTTTTTTTTCTCAGGCCATCTGTCTGGCTATTAAAATCCCATCAGCCTCACTGGGAGAACGCTTGCTTGCCCTACGCCTGCCATCCCAAAGGGGGTCTTGGAGCCAGGAGCTCGGGCAGCCCAGGTCCTCCACGAGAAAGCACTCAGCTCTCCATTCTTCCCAGACACCTCCTGTCTCCCTCCTCTGCCTGGTCTCTCACTGCTGGGTAGATGAGAGACTGTGATTTATTTCCAGGGCCCACATTAATAACCCGAAATTAGTTTATATCCTTAATAATGTGTTGATTTGTTCAACTGTATAAGAAATAACTATATCTCTCCTCAGCAGGCTAGGGTCTAACAAGACAGTGCTGGATCTGCAGAATAAACGCTCTGGGGGGTGAAGTTCAGCCCTCCACATTCAAGGCCTGCTTTCTAGATGATGGGGGAAGGGAAGCTCACAGTCTACGCAATGAAGCCGGGATGAAGGTTAGGCAGGAAGTAACACGTGTCCTCTCAGAAGAACCCAGCGTCTGAGTTTCGTCTGTCACCCCAGACAACCTCTCTCAGGCTTGTGTGACACATTATGCCAAACTCTTCCTGTTTTCTCCAAATCTATTCTGTCATTAGGTCACACAATACGGGCATCACTGCTTTGACAAAGCTGCCTCTCTCCTCCCACTCAGGCAGTCATTACCGAGCAATCCAGAAGCTTCCTCCAAGCAAGTATAGTTCATCCTCCACCCGGATGGATTCTGCATCCACAGGTTCAACCAGCCATGGGTCAAAAATAATTTTTAAAAAATTATGTCTATACTGAACAGGTACAGGTTTATTTTGTTTTGTTTTTGCCTTTTTGAGCCAGGGTTTCACTATGCAGTTCAGGCTGGCCTTGAACTCACTGTGTAGCCCAGGCTGGCCTCGAACTCACAGCAATCCTCCTGCCTCAGCCTCTTGAGTACTGGAATTATAGGTGTGTGCCACCATGCCCAGCTCAGATTCTTTTTTTTCTTAACTATTATTCTCTGAACAATACATTATGGAAATTATCCACATAACATTTACACTGTCTACAGTGTTACAAGTCTCCTGAAGATGATCGAAAGTATATAAGAGAGTGAGCCTAGTTACAGAAAATAGTATATTATTTTATATACAAGCCTTGAATGTGTAGATTTTGGTATCTATAGGGGTCCTGAAATGAATTCCCCCAAAGATACCAAGGGATGATTCTACCTCTTTATGGTAGGGATAAATCTTTGTATGTTTGAAAAATTCTAAAAGAGGGAGTGAAATCCTTTTTCCATGGGCTGCTGGAAAGAACACAGTTAATTCCTCTGGCCCTGATGAGTTTTAAGGAGAGTTCATCTCCTGTAGACCCTGCAGGGAACCAAGGTAAAATCCCTAGCACACATTAGTGTGTCCCTAAGATCGCTGTCTGTCTGTCGTCTGCATCAGTGTCTTTTCTGGATGGATAAACAGGTCCACCTTCGATGGTGGCCCAAGTGTTCACTCCCTCAGAAAGGCCCTTGGAGTCCAGGCAATCTCCACAAGTTGGCCTCTGACCCTTCTCTTTCCGTGCCACTGTCCGTTTGTCACTTAAAGCAGAAGGCTGGTGAGGAGGGTGTCGGGGGGGAGCTGCCAGTCTCCATTTCACTTACAAATCAGAACTGGGCTTTGCACGGTGGTTTTGGAGTTGAATTTAGGTGTACAGCAGCGAATATTTAAACAGGTGTGAGCTGAGTGCTTAGAAAACAGAACTAGTGCACGAAATGTGTGATTCCCCGGATAACTTTGCTCAGGGTGAGGCCAAAATGGAAGATCTGTTTAAAGATACTAGTTTGATTAATAATAGAATGTGTTAATGGCAAAAATAACGCACATGCTACCCAGTGGATCCACAGGCAGGCAATCCTGCTTTTAAAATACAGCCACCGTCTGAACCCCTACTTTACATCCAGGTCCTTAATACTTTCACTTTTCTAACACACTGCTTGGTAAGCATTGATCCCAAGGCCATAGAGACCATCTCAATCTAAACTCAAGCCAGCCTGAAGCCCAAAGCGAACGCTTTCTGCTAGATCGCACTGCTCAATCAATCCAGGAGGAAACTAGGGCAGGATGTGGTTGGGTTCTAGGGAAAATCTATTGGTCCCAGGCTGTGGTGGTGTGTGGCCCTGCTGTCTGAGCTCTGGCCTGTAATTTTAGCCTGGGTGATAGCCACAGGCTCAGGCCACATCCATTCCTGCCTGGCCTGGTCTCCCCTGGGGCTCTGTGCTTCGGAGCCTCTCCGCAGCGCAGGTCTCTCTGTCTCGGGGGAGGCGGGCCCCTCCCCCAGTTATGCTGCCACTTCTGCTGGCTCTGACCAACTGTCGCAGACCCTTTGGGCTCCTGCAACCCATCCCATCTGCTCCCGGAGTACAGAGTCTGTGCCCGGCCGGCTTCCTTCTCCCCAGGCAGGCCCTGCTGCCCTTTGGGGCTCTTTCCCCTCACCCTTGTCACTCTGTCACGCTGAGTGCCAGCCTCTGCCATCCGTGGCCTCCCCTCTCGCTCCTGTTTTCTGGTGGCTGGAGAAGCCATTGATGGACATGGAGTGGGGGCCAGGTCTTTGCAATGCTCTGCCCCTCAAACAGCCACTTGGCCCATGCTCCCTCTGCCTGGCAACCCCGGTGCCAGGTTCTGGGACCGCTAAAGCTCACTGTGGATGCCTGAAGGCACAGTGGTCTCAAGCTGGAGGGGAGGCCCTTTGCAGCGATGGCCAGAACCAGGCAGCGCTTCTGTTCTCCTGTGACCTCTTTCTCTCGGCTGTGGGAAGCCAGGGCCAAGTCAGTTTGTCCCCCCATCCATCCTTCCATCCTTTAGCCCTTGTTTCCTTCCCTCACTAAGAATTTTTGCTAAGAGCAAGACACTGCCTTAGGAAGTTCACTCCAACTCACCAGTTCCCCCCTTAGAACCCACTGGCCTCTGGGCACCAGGTACCGTTCAGGCGGTAGGTACAGGCAGTTTGGATTCTGTCCCCCACTCTGTGCCGTCTGGTTGGGACAACAAGGACTTGGAAACAGAAGTGCAGGACAGTGCATGGATCTGCACATGTCTGGGAAGCAGGGCAGCAGTGCCCGAGGGTGGTGCTCTCCTGGCTCTGTGGGATGCAGTGCTAGGGATGGAGCCCAGGGCCCTGTGCATGCCAGGAAACCCTCTGCCACTGAGCTACACCCCAGCCCCACTTCCAGCTTTGATCAGGTCCACATACCCTGGCACCATATTAAAATGAAATCTGCAGAAATCCAGTAGAAATGGTTCCTGCCGTAGCATAGCCCAGACACAAAACCTCCTTGCTGTGGAGCTGTCCCCTGTCACAAGCCTGGCAAAGGACAAAGCTCTATTCCTCAGTACCGCATGAGGCCTCTCAGATAGACAGGCCCTCAGATTTGATGACCTTGTCCTCGACGGATCAGCGAGGGTCTGGCTAACTGAGCTTTGTGGCATCTTCCCTAGCTCTTCTCCTTTGGCCACAAAGCTCCAGTGTTTCTCTAGGAATATGGCCATCTGGAATAAAGATTGTATCTTCTGGCCTGTGAGACTAAAGCAAAAATGTTGTATGATAGCTTCCAGGAAAACGTCCTTAGGAGCCGGGTGACAGGTGCTCTTTCTCCTTGTCTTTTTGTATCATCCTCCACACTCACAGGTGAAATGTGAAGGTGGTGGCTGGAGCACTGGCAGCTGGGCAGGGCTGTGTGGTTGAAGGCCATACTGTGGGGGTTTTGGAGGAGGAAACTGGTAAGAGTCTGCATTACTAAGCAGTTTGTGGAGCATCCACGCTAGCCTTGTGTGAGGTGTGCGTAAAATTTATGGTGGATATTTAAGTGTTAAGAAATTTATTACAGTAAAAGACACATTGCCAGTAATTGCCCTCAAAATACTCCCCCTTCTTTGTACACACTTATCCTGTCATTTTCTCCACTTCCATAAGGGAAGCTCTCCACTGTATCTTCACTAGCTCTGAGCACAAAGCAGTGAATGCTGTTGCCAGCTGCCATCCAATGGAAAGGCGGGCTCATAAAAACATTGCAGTGTATCTTCATCCACCTTATTCACCGGACCTGGCAGCATGCAGCTTCTGGCCCTTCCCCAAAGTCAAAATGACCATGAAAGGCAAACATTTTGAGTCAGTTCAGAACATTGACACAGCCATTATAACACAACTACAAACACTCACGAAAGAGGACTTGCAGAACTGCTTCAGAAAGTGGCAAAAATGATGGGATAAGTGTGTCTGAAGCAAGAAGGAGTATTTTGAGGGTGATTAAAATTTTTTAAAAAGTTAAATGTTCACTGTATCGTTCGATCATATCTCATCCCTCCTGCCTCCAGATCCACTTACTTGAAAGAGAATAAACCCTTTGTTTTATTTAAGCTACTATTACATTTTTTCTCTGTTAGATCTAATCCTTCCTGGTACAAACTCTAGGACTCTTTCCAGATGTACCATTCCGAGGCTGTGACATTAGGAGACCTTCACGCATGCTTTTATCACCGTCTGTAGAATGGCCGCCTCCCAAAAATGTCCCCACCCCAATTCCTGTAGCCTGTGACTGTGTCCCCTTGCACGGTAACAGGAGACAGAGTTTGCAGATGGAACTGAGGCCTGTAACCACCTGACCTCCAGCTCTGGAGATTATCCTGGATTATCTGGGTGGCCTCATGGAGTCGCAAGTGTCCTTAAGTGTGGAGGAGGGAGGTTGGAGAGTCGGGAGAAGGATCCTGCTGAGGCTGCTGCCTTTGGGGTGCTGCTGGCTTTGAAGATGAAGCCACAGTGAAGGGACGGGCGTGTGTGTGTGTGTGTGTGTGTGTGTGTGTGTGTGTGTGCGCGCGTGTGTGCATGCAGGGGGCCTGGGGATGCTGGGAAAGGCAAGTAAGCAGGTCCCTGAGAGCCACAGGAAGAACATGGCCCTTCGAGCACCCTGACTCCAGTCTGGTGAGGCCCCTTTCAGGCTTCCGACCCCTACAGTGATCAGATCCCAAGTTAGTGTTGTTTTCAGCCACCGGGTTGATGATCATTTTTATAACAGTGTAGGAAACAGACACCCTCCCTCTGCTTCCTCATGGCAGAATGAAACTGACAGGGCCATGTGGTAGGGTGCCAGGTGCTTCATGGGCGGCACCCATGTGGCCACAAGGACAGGGACCGGTGCACAGGAGGATCAAACACTCTAGGGTCAAACTCCCAGGGAAAGTCCTCCCGCGCTGTCCTGCCTCTGGTCACCCCCTTTAACCACAGTTGAGGGGATTAGCTGAAATGTGTGGCTGCCGCCTGCGGGACAGGCCAGTGCACTCCTGAAGTGCTGGCTGGTGTTTGCTCTGCGTAAGAGGAGGGAGGAAGGGAAGGAAGGAAAGAGGCCAAGGAGCAGGCATCGTCTGCCAGTGGCAGCGGTGGGCTTTAGGTCCACATCCTCTGCCTTCCCCTGGCTGTGCTCCAAAGCCTTGTTTCCCAACGTGTGGTCCTTTGCACACCTGTGCACCAGCCTCCCCTGGAAGCTAGAAACACAGCATCCCAGCACCCACCTGGACCACGGAGCCAGCTTCGCATCCCATGGGGCTGTGCATTTGTTGGCATCTGACCAGTGCCTGGACCAGTGCTCTGCTCTCCCCCTGACCTAGCATGCTTTAGGGGAGGCCTCTTGTGCTTTCATTTCCTTCATCTGCTTTGAGCTTTTCTCCTCCATTCTATTTGGCAAACTCGTATTCAACCTGTAGAACTCAATGAAGAGGACACTTACTTTAGGGTCCCTTCACTGACCACCTCAGATAGAACTGCTCTCTTCTCTGGCTCTTATGCATGCTTTTATCAATGTCCTGAGCTCACGGCTCTTTCAGAGCTGGGGGTCTGTTGCCTGTTGTTACCCAACACACATTTACTAAGCACTTACTATGTACAAAGTACTGTTCTCAGCCCTGGGGAGATCAAATAATATGTAACATAGACAAACGTATTCGGGGCCACAGATATAGCTCAGTGGCATAATCACCTGCCTGGCAAGCTTTGAGGTCATGAGTTCGATTCCAGGTACCCCACCAAAAAAGACAAGCAGATTCAGAGAACATTAAATATGATAAAGAAGAGAGATTGGGATGAAGGAGGCAGCCCCCCTCAGGAACTGGCTTGTTTCTGTGACCCATGACCTAGCACACAGCAAATACACTAAACATTCAGCAAATTTCACATCATATCAGCTCTGACCAATTCTCCAGAACTAACCAGAAGCCTTAAAGTTCATATCCTTTTTAGGTAATTGCAGGTTAATTTTTTTCCTACCCAGAAAACTCCTAAAATGTCCTTCTTTTCTATGAAGTCTTCAGAGATAAAAATCGGAGGCGGAATATCCTTTGGTCTTCCCACAAGGCCCCTGTCCTCCCTCCTCTCTCCCCGGCCCCTGGCATTTTGTAAGTGAACCCAGTAAAGCGCGTGACTGGTCAGCACACCAGGGAGCACTTCCCCACCTGGGGTCAAGGTCAGGAAATGTCGCCCTCTGAAGGAGCAGCTGCAGGAGAGGCGGAGAATGGGAGCCCGCTCTCTCTGAAAGCAGACTTCCACGTGAAAGATGCCGGGTCATGGGAGTGGAAGAGGCCGGCCTTGCTGAGCCTCCCAGCTAGCGCTGCTTTGGGAAGCGGGTGTGCTTATGTGCAGATGTGTGGCTTCATTCCTGCAGTCCTGTGACTGCTCCACGCCACCTGCCTGGTGTGGTTTTAGTTCCCTTCTCAGCTGTCAAAGACAAGATTCTGCCTATAACTTGCCATCCACCCAAAGGGGAGTTTGCAAACTCAGACACCACCAGAGGCAGGGCAAAGGACACTGAAGGAGCAGAGCAGCCTCGTGGGACACTGGGGGCTGTGGGGACTTGAGGAACGGAGGAGCACCTGCCACACTAAAGTGTTGTCAGGTGTTGTCAGTTTGCTGCTGCTGCCAAGCAGGGGGCGCCCCGGGGTTATAAGCATCTTCTGATTTTTTTTTTTTAAAAAGAGAAGCTCAAAATGTGGATTTGCATGGGAAAGTTCTTGGTTTGTGGAACACTTGGGGGCCAGACATGATTCACTTGCAGATCACCCTTTGTAAGTGCTGAGTGACAGCTCAGAAGCTCACTGCCTAAATGACCACCTGACACTTAGTGAGTGCTGCTGTGTGCGTGCACCACGGTAAGCACCTCACATAAAGCGTCCTTCTAAAATGGCACAACCACCTCACGGGGGAGATACAATTGCTTTCTCCATTTTGCATGTGAGAAATTGACTTGGAAAGGTTGAATTCCTTGGCCAAAGCTGCATGGCTGGTAAGTGACAGGGCTGGGTTTGAACCCATGCTGGTGGGCACCAGAGCAGACATGAGCTCTAGGCCTGGCTGGAATATAATGCAGGTGTTGATTATGACAATGCTGGAGAAAGTCTGAGATTAAATGTACGCTGTAGGAGGAATGATCAAAATATGCAGTGACTGTTTCAATTTTAAAAGTTTATTACAGTAAAAGGCACATTTCTGTTAATTCCCCTCAGAACAGGTCCCCTGGCTTTGAATGCAATTATCCCATTGTTCTTGTCACTTTCTGAAGCAGTTCTGGCAGTGCTCTTTCATCAGTGTCTTTACAAGGTATGATGAAAATACAGTGAATGCTGCTGCTGGGAGCCATGCAAAAGAAAAGCCAGATCGTAAAAACATTATGGTGTGTCCCCATTCACCTTGTTTACCATGTCTGGCACTGTCCAACTTCTGCCTCTTCCCCGAAGTTAAAATGATCATGAAAAGTAAATGTTTGTAATCAGTTCAGGACATTGAGGCAGCCATGACAGTGCAACAAAAGACACTCATGAAAAGAGACTTCCAGAACTGCCTCAGAAAGCGGCAATGGATAAGTATATACAATAATGGGATAAGTATATTTGAAGCAAGGTGGAGTGCTGGGGGGAATTAATGACAATGGGTCTTAATGTAATAAGTTAAAAAAGTTTTAAACATTCACCGTAGTTTTTGATCGTGCCTTATAATTTCTGAGGCAAAACTACACACTGTGTCCTTTTCACTACACTCATTCGTTCTGTACCTTGTCCATTTCTTCACCAAGTAGCAATTGAGCAGTGAGGTCCCTTTGTGATGGGACCTGTGTCCAATCTTGCCCCTCATCCCTAACACCTCCTCCTACCTCTTTTCCCACACTTGATCTTTGAGCAACTCTAAACCTCGGTGGTCCCCGGAGTCCCACATGCCCTCTCACACCTCTTTCAGTGGTGGCACCCAGCACATAGTAGTAACTCAGTCAATTTTGTTGAAGAAATAGATGATGGATCTTGGGGTTCAGAGGTGAAAGATGAAAAGGAAACAAGCCACATGGGAGGTGATAGATGCTGTGCTGCTACAGGTAGATTCGGATGCTGCGGAGGGAGAGGGAGGAAGAGAAGCCGTGAGGTGGTAGAGACGCTGAGAGGTGACAACCTCAGTGAGCCCTGAAGAGGAAGTACAATGTGGCTGGGAAAGGGCCCTCCAGGCAGAATGTAGGGAGAGGGGACAGGGGACAGGGAGGACTCACCCCTCCCCCTCCATAGACTGCAAAGAAAAGGGTGTCGTCACATTAGGAGGGACCCTTCCACTTTCAAGGAGTGAGAAAATCTGATCCCCCGCTGTACCCTGGGTAAGGAGTATATCTTACTTTAACTTTTGAAAGGCTGAAGATTTCACTGGGTCCAGAGTATAAATGGTGATTGCTCCTCAGCATTGCTGTTAACTTGTGAAAGAAGTGTGGATATAAATTTGGGGTTCAAAGGGAAAGCGTAAACACAATTAGTGTAAGAAAGCTGTGCACAGCCTTTGGGTCAGAGAGACCTGAATTGGAATCGCAGCTCTGTCACCTTGCTGTGTGACCTTGGGCGATTTACTTAACTTTTCTGAACCTCTTGAGATGGAGACAAAGTGTGCTGCAGTACCTCTCCAGAAGTCTGAGTAGGAAGTAAGAGACAACCTCTAGACAGCATCTACAACAATGCTTAGCACAAAGAGCGCGCTCTGTAAGTGACTGGCGTCATTATTCTCATCAGTATTACTGTTGAGAAGAGGCAGGAGATGAAAACAATAAAGAGCAAGGGCCTCTTTAAACAGAGAGAGGTGCCCAGTGGAGGCCAATTGGGCTGGATAAAGGGAGGAGTCAGGACAGCGGGTCTCAGGGGGCTTGGCCTGGGCCAGTGACAGAGCGAGGCCAGCCCTGGGAGGTGGGAGGGGTGTGGTGGACCCAGGAGTGAAGGAAAGGGTGGATTCCCAGTACCAAAGGCACAGCGACCTATGCCTGGGATCTTGTACCTAACTAACGCTTGGCTTTCTCGTTAGCAGCGGGGAGACCATTCAAGGTCAAAGAGGCTCAGGAAGAGTGCACAAGGAGAAGTGGTGTCAGGCCTCTGAGGCAGTCCCAGGCTGCTAAGTCAGAGCCTCGGGCCAGGCGCGGACTAACGAGGATTTCCATCCAGAGCAAAGATGCCTGCCGCCCAGTGGGCCAGAGCTCCTCAGCTTCCAGGAGACACAGGCAAAGCAGGGCCCAGGAGGTGCTCCAGGGGTTCCACGGTCATAGGGTACAAGTGAAACACCCGCTTGATCTCAGGGGCTTTTCAGAATGTGACTCCAGCGGGCCTACGCGCAGACTGGCCAAGAGGATGCTGGGAGGCTTTGTTTCAAAGTCTACCTCTTCTTGAGAGAGCCCCGGTCCTCTATTTGTTCACCCAGTGAGCAGCTCCCAGGCACAGGCACAGACTAGGCTTTGGGGCATGGGGGTAGGCGGACAGGCATGGTCCCTATCCTCATGGCACTGCGTCATGTGTTCCAGGGAACTCAGATTGGAAACAAGTGAAAGCTTAAAAAAAAAAAAAAGGCAAAGGAAAATTTAAAGAAAGTGGCAGGACTGGAGCTGCTTTAGACAAAGGGTCAGGAAGTCCCTTGGGGGAAGGCAGCATTTGTACAACGGCTTTCTGCATGTTTGGGACCGCAGGGCCCAGCACACAGCAAGGACGGTTCAGTAAAGCTCCTTTACGCTGGGAAGTGAGAAGAGACGGGGGAGCTGGGGGCACCTCTGTTGAGCACCGCTTTTAATCTCCTCCCATATTCCCTTCATTCTGTTTGCTATGACTAACTTAGTGCAAGTCACCTGGTCACCACAGCAAGCTCTCTGTGCAGACCCGACAGACAGTGGAGATGTGACCAATTCTCATCCCATCTCTCAAGCCTAACGTCTAAGGATCCAGGGAACGGGAAAGCCAGGGTGGCCCTCTTTTTCTTTCATACTGAGGCACAAGCTGCTCTCTGAGCTGTTTCTGTCCCTTTGGGGCTGGTCCGCTACACCCCGCCTTCTGCCTTCCAGCTACACCGGCTCTTTGGCATTCCATCCCAGCACCTGCATTCCGTGTGCTGTTCCTCCCGTCTGAAGTACTCTCCTTTCCTCAGCTTGCTCACGCCCATTTTGTATCCATCAGAGTTGAGCTGTCCCCTGCATCCCACCTCTCCAGCTTCTGCACTCCCAGAATCCCCTGTACTTCTGCTTCGTGCAGTGCTGATCATTGTCTGTTCACTGGGGGATCTTCTCTACGAGCCTGGGCTCTTTCAGGGCAGGGATTGAATCCTTTAACTCTATCCTAGCATCTCAACAGTACCTGGCCAGTGCTCGGAGAATAGCTGTTGAGCAAAGAATAACCACTGCTCTTTCCCTTGCCAAGAGATGGCTGGGAAGACCACATTCTTCTGCTTTGTGCTGCTTCCTGAGCTAGGGGCTGGGCACCAGCTGCAAGCTGGAGAAATCCCTTGGGCTCTCTCAGCATGCTGCCTATATTTCTCCTTACCAGCTAGAGAGCTCACCAGCTCCCTTTGCTTCCAAGGTGCATTGCTTTAGTTTCAAGGTTTTTGAAATTAGAGTGCATTTGATCATCGATGTGTACACTAAATTAGTTTCCCCCGCTCCCGTAGGCATGATGGAGGTATACAGGTAACTTTGCATTCGGCGATGCCTTAGAACCCAGAGAGGATGGGGCTGGGATAACAGGGCCACCTCTGTACCAAGAAGGCAGGACTGGGGTGCTGGCTGGGTTCCGGGAGCCCACCTGCCATCCCACACTACTGACCCGCGCATGCTGGCATTGGGAGCACAGCTAACACCTCCCTATGCTCACCCTTATTTTCAAAAAGTCTCCTGGTTATAGCTGAGTCTCATTCAAATTCCTGCTCCAATCCTCTGTGATCCTATCTGCTTTAGAAGATGCTGGCACCCGTCGGAATCTGTGGGAGGGCAACAAGGAGAGGAGCTAAAAGGCTCCAGGCTGTTTCCAGTGTTCAGGAGGACTTGTGAAGTGCCCGTTCTTTATGACCCCTGCGGGGACTCAGGTCTGGAGGTAGGCATGAGCTTGTTCCCCTCTGCCATCTTGGGCGTCCCTCACTGTCAACACCTCTGCTGGCATTTTTTGAACTGAGTTAGTGAGGAGCTCGCTGAGTTCTGTGTTTCTTCTTCCCTCTGCACTGCTATGGGCAGCTGGGAGGCCCAAGCCAGTACCACTTTCAGAGTGGGGAGCACGCGGAGGGAACGAGGCAGAGTTGGGGAGGGACTGGCTGCTCTAATCATCATAACAATCAGAGGATCAGGCATGTCACTCCTACCTAGTCCACAGTGAAAATGAGGCTCAGAGACAGAAGTAAGTAGCCCAAGGTCACACAGCTTACAAGCGAGAGGTCAGAGACAACTCTCTAACAAGATTAGCAGGCCTCTCAGGTCCTGAGCACTTCTGTATCCCCCCTTCTACACCATCCGGTGTCCCCTCTGCATCCCTTGAGCCACCTGGCCTTTTCCTACTGCTTGTCTCATTTGCTTCCTCCCTCATCTCTGCCCTCTGCCTTCTCCCATGGACTTCTCTTTCTTTCTTCACCCAGCTAACTCCTATTCATCCTTCAGATCCCCATTCCCATGTCACCTCCTCAGGGAAGCCTCCCCTGATCAGATGCAGATCTCAGCATCATACACCCTCAGTCCCATGTGCCACCCATTCATAGCAGCAATCACAGCTGTCATATGTATCTGTGCATGAGAAGCTTTGAATTAATGTCTGTCTCTCCCTAATCCTAAATAGCACTCTTCCCAGAGTCCAGGGTGCTCTGGCCTAGCACTTGGGACTTTGTAAGCACTCATCAAAGACTTAACCAACAAAATAAACAAGGGAAGGAATTGGTGATATGTGGTTGTAAACCAGCTTAGAAACTTCCCATGCACATTGCATTCAAACATGAAGTTTGAAATGAGTTAATGTATAAAATACAACTTTATACCATAATAAAGATATTAGTGCTTTAAAAAAAACATGAGGTTTGGGCCAAAATAATTATTAGGGGCTAAAAGGAGCCATTGAATTTTTGATAAGTTTAAAAGTCTCTCTTATTATCAGTCTGAATATGTATTTTCTCTGCCCTTCCCATCGCGGACCTGAAAGTGGACACTCGTGACAATCTCTGTGACAGCCCCTTTGGGAGGTGTGGGAGGAGGAAAACATGGCCAGGGTCTCTTTAGAGGACTTGGGCCCCAGCACTGATGTCTCTCCAAGCTCTGCCATTTTAATCATCAGTCTTTATTATTGGCTTTTTAGCGCTGAGCGCCTCTGCTGCTATTTAACCCCGTCTCTCTCCTCCCCCTTGGTTGAATTTATGTTTTACTTTGCAGACTATCAAAACAAATGATATTTTTGCACTCAAAGAACAATCCGCAGATGGCATGAAGGGGCCACCATTTCTGAAACCCACCCTGTGGCAGGCAGTGGTCACGTACTCACTCGTCAGCAAAGGAATATTCACATCCTGAACTGTCATGATTGCAGAAAGGACCAAAACCCTCCCCTTGTGGAGCTGAGGGTCTCATGTGGGAGACAGACAAAAACTATATTGAGTGAATGATGCAGTGGGCTAGAAGATGGTAAGAACTCTGCAAAACAAATAAACAAATTTAAAAAATGAGTAAGGGATTGCATGATTGGGGACGCAAAATTCTTTCAACTAGAAGAGGGAGAGGTGAGGGTTGTTGACTGCGATTTCAAATAAGATGGTCAAGAACAAGAAAGGGACAGATGTCTACTTCCTTGATCCCTAAACTACCATCCACCCTGCAAAGGGTCTATGATAGGTCTTTTTTACAGAAGAGGAAACTGAGGCTTGGACAGGTTTAATTGCCCCCAAATCACGCAGCTCGTAAGGACTACAGCGCATAAAATGAACCCAGGTTGTGAGGCTGCAAAATTCTTTCAACTAGACCACAAGGCTTCATCTGAAAACTTCATTACAGGGACACACATTTGCTATTTCCTGAAAATGCTTGTAAACATCAAACCAACGGACTGTTCATTCACACTGAGGGCGCGTCCAAAATAAAAGGGCGAAAGGAAGAGCGCTCAGGGGGTTAGGCCTGCAGCTGAGTGTTAGAAAGTAGGTGCTGCATTCCTTCAGCCTCAGCTCCTCAACTCAAAGGACAGGGGGCAAAGGTCAGTGTCAAGCCACCCTAGAGGGTGCATGGTGGCTGGAGATGGCAGCTGGAGCGCAGAACCTCGCTTCCTGACTGCTGAGGCTGAGCGCTCAGAGCCGATCTCTGGATACAGACAGAAGAGGATCCGTGCTCAGGGTGTGTGTAAGCAGTGGGCTGGGATGTGCTGCAGAGCCCTGTGGAGGTTTGTAGGGTGTGTGAGGCAGGGAAATCCAGCTCCAGGGGTCACAAGAGGCCTGGAGGTGAGTTCTGGCTCTGCTGCTCTGTCCCCACACCTAGGTGGGCCGCTTCTTCCCAAGGGCCGCCCACTCTCATTTAGAAATCCAAAGCAGGGCCTGGGGATTTAGCTCAGCGGCACAGCGCCTGCCTGGCAAGCGCGAGGTCGTGAGTTCGATTCCAGGTACAGGAAAAAAAAAAAAAAAAGAATCCAAAGCAAAGGCAGCCAGTGCAGTGTGAGCAGCTGGTGAAGAGAGCAGGTGAGAAAGGTGAGAGACACTGGGCCTGGCTCCATGGAAAACTGCTGATTAGAACTCAGGACCCAGAGGGAAGATTTTCAGCATCCTGTGAGTTGGATGTGAGATTTGCTGAAGAATAGAAGGTTCAGAAGAAGCTATATAAGGCTGACCCATTATAATCCCACTCTCTGCCCAGAGGTGTCTATTCTGGTGAACATTAATATAAAACTGAACTTCAGTACATTTTAAAAGCAGAAAAGGGAAGAAAATCAACTGGTTATTTTTCCTTTTCTGGAGAGTCCGGGCACGCTGACCACTTTCCTTTACATTTCCTTGAATAATTTGCTTTCACCTCAGCCAATTAGGAGCTGTGCAGACTGACTCCTTTGGAATTCTCTTAGTTTATAATATAGAGTCCTGACTCATTATTTTTTAGAAAGAAGTTCCAGGAAGAATAAACAAGTCATCTCTCTCTCTTTCTCTCTCCATTGTGACACATCCTTGTGATATTTGCACTCACTTCAATAATTAAAAATGTTCTGAATTAACCCATTGATAAATGTTTCCTATATACCTACTATGTACAAAGTTTTTAAAGAAAGTCAGGTTATCTTGGGGCTCACAGAGCCGTGTATACAGAGAGTTGGCCCTGTGATCCCCTCCACATCAGCCCAACCCACTCAAAGGTGCTGATTTCCTAAAATCATAATCTATCCTTTCCTTTAGCAGAACCAGAGAGCCGTGGTTGAGCAGAGGCTGCAACACTCCACCTCCTCCCAGGCCAGACGAGCTGTGAACTTGGAAAAGGCAATGTGGGCCAACCGACTCTTCTTGCTCTAAGAGAGCAGGGATGCAGCCATGGCTGGCAGAGTGACCATGAACCATCAGCCCACGGAGAGGAGACAAGAGGAGCCCAAGACACAGGAGGAGCTGGAGAATTCGGCAGAGGGAATTTAGCAGCCTGGGTAGACAGCAAGCAATGCAAAGCGGAGAGAGAAAAGAGGGATGCTGGTGGGTTTGCCTCTGCTTCAGACACTTTGTACCAGTTTCTGGCTCCTCCTCTGCAGGGCTGGAAATCCTTTGGGGGATGCTTGGAGCGGGTACAGGGACAGAGGGGAGGAACACATTGGAGAGAATCAACACAGACTTTCTGGCTGCCCCTAGATACACTGCTTCCTCTATGTGACAGCAGAGGTTAACACTCTGAGCAACAAAGCTCCAGCAGCTCCGAGAAGCTTCCCTTGGAACAAGCTGTTTCGGCGTCCTGTTGTAGATTTTATTGAGCCCTTCCCTGAAAGGGCTGATTCATCTCTCCTTTCGGAGACTCCCAGTGCTGCTTTCTTGAAAAGTTCAAGAATTTCTCCCATCACTCTGCACCCACCTGTGCCCCTGGACTTCCTGTGCCCACCCTTACTTCTCAAAGCCCACTGAGGACAGCACCCTGCCAGGGAGCCCAAGGACTTTTTGGTACCTACTCCGCCGGGAGAAAAAGAAAAGCTGGGTTTTTATTTCTCCATCTCTGTCCTCCTCCTCCTGCGTCTGCCCCTAACAGGTGGCCATGTCCCTTCTCATTCTTCAGCACGCTAATTAATTCCAAAAGCAGCAACAGAGGCAAAGAATTATTTCTCAATTCTTATTTTCATCAAGAGGTGAACGAAAATAATCATCTCAGGAGACAAAAAGCCCTAATGAAAACCAGAGAGCAGAAGAGATCAGAGAAAGACGGCTTGTTTTTCATCTGAAGTCATTAGCAGCTTCTCTGAGAGATTTGAAATCTGTTCACAACTTCTTGGGTACGGGCAGAAAATGCATTTAAAGAGGTGATGGAAGAATCTTTTTGGAAAATCCAATTTCTCACCAAAAAACACAAGCCAGGAGGCCTAAAACACTGGCAACTTTATGTCCCTAAAGGCCTACACTGAGTGGCCACAAAGGCCAGCATACCACAACCCCCCGAGAACCGACTATGCCAACTTCCAGAAGTAAGTGAACTTACAACCTTCAGAAATCAATGCAGCTTGAAAATAAGCAGTTTAAAATCTCCAGACCACTTCCTAAGTGGCCAAGGCCCAGCTTCCCCTGGTGGCCTGAGGTCTGCCAAGTCCCATATGAACAGAGGCTTTGGAAATTGAAGGCCAGGTTGAACTGGGGCCCTGAGCGCTACCCCTTCCAGCCTGGGCCTTGACTACATGTGGACAGGGAGAGCCAACCCCAAAGAGAGCCTGGCCAGCCCTCCCCTCTCCACTTGGAGGCAAGTGCCCCAGGGCTGAGCACCCAGGGAGGCCCCTTGGGAAGGGTTGCGACCCTAACCCTTTAAGGATGAGCAGGGAGGGACAGGGTGTGCAGCTTGGAGAGAAAGTTAGAGGGGCCGCGCAGTGCATTTGGGTATGCCGACTCACACAGATGGGATTTTAATGAAAACGCTTAAGCCTTTTAATGCACAAGTGATCCAAAGCCACCTCTAGTCCTCTCGTCTCCTGGGAATTACGAGATGTTTAAAAGATCACAGTATTAAGGATTGGTAAATAAAGCCCCAATACAAGGAGAATATTTATACCAGCTCAGCTATATCTGATTATGTTTCCCTTAAAGTCATGTCTTGTCTTTCCTGTAATCTCTTGGCTATACATCTCCGTCCATCTAACTAAGATCCAAGGAAGGCAAATCACCACTAGGATCCCTTCCCTAAAGCAACCCTCGTTCACTTTGCTTTCCTTCTCTTTTGGAATAAAAGACTGTCATAAATGTTTAATTAAATGGAAATAGTCTTTCCACTGCTAATGACTAGCAGTGTGAAAGGCTTTTCATTTTTCAAAGGAGGGGTGTGTGTGCATGTGTTGAAAACGGTCCCTATTAATTTCATCATATTGACTCTCTGGCTGGGGAGGAGCATGTAGTATTCAGCATAGAGCTGCTCTGCAGAATATGTTAAAGGCAGCGGCTTGGATTGAGAAAGGGCACCAAATGCAGTATGCGTCAAATAGACCATCGTTCAATGAAGTCACTTAGCTATTCAAAACATGTTCGGCCATCACTCAACCGCTTGCACCAAGAATATTGGGAGGGGGAAGATAACGTGTGCTTTTTCCCAGAAGTAACCATTTCCCAAAGAGCAGCTCGGCTCAGTTTGGGTTAGACCCTGGGGCCACTCCAGTTGCTCCCTCTCACATCTCTTTCTCTCTCTTCTCCCCATCTCCTGGCCTCAACTCCCTGCATCCCTCCCATGTTGAGCTCACAAACAATCCTGCAGTGCCCGCTTCCTGACACTGCCTCAAACAGCCTCCGGTCTTGGTTCGCAGCATTAGAAGGAAGGCACACAAGCTTCTCTTCCCACCCAGAAACATATGTATTGCTCTGTGCCCGTCTGCCTATGGGAGGCTCATATACACATGGAGAGAGCTATGCAAATGCACATTAAAGTCTGCTGCTAAATGCAGGTTGTATGACCTGCGGAGTCTTTTTTCTTCCTCTGTGCTTATTAATGTGTCCCAGAACCACATGCCTTCATCCATGCCCTGGTCTCCCAGCCTATACACGGCGGGGGCACATGCATACACGCCTCAGCGACCCTGCAAGATCAAGGCCAACAGCTGACACCCCACCTCACTGCTCCCCTCTCCCCTCTCAACCTCCCCATGCCCTCGCCTCCCTCCTCCCTGCCTGCCTGCACAATGCTGACTCGACTTGCTTCTGGATAACAGACATGTCACTCTGTGTGGAAGCAAACTGGTTCTCAGCCTAACCCGCAAGTGAATTGCTGTTTATTAGAACTTGGGCTTGTTTCCTCCGAGAGACGTATGTATTTTTAGACTTTGTAAACATTAAAACACACACATAACACATGCAGCCAACCACCTCGACCGATATGTGTGGCTCATAGACATTACGAAATGCTCTTGAACTCGGCTTGAGATCCTGGAATAATTAGGATTTACCAAATAAGGATTCTTAGAAACGACAGATTTTTTTTTTTTTCTTTTAAGAAAGGAGATTTGCTGCAGACGACGATGTGTCTGGGACTTTTGGGGGAGTCAGGAGAAGAGGAGAGAAAAAGGAAGAACATTTCTGAATTCTTCACTAGGAAAAGATGAGCAGCATCAAGGGAAGCAATTATTTTCCCTCCCCAGAGATGGCAATGCCAAATCCAAAGGCAAATCCTAATGATTCCGAAGCAGGCAGAGCCCATTTGACTTTAAAGACATTCTCTTGCTGTTCGCACCAGATCATAGATTCCAATGGAGAGGTTTGGGGAGAGGGAGGGGGTGGAGGCCAGAGAGTGGAGTATGGTTTTTGCTGATTGATTTCCTTTCCTCTGAAACTAACCCAACCAACCTCGATCTGTGGTGGAGGGAGTGAAGTAAGAAAATGGTGGAATGTACAGGGGACTTATTTGGAGGAGGGTGGGGAGGGGGAGTGTGGAGGGGAGGGGAGGGGCCGGGGGGAGGGGGGGGGGGCGGGGGGCGCGGGGGGGGAGGGGGTGGGAAATCAAATACCTTCAAGGCAGCACGTTCTCCATAATCCAGAATGGGTCATAACTTCCTCATTCTTTTTGCTGGTTTCGTTCTCACTGACACTTTTCGTCTTGCAGACCCCTCTGGAGTAGAGCCAATAGTCGGTTCCCACAGCAATGGTCATCAGGCTGAAGGCAGCGAAAGCACCAACGGTGGTTAAAAGCATTTGAACACCTCGATCAAACAGCCCCATTATTCTTCATTATATAAACACCCAACCGACTTCTGGTTCTCGGAAGAGTGTGTCTGAGGGTGCGAGTACTAAAGCCAAAAAAAAAAAAAAAAAAATTAAAATATAATTCCACTACTAATATAATGGATATATGTGTGAATAGAGGATATGGAGAGATATTTTTTAAAAAAGGGAGGTAAGAAAGCTCACGGAAAAGAGTGTAAATTATAAAGATCACACAGGAAGAGAGGCTTGCCTTTGGGATCAGAAACTGTTCCGGTTGCAGTGAGTTTAAAAAAAAGGGGGAGGGGGGAAATAAAAAGACACCCCCACCCCCCAAGTGAGATTTTTTAATCTCTTTTCCTAAAATTCTGGTCTCCAGTTTCCATATGTGATCGCTAATTTGGAGATGGCTTCCACAGTGAACCAGGGAACAGCCGAATTCTCAACACCATCTCTCATGGTCGGGACCTAGACAGTTAGAGATTTTAAGAGCCGAAATGCACCCTTCCGTCTTCGTTCTCGGCTCTGCGGCCTGCGCCATGAAAATCCTTGGCTTGGCCAGTTCTCTTGCTTGGCGAGGGTCTCGGGCGCTTTCGTTTCAGACCAGACTTCCCAGTATTCTGTAAGCCCTGGGTCTCAGCGGCGTGGCGGCGGGGGTCTCGCCTTCCATGGTTCTGCAGGGCGGGCAGGTGCGGCGGCGGCGGCGGCGGCGGCGGCGGAGACAGGACGAGCGGCGGCGGCGCTTATTGTTGTTGGTGGCTGGGGTAGTGTTGGCGAAGTGGGGGAGGGAAGGGGTTTCTCCCGGAGAATCGAGGCGGGTTTCCCTCCCCCTATCCGCAAAGCTCCCGGAGTCGAGGGAGCCGGCGTCTTGCTGCAGGATGGGCCGCCCGCCCCCCCTCGCGGCCGGCTCGCCCCCGGCGGAGCGCTCCCACCTACTGCATTACCGGTGGTGCTGAACTGGACAGCTCCCCGCGCGCCCGCTCTGCGCGCTCGCTCCGCGGCTCGCAGCGCTGCGCGGCCGGCTGGAGGGGCGCGCGGGCCGGAGTCCTGGTCCCCGGGGGCAGCCGGGCCGGGCAGAGCGGGGGCCGCCTGGCTTCCTCGGACTCCTCTCCTCAGTCCTAAAATGAGCGCTCTCCCGGGCTCCGGGAGCTTAGAGGAAGGCGTAGCTAGAGATCGCTGGCTCCCTCTCCCTCTCCCTCTCCCTCTCCCTCTCTCTCCCCTTCCCTCCCCCCGCTTGGTGTTTCTTCCAGCTCAGCCTCCTTCTCATTCCATCTCTACGTGCCCAGAGCTTCAAATACAACCCTCCCATCACAATCAGACGGGCACAAAACTTCAACCAGCCGTTTCTCTGCCTGGAAGTGGGTAATTAAGAGCCGTGTGTGTGTGTGTGTGTGTGTGTGTGTGTGTGTGTGTGTTAATCACCCTTTCCACTTTGCTTTTCGGGCTATTTGTTTTGTTTTATTGGCTCAGTAGATGCATCTCCTTTTTGGTTGCACCTCTCTCGTCTCTTTGTCTCTCTGTGGCTTGCAGGGAGTGAGCACTGACTGCACTGTCTGTCTCTCTGTGGCTTTGCGTGAAATTCTAAATCTTGTTTCTACAGCAGACATTTTGGAAAGATTATTCATGGAAGAGGGGTGAGAAAGGGTGACGGGTAACTGGGGCCTGGGCCATGATTTTTCATCTCAAGGCTAAACATGTTTGCAGGAGAAGTGGGTGAAATGTGAATTCTTCCAAGTTTCCCCTGTCATTCATAAATGGGACTGGAAGAGATTAAAAAAAAAAAAAAAAAAAAACCAACTCCCTGCTCTGAACACCAAAGCATATAAGCCCCTCTGGCTCAGCTGCACCGTTATCCTGGGGTAATTACAGCGAGACTATTTGTTTTTCTATGTGCACCCTTTCCTTATTGAGACCCTGGGAAAAAAGAAGCACGTTGATTGCTGCTGATTACATTCTTTCTCTGATCAGTTTCGTAGTTAAGTGAAGCAGAGTAGATGAGGCATAATGTGGGTGCAAGTCTATAATGGGGGGCTGGAGAGAGGTGGGAGTCTGATGGGTCCCCCGGGGGTGGTTAGAGATCTTTCAGTCTCCTAACTCAGTTACTCCATACTTTCTTGAGATAATTTGATTGACAATTTCTCAGTGATCTAATGATTATCAAAAAATATACAGATGACTGAATTTAAAAAGTTTCTTTTGTTGGTGCAAAGCCTGGTGCCTAACTTCCTTCCCTCAGCTCGGGAAACAGTGGGTCTGCAGGTCCAGCCAGTGTCTCCTTTAAGTCATGGAAAAACTACCTGTTTCTCCGCCCTGCATGGAAGTTCACTTTCTCCCACTTTGCTCTTTTGTCAGGAGGAAGGACTCCTTCAAAGGGAGATTGCTAGGTTTCTGGGCCTGGGAGAGTCCTGTTGTCTGGGGAACAGAACCAGGTCCTCTGCAGCACCTGATAAGGGCTATGTTTGCAGCTGATGCTTTCTCTGCTTTGGTTTCTTGTCTCTGCAGCTGGAATTGGGATGGGGAGTGGCTGGTGTACTGACCTGACTGGGCAGGCAAGCTGGCAGTTCGGTGGTGGGGTGGGGGTGTGTGGGGATGAAGATGACTTCCTTGGCTACTGTCCTCGAGGAAGCTATGAGGGGTTGGCACTTAGGGCTCTGAAGTCACCTCGGCCTTTTGGGGAATGAGGAGCCGCTGGGTGTCACCACACGCTTGACCACACTGATGGCTGTCACCTTGGCTGCCTTTGACCTGTCCAGTAGGTTCCAGACTAGAGACAGAGGTCTTCTTCTCATTCCTACCCCTTTCAGAGCAAGCCTTGAAACTTTTGCCCTGAAAAACAAAATGTAAAACAAACAGCAGCAGAAGCTCAGAAAACTGTCTGTCCGCAGAACCTGTAAGCCTCTGAGCCACAGACAGTGGCTGCAGCGTTAGCAGCTTTTCATTCATCTATCCAGATCACCACTGAGAAAAGGACAGGGGAAGAGGGAGGAAGTAGCAAGTCCTTCGCTACCAGCATGGAGAAAGAGGAGATTTCTGGATATAGAACAGACCTGGGGCCTCAGCTTCACTTTGCTACTTGGGGATTGTAGGACTTCGAACCAGTTGGCCATTCATAGCCTCAGTTTCATCAGATATAAAATGGGCCCTTTGATACCTGTCTACTCCTTTCTGAGACTTCCCCACTATTCTTTGCTTTGAACTGCCTGGTCCCATACCCAGCCCTCTGCCACTGCAGTTACTGAACTTGGGTGTGCCTACCTTCTCTCCCTCACTGCCTTGGAAGCCCTCTGGGGTCAACAGCTGGGTCCTGCTCACCATGATGTGTTTGAAACTGAACACAGGGCTGGCTCCACAGTAGATGCTTGATAAAGGTCGAGTGGTTACAGTGAGGACTAAATGGTATAAAACAGGTGAAGGGCCTGGCAAATAGGGAGCACTCAACAAGGGTGAATTTTCTGTCATTTCTTCTCTCCTTTTTATACCCAGAATGGTCTCCAGCCTCTTCTTCTGTGGAACCCTTGTGCCACTCCCTGCCCCTTCCCAGCTAGCTGGACTCCATAGGTTCTTTCTGCATACCAGGCAGGGCTGCCTGGAAAGAGCCAGCTTGGCCCAAGCCCTGCTAGATGCTTGGGACCCACCAGGTGTGAGTACTTTGTGGCTGCAGTAGGGATGCTCTTAGGGGAGCGGCTTTGTGTGCCTGCGGCTTGTTACTTGGGAAGGGCTTAGAGGAAATTAGCCGAAATGCCACAGGCCTATTTTGAGCTGCTCCTTTGATGGAGTGGAAATAACATGGGATTTGGGCGCAGCAGACCTGGCCTTGAAGCACAAAGCTGCCATTTCCTCATTGTTTGACCTTGAACCTCTCTGGAAACTCATCTCTTCACCTATCAAGGAGGACCAGGAATAAGAGCAAATGGCATGGTTGTCAGGGCTACATTCTCATGACAATGACACCAGCTAACAGTTATTGGGCATCTGCAGTGTGGCACTGACCTAGGCATGGGGCACGGACCCAATTGAATCCTGCAACTGTCCTAGCAGACGGGTACCCTCACTATTGCCATCTTACAGATGAGGAAACTGGGTCACGTAAGGGTTTAAGTACCTGGCGTAAGGTTGCCCAGTTAGTGAGTGGCAGAGCTATGAGTCAAATCCAGATCCTGCCTTGAAAAACTATGTCTTGACCCAAGACGTGAGCTTTCTGGCTCATGGTTTGCATCAAGACCTTTGACTTAGCACTCGGATTTGCAAGCTCTAGGGAGTAACTCCTAGGAGCCAGGCATATTCACACACAGACACCCACACCCGACTTTCCAATAATGTGCCACATGTGTGTTAATAACTTCTGCTATGGGCGAGATAACAAAGTCTCAGAGAGGTCAAACACCAAGTCCCAAGGTCATCTCCCAAGTAAGATGAGCAGCAGAGCTTGAACACTCGGCACCGCTTCAAGTACTACTGGCAAGAAGTCCGCAGTTGAGTCACTCATGTATTCATTTAAAGAACTGAGCACCTACTACGTGTCAGGTGTGTGCTTGTTCCTGGCAATGGTGGGCAAGGTAGACATAGTCACTGCCCCCAGGGATCTGCAGACAAGCAGGCGGAAAAGACAGCTTGTTTAGGAAGGGCCACACAGAGGTGGAGTGGATGAGATGAAGGGCGCTGCGGCCTCACATCAGGAGAGCAAACCAAGACTGGGAGTGAGAGGCGTCTTTCCTGAGGACAGGACATTTAAACAGAGGCGTGGGAATGAAGAGGCGGAAGCCAGGCCACATAGGTGTGGGTAGGTGGGCGGAGGGAGCTGGGAAGAGCACAGATGCTGCAAACTGGGAATGGCTTGTGTAAAGGTCAGGAGCATGAGAAAAGATGATTGGCTGGTTGGAAGGGAAAAAAGCCTTCAATGTGGCTGATCCTAAGACAGTGATAGGAAATGTTTTAGGTTAGCGCCTGGCCATGGAGGGGGAAGTTGGAGCATAAGAAACAGCGTGAAGGAGGCTGGTAGGATACGGAAGGAAGACCCAAACTTGGAGGTAGGGACATAGGCAGGCAGCTGCGGCTGGTCCCCTAGCCAGTGACAGTGGCGGCCTGGGCCAGTGTAGGGGCAGTGGGATGGAATGAAGCAGAGGCGAGCAGGGGGGTTAGGGAGAAACCCTACTGGTGTCCAGACTGAGATGGGCGAGTGGGAGGAGGAGCAGGGTGGTGGTGGGGAGGGTGAGGGCAGCCAGACTTCGGCCCTTGTCACCTGCCTAGTCCTGCCACATTCTATTGCTTCTTTGCTCCCTGCTGTCATCCTCTCTTCTCAGGACACTGCCTGGTTGATAGAATATATATAACTCATCCAATTATGTTCTGGTCCTAGTAGAATGTGAACCTCACGAAGGTAGGGAATGTAGTCTACTTCATTCATGCCATATTTCCAGCTCTTGAGCAATACCTGGCACATAGTAGATGCTCAATAAAATGAATTCTTCTATTGGATATAAAGGCTCAAATATGTATTTCTTCTGTGCCAAGCATTCTGCTGAGGTGCTCGAGATGCAGATGAGATTAACATGCCCAAATCAGGGAGTTTGGCAAGTAGACAGCTCATGCAGGACACTGATCAGCCTAGGAGAGAGCTGTGGGTGACATGTCTTGCTGTGTGTCCCCACAGACCCCAGGCTTCTCCTCCTGGGGCACCGCTCTCCATGTTTAGCATTGCTGTCTGATGGCAAAGTTTGACTGGCACATAGCAGGTCTACAATGTGTTTGATGAATGGATGAATGAATGAATGACTGAACACAGTGAAGACTTGTGCTGTAGAGGCCAAGCGCAAGGAGCATTTAGCTTTGTCTTGGGGTGTCTCAGAAGGCTAGCATGGGTGACAAGCTGGCTTTCAAAGGTCAGGGGAAAATGTCACAAGTGGCCAAGGGAAGGAGGGCATCTCAAGCAGAGCTACAGTACATGAGTTTGCAGAGGCACGGAGAGGATGAGAACCTCGGGGAAGTTGGTGGAGCTTAGGGCTGCGCCAGAAGCTGAGGCTGAATCCAGACAGGCTGCAGGGCCGTGGCTGAGGGCCTCATTGGCCTCTCTACCCTGTGGCCCCATGGCCTGTGCAGGCAGAAGCAATGTGGTGGGAAGAGAATGAGCTATAGAGTGAGCTACACGTGGCTGGAATCCCAGCTCGGCTGCTCACTAGCTGTGCAACCTTAGGTAGTGATTTAACCTCTCTGGGTTCAGCTTCCTCACCTGTAAATGTGGGTGTGGTGCCTACTTGGTCCCTTTGTGCTTGCCATTTCCTTTGTCCGAGTGCTTTCTTCTGAGCTTCTGGTTCAGAGCGTGGCTTCAGCAACCCCGCCAGGAAGGCACTGCTGCTTAGGGGTCTTAATTGGTTGCTCTAGGTGATGGGGCTGCTTCTGTTTTCTTCGTGGCGCCTGTTGCAGCCAGTGTTCTCTTGGTTACTTAATGTCTGACGTCTCTCACAGCACGTGCCTTGGACACCCATGTGCCCCGAGAGTGCCTGCTGAGGGCACGGATGTGGTGATGGTTGTTGAGATTCCACAGGGGGAGCCAGGCAGAAGCATTCGGAGATCAGTGGAGAAGGCCCGGGGTTGGCACCATGGGGAGGGATGCTACTCGGACCTGGGAGCAGAGGGTGCCCGTGGGGCAGCCTCCACAGCAGAGGCCCCAGGCTGGGTGAAGGAGATACTGGGTGAAGGAGAGGTAGCAGGTTTCTCTTTGCACCCGGTGCCTCAGTGAGCCTGACCTGTCTGCTGCCCCAGGGCACTGGGGCAGGGAGGACAGGGGACAGGGATACAGGGCACTAGGCCAGTCCAGCTCGTAACCTGAGGGGTGTGTATTTGAGGGAGTGGTTAGTTCTGAGCCTGACCACATGTGTGGAGGGGTCCTTGACCAGAATCCTGGCGGACATGTTGCTTTCCACCCTGGATAGCCACCTCTGGACACCAACGTGCCACCCTTGGGCTGCTGTGGGATTTTCCACAGACTTTAGCTATGCCCAGGAAGATTATGATAGAAAATGAGTAAAGTTACAGAATGGAAAAAAATAAAATAAAGAGGGCACCTAAAAGTACAGAGGGATAGTAAGAACAATGCTTTTTCAATATATTTAAATGTTCTTTTCATTTAAAAAAATGTATTTATTTATGAGTGCATGTTTGGGATCCATAGTAATTACACTCGCCTTGGGAATTGGTGCATACACATATCACATCCTAATCAGTTAAAAAGCTAACATTAAAGGGCAGGGAAGGTAGGAAGAAAAGACCACTTCCAGCAACTTCTAGGGGAGAAGAAGTCTAATGTAGTGGGGAAGGTGAGACACAAAGTGTACCTGGTAGGGCTAGTTTGGGAGGGGAGAGAGAGGGCCCCAAATGGCCTAGTGATCAGGCTCAGGGCAGCCTAAATGATGGGCCATCAGTACAAGCCTGGCCCATCCCCCAGTGCCAGGACCCCACACTTCTACCAGCACCCTAACCTCCCATAGATATTTGTTTTATTTCTAATGTAAGGGCAGCAGCTTGGTGCTACTATGATAATCACTGCTTCTTCCATGGGGTCTGGCACACAGTAGGTGCTCAATAAATGTAGGCATCTGGACCAGGAAAGTCCCTGGGTCAGCAGGGAGAGAGGTGGAGAGGAGGGAGGCGATGGGCGTGACTGGCTGGGGCATCCCGGAGGTGTGGCCCCAAGCTCTGCCCGAAAAAAACGTGACTCCAAGAGGTGCTGAGGGTCCTGAGAGGGGAAGGGAGGGCTTCAACGGCCCTTGGGCCTTGTGGATCTTGCAGAGAGGGCATATTGGTTTTAGCAGATCAAGGGGAGGCTGCAGCGGGGGGTCAGGACTAGATGACACAGCTGGGGAGCAGATCCCCAACACCGGCATCAGGTCCCAGACCTGCAGTGTCCTAGCAGTGTAGCCTTAGGTGAGTGACAATATCCCACTCTGTCTGGAAAATGTGTGATAATTAAATAAAATAACATGGAAAGCGTCCTTCCTGGGCCTACTCCATGGTAAGCCCTAGATAAATATTAGCTACAAGTGGAGCTCCTATTGGCTGTTGTGTGCTCTGAATACAATACATAAGTAGAAAAGATGTGGTCGCTGCTCAGAAACCACAGGGCCCAGTGGAGGGAGCTCAGAATAATGTGGAACTGGGGTGAGGGTGCCGGTGGAGGGAGGCAGTGCACCTGCAGAGAGCAGATGAGGCCACCTGGGCTTCAGGAAGGGCTGGAGGAGGTGGGGGCGGAGGAGCTGGGTTGATAAAGAACAGCCGATAATGAGGCAGAGATGTCCAGGGAGGGGTTTCTAGGCAGAGGGATAGTAGGGCCTAACAGGTGGGCTGTAAGACGTTTGCTCCAGAAAAGTCTGCTGCACACCTACTCAGTGCTCGAGGTACCCCAGTGCACGGGCCCAGTGTCCTCTGCCTCTGGGAACAGATGCTCCCAGGAGGCAGATAGCCTTCGCTGCAATCACGCTGGGTGCCCAGGGCCCTGCAGGTAGCTGAGGCAGCACTGTTTCCCCAGCATGCTAGGAGAGAACCAGCAGAATCCAGCTGGAAAGGGAGGTGGTCGTTGAATCCAGCCCAGGCCTATGTATGCCAGGCCCTGGATGATGGATGGGAAGATGAAAGAAACCAAGTTTGTTGCTGTAACTCTAGAGTTGGGAGGCTGAGGCAGAACTGCTACGAGTTTGAAGCCAGCTTGGGCTATACAGTGAGTTCAAGTCCAGCCTGAACTACTTACTGAGACCCTGTCTCCAATAAAACAAGACAAAACAAACAAAAATCTAAAGGAAAACCAACCAAGCAACCAACCCAAGTCTGTGGCTGGCAGGGATGCCTGAACACAGGATGATTGAGGGATATGGGAAGAGAGCACAGCAGGGAAGGCTTCCTGGAGGAAGCAACTCCTTTCTAACTGAATAGCAAACCCCAAGCCTGAGTCCTGCCTTTGCAGGCTCAGGGACATTGATCCCATCAGTCGGTGGCTGCTGTCAGTCTTTCCCTAAGGAAGGAGGTGCTGACCTCATGTTGAGACAGAGATCCCAAGGCCAGTGTCGGGGAGGACCAGCAGGAAAGCCCTGTGTGCAGACAGTATGGACCAAGGCCTCAGCCTTTCCTCCCAAGCTCTTGGAGGTTGGGCCTGGTTAGTCTGCCTCTCTGAGTCTCTGTTTGCCCATCTGTCCAGTGGGTGCAAGGGTGGTGTCCAGGCAAGTTTGCATTCTGGGAGCTTTGTTCCTGGGTTCTGCCCATCGCACCACCAATGCACAGGGCTGACCTGGCTCCTCACCGAAACGGTCAAATGTACTCAGGGTTCCGAGCACCTGTGCGAAGTGGTCCAGGACTGGATCCTGTGTGGCCAGGTCTGTAAGGAGAAAGTCGGGAGAGCAGGCAAGGCCCTGTGTCCTGGCCCCTGCTGGGTGTCACGGGGGTCAAGTTCCTCTTTGCAACAGCTTCCTCTTCTGCGACTCATGAAGGTCTCAGCCTCTACAGGGTCAAGCCAGGACCCTTGTGCATGTGTGGCCTCTGCTACCCCAGCCAGGGGCTCCCTATGTGCCAGCATGGTAGCCTCTCAAAGGGCCTGCTGAGAATTCAGAGCCAAAAGCCACCCAGAAGGACCCGGGGGGGTTTCACAGGCCTGCCAGGCAAGACTCCTGTCCCAGACCAGCCCTGGCCAAGCTTGGGCCCATGATAGCTTCCCCTACTCCTGCGCTCTCTCTGCCATGTGCTGTAAGTGCTACTTCCCCCTCTTCCCTGAGGAGTCCTGAGTCCTAAGAGCTAGGGTCCCTGTCCCCTGTGCTCATCACCTTGTCGTTTGCATCCTGCACAGAGTTGCCACTGAATGGGCCTTCACTACGGTACCTCCTTGAAAATGGGATTGGGGTGGGGCAGGAGGGAGAAGAGTGGAGAAACTGATACCAGCTGCATATTTTATCTGTTGATGGGAGAGCCCTGTTGACCGTCCAGGTATCACGACATTTGCTGAGCATGGACCATGCCAGGTAGGCTTGTCTTTGTATGAGTTCACTTTATCTTCACAGCCATCCCTCAAGGGAATGCTCGTTTTGCAGATGGAAAACTCAAAGCGTGGAGGGGTTAAGCAGTTTGCTCAGGGTCACACAGCTAAGTGCAGTGGTAGAGTCAAGAGTCCAGCCTTGAGGCTCTTCTACTGGAGAGCTTCATACTCCAGAACAGATCACATACGAGGTATGAACACTTCCTCCTTTAATGCTGCTAAAACCCCGGGGAAACCGAGGTCTGGCGGAAGTAACCAGGGCAAGCCAAACGATCAACAAATGTCAGAGCCACAATTAGCACGCAGCTGTGCCTGGCTGCAAAGTCCTGGCCGATATGCAGTGCAATCAGGGTTCTACAGTGGGCAGGAGCAGTGTGGGCCATTTCTCCTTCCCTTCCACTTGACTCTGGAAGACCATGCCAGGTAGGATGGATACTATTGCTTGTCTTTCACAGGGTGAAAGAGTGACAGACAGGTACAGACTGAGCCTGGCCTTCTTCCCAGCCCCGAGTTGGGCTGCAGGGCTGCCACTAAGACTCGACTTGCTGTGGAGGAGGTTGTATTAACGGGGAGGCCAGAGTGAGCCAGGTACTGCAAAGACATGGTGTCCCAAGGTGGCGCTAGGTCTCTAAGACCTTATGGAAGCTGCTTCCCCACCTCAGGGCCTCAGTGTCTTCATCTGCTGTGCTGAGGACAGTAATGACGAGCCCTTGGTGCTGCGTGCGTTCATTTCTAACCAGTGCCATGGAGCTTGTACGTAGAGGGCTCCAGAGAAGTGGGAAACTGTAACCTTTCTGCGCCTTGAACCTCACCCCTCAGCCCCCTGACACCGCTAAAGCCCTCTGCACTGAAGTGTAGCCATGCCCCCTTCTTCCAGTGCAAAGTGACCCTTTCTGCTCTCTGTTCTGCTTCTCCTTTTGTCTCTTGCGTTGACCCACAAACAGATCATCTGCAGAAGGGCACCAGGAGCCTGAAGTCCCACCTGGCCGTCCTAGCTCCGACTGACTTCTCTTCTCTTTGGCGTGTCCTCTTCCTCCTGACCTGTACATCCCTCCCCGATCCCTTCTTATCCGTGGGTTTCTACCTGTTCGGACAAACAAGAGAGATTCGGAAGGCGCGTACACAGACACCCCGCGCATACTGCGCACGCGCTCACGCAGAGCGCCGGGCCGCTGCTTCGCACACGGGATTTTATGAGCCACCCTTTCTGCATCTTGCTGTACTCATTCAAAATGACACTTGCGGGGATCCCTCCAAGTCAGTTGCAAGCGCTCTAATTCATTCTTTTAATGCAGCATCATATTTCACAGTGAAGAAGTACTATGATTTCTTCACCCAGTCTTCTATTGACAGGCATTCACTTTATTTCCTATTTTTTACCCTCTGCTATAAACAGTGCTGCAATAAACATCCTTATACCTACATCCTTCCTACTGGAGCTTTTATTTCGATGGAATAGATTCCCAGGAGCAGGATTGATCAATTGAAGGGTATATGTATTTTTTATTTTAGTGGATCTTGCCAGATTGCTTTCCAAAAAGTGCTACAACACTTTGAATTTCTCCAACAATTCATGAGCTGGCGATTTCCCTGCATCCACTCCAGCAATAAGTGTTAGCATCATTTTTAATTTTGCCTGTCTGGTGGAGGCAAAATGAAATCTCACTGTTACTGTAATTTCCATTTCCGGTACAATGAAGTGAGTTTGTGCATCCTTTCCTGTGTTTGTTGGCCATTGAGGTTTGCGCTGAATCTTGCCTGTTCTTATCTTGGCCTGATGCTAATCCTCCTCATCCATTGATTAGTTTGTAATAGCTCTTTGCGTGTACAGACATTAACCTTTTGTTTGGCATCTGTGTTGCAAATAGTCTTTACTCAAATCACTCTTTTTTTTTTATACAGGGTCTCACTATGCAGTTCAGGCTGGCCTTGAGCTCACTTTGTAGCCCAGGCTGGCCTTGAACTTGCAGTGATCCTCCTGCCTCGGCCTCCTGAGTGCTGGGATTACAGATGAGCACCACCACGCCTGGCTACATTTTCTTTCAAGGTATTTATTGCTGTTTTGTTTTGTTCTGCTTTGTTTTTTGCCTGTTAACTTTTCAGTCAGGGCTGGGGATATAGCTCAGTGGCATAAAGGCCTGCCTGGCAAGTGCAAGGTCATGAGTTCGATCCCCGGTACTGCAAAAAAACAAACAAACTTTTCAGTCAGTCTGGGGTTTATTTATGTCTGTGATGTCAGATGGGTTTTCAACTTTCTTTCAGAAGATAACTGGTCTTGCCAGCATCATTAATGAGACCATTGCTTTCTCTTCAGTGGAACTGAGACACCATCTTGGCCACAGATCAAATCCTTGTCACTATTCTGATCCACCTCTGAGCTCTCTGTTCCACGGATCTGTGTGTCGCTTCCAAATCAACTCAGGTTTGATGATGGGACCTGGATCTGTTCTGAGCTCTCACAGGCAAAATGTTTCCCACCAATTCTCTTTCGTATGATCCGGACACCCCATGTTCTTCCTCCTCCTACCTGAGCTTTGAGCTTATTGTATTCAGTGGGGACTTCATTCCTGGTGGGTCTTTGATGAGGCAAGAATTCAATTGTAAAGAAAACACTTGTCGCTTCTCTTTGCTCTTCCAGTGCCTCTTGTTCCTCTGCCCCTAGGACTGAAAGACAAGCAATAGTATCCAAAGCAACTGTAGCTAACATGGGAATGTCAATGGGGCAGACAAATTTGAGCGGAGAAAACTTTAGAGGTGCCAAGATCTTGGAAGGCTGTCACATTTGAGGCCTGAGTAGCAAAAAGCTATGTCATTCATTTATGGGGCACCTGCTTAGGGAACACCTACCTGATGCTAGGCTTGACTCTAGGCTCTGGGTGTAGTGATGGTCAAGTCAGACAAAAGTTCAACTGCAGCATGTGACAATGGCATTGTGTTGTTTTCTGGTGTGATAATAATATTGTGGTCTATATCTGAAGTTTTAAAAAGTGCATACAGAGCGTATGTTCTGAGTATTATTTTAATTGACTTACATTCATTAATTCATCAGAGTCTCAAAATAGCCCCAAGGAATGGTTACCACTGTTCCAGTGTTACAGATGAGAAAAATGAGGGTGCCGTGGGACCCTGGACTTGTCCAGGGTCATAGTGAATGAGTAGTAGCAGAGCCTTCTGGCCACTGGTCCTGCTCTCAAACACCAGGAACTACTGTCTTTGACTTTTACCACTTGTTCTAATTAGGCTGTAAGCAGAGAGCTCCACATGACAGAGTTAGTTCATTAGTAGGAAGGGCTGTGAAAGCCACAAAACAGGATGATGGGGGAGAGAAGGCTGGAAGATACCACGGGTTGAATATGCTCCCCCAAAGTTCATGTGTTAGAACCTTAATTCTTCAATGCAGCCCCTTACCCTTCCAGCAGGCTGTGAATCAGTTGGGGCTCCTAGCAGATGTAACCTCCGGATTGAGGATTTCTAACCTCCAGAACTGTCCATCACTCCAAAGCTCTTTCCTTTATAAATCACTGATCTTGATATTCTGTTACAGCAACAGGAAACGGACTAATATATAAGAGCAGATGAGGCCAAGGGTGAGGGTCCTGGGAGACAGCCTCTTTGAAAAGCAGAGACCTCCCCAGGATGAGGAGGCTCTGTGGGGTCAGGAAGACTGTCCAGGCAGAGAGACCAGCAGGTGCAAAGGTCCTGAGATTACAGCAGAAAGAAGGTCGATGGGACAGAGGCTGGCAGAGGAACATCAGAGGTGTATAAGCAGTGTGGTCAGAACTGGGAGGTATTTTAGGTTCAGACAAAGTGAACTAAGACATCTTAGGAAGACCATAATGATTTGTTGGATTTATAAGCTCAATGACCATTTAAATACATTTTCCTACAGTTTGCGGCACTAAATTCGTCTATAACAGGGAGTAATTTAATTCTGACGTCAAATTAACTGCTCTTGCCTTTTTGCAGAGCCACTGGCTTTTGATTTTTCTTTCTTTTTTTTTTGCATGAGTTAATTTGATTTTTCAGCTCTTGCCATATTTTCTGCAGCTCCTACACACACTTTTTGGGGAAATAGCTATAACATTATTATATTATTATTAGTCACTGACCAGGGATAATTCACTTTCCCAATTGATCTATGCTGCTTATAAAGTGCCATATCAACTGACGGCGCTGGCTGTCTGATTAGGAGTTCTGAGAACCAGTACAGACTGACAGCTCTGTGCTTGTGTGATGGAATGGGAACCACTGATGGTGACCTCTAATGGGCTGAGATGACCTGCGGTCGTCTCACATTTCAGAAGTGCACCCATCAGGCAGGTTCCCAAGAGCACAGCTTGAGGCAGCTGCTAGCATCAGACTCAGGCTGTATGTGCTTAACATGCTACACAGCTCCTGCTGGTTTGCACTGGCTCTAAGTAAGTTCCTGACAATGTCAAGTACAGTGGATTCTGTAGACAAAATGTCCCTAAGCACAAGTTGGCTTTTGGCCATACATAAACATTTGTAGGGTGGCCGGCAAACAAACCACACTTGTGTGTGGAGAGGGCTGGTGGACCCTTTTGCCATTTTGATTTCAGCCTGCAAGGTGTTGATTGTGGACAAGCCAGGTCTGGGGCATAAACAGTTGCCTGGTTTGCTTTATGGAAGAACCACCCCCGCATCTACATTTAGAAAAGGATACGGTCAGGACATGTAACGAGCTAAAAGGGACGGTGATAAAGAACAACCAATTCTAGCAACCCATTGGAAAGGCCACATTTATTCAAGGCTCTGTGTGTCCGGCCTTTTCTTCCCTTCTGTCCACTAACTGGGTTTTGCTGATCCTTGACTCATGTTTTGGGAAGCTTTGGGATACAGAACCAAGCAGACAGCAGGAGGGAGAAATGGACAAGAAAGCCCTCCACTTTGGGCCCAGGAGGGATTTTTCAGGATGTTGGAGAAACCCTAGGGGTCATGAGAGAGGAATAGAAAACACTGTTGATACAGATGATGAAAATCTTTACGGTGCTTGAGATGCAAACTTAAGTGGCTGGAGTTGTTTTGACTCTTTTGGCTGCTAGATTATGACTCAGGTTGCCACGCCTCTCTGGAGCCTGGACCACCTACATCACGGCGTCACAGGCCACGTGGGGGAAGGAGCTGGGTGCCAGGGAAGCTGCTCCGGTCAGCTGCTGGGGGGACGGCACAGGCTTGGTGCAGGGTCAGGCCAAAATACACAGTCTAGGTGTTAGGAGTTGTTTTTTGGTTTCAGATATTATGTGAAGACGTCAAAAGCAGTAAGCAGGGATAGACCAGAGACAGTCGAGACATCAACATACTGGTCCTTATTTCTCTGCATGGGCCTGTCCTGCATCCAGTAAGCTATTATTACTTTTTTATTTTAAAGAGAAAAAAAACCAATAAGAACAATGATACAGAATTTCAAGACAAGACAATAGGAAGTTAACAATGGTTAATATATTGCGCATTGTTATCTTCAAAGTAGTTGCTCAGATTAAAAGATGTCGGCATGCAAGATTGATCAGACAATATAAGCACAACCATTCCCTTCAAGGAGCTAAAAGAAATTAGTAGTGTGACTATCTTAGCTACCTTGTATGTGTGTGCACCCGTGTGTGCGTATACATATATATATATTTCTTTTCCCTTCCTTCTTTTCTCCTTTCCCTCATCCCAGCTGCTCTTTCCTTTTGGGTAGTTTCTTTCCATTTCACAATATCTGATCATCAATAAATTATTAAAGGAGTGCTTCCTCCTTTTCTCCTTTCCTTCCTTTTTCTTTTTGGTGATATCAGTCCTTCTTCTTCTATATGCCAGGCCTGAGGTAGGCATTGGATCGAAAAAACACTTGTTTGCCTTTCTGGGTAATTTTGAGCTTTGTGTCAAAGGGTGATAGGTGCTCATACCTCATTTCTTCTGGCATCTACAGACTTGGTCCAGGATGCCGGAGAGGTCTGCATTCCTATTGACACAGGACCTTATTCATTATTACTTTGTCTTGAATAAGTTACTTCCCTCTTGGGCCTTGATGACTGCTGGCTCAGCAGGGACACTGAAGGAGACATGAGGTCAGGGTCAAGAAGCAACGCCTTTGCCCACTTCCTTCCATATTGTCTCTGTGTGGAAGTTCTCTCTGCTTGTTTCATGGTCCCCTGTTCTCCTTCAGTCTTCCTCAGGGGCCACATGAGGACACACTGTGGGAGGGACAGCTTATCAAAAGGTGACCATTAACTCCGCTGTTCAGCCACTGCTAGTTACCACTTATGCTGGTCTCTTGTGCCATGAAATCTGTACAATTTTCTCCTCCCACTCTGGCCTGACTGACCCCTTCTCAAACGTGGGAAAACCCTTCCTTCAGTCACTTCAGGGTGGGATGTTCCTTTGACTATTGTGGAAGTCAGCTTGTTGTTCCTGTGACAAAACATCTGAGATAATCAACTTGGAGGGAAGGTTTATTTTGGCTTATGGTTTTAGAGGTTTAGTCCCTGATCGCCTGACTCCATTGCCTTTGGCCCCATGGAGGCACAATGCATGGTAGCAGAAATGTGTGGCAGAGGAAGCTTGTGTCCTGGCAGGCAGAAAGCAAAGACAGAGATTTGGGAGGCCTGGGTCCCAATGGTCCTTCAAAGCCATGCCCCTAATGACAGTAATTTAGCCCTCCAGACCCCACCTCATAAAGATGTCACCACTATCACTGCCCAGTAGCATCAGGGACTGGGACCAAGCCTCTGGGACCAAGATCCAAACACAGCAAGCTTGAGAACAAACCACATAGTAATTGGCTTCTTTGGGTTTGTTCTATTAAGAAGCATTTGGAATTTGTTGTATACTACTCCCATCACCCCTCTGCAGTTGCAGACTGGAGCTAGACAGCCTTGTTGTCACTAATGGGCTATGTGAGCATGTATATGTTTCACAATCTGTGCCTCAGTTTTTAAATATGTACAATGGGGATTTAATGTAGTATTTCTGGGTCTTAGTTATTACTGTATAACTCCAAACCCAGTGACAACAACAAGGTCATTGATTTTCCTTTGTGCCTTCAGGGGTGGTGACTTTCTGCTTTGGCCATTGGGGATGCAGGGCATGTTCTCACCAACAAAGGGGTGCAGAGGAGGGTAGGTTCTATATCGGCCAGGGCAGGTGAACAGGGCCAGAGGTACACCTTCCCCATAGTGCAGGGAGGGGTGTGAATCTTTATTGATCAATAATCCTGTCACATTACCGCACAGTTTGGTGTGCAGGTTGGAGAGTTTAATAACTTTAACCTATTTAGAACACTACCTGGCATGTAATCAGTGCTCAATAAATAACAGACATTAGTGGTGATAAAATTAATATGGGTAGTAATAGTAATATGGGCATTTTTATTAGGATATGCATACCTCTGCTACTCTTTCTCAAATACATATTCATCCTAAAGTATAAATGTCTCAAAAGATAGTGTATCAAACACTGGACAGCAGAGTTAAGCCCAAGAGGCAAATGTCTAAGGGTGGAGTTTTGAGAATCAGCATGATCTAACGGTTAAGAAGAGGGTTGGGGAAGTAAATGAAATTTGAATCACAATTCCAGTTCTGCCGCTTTTTTGTTAAGAGACCAGGGCCAGCCTCCGAATCCTCTCAGTCCTTGCAGGGCTGAAGGTGCATGTGATAAGCTGAACTCTGTGGGAGGAAGTACTGGTGGCTCCACATCTTGAAACCTCAGCGTCCCTCTCTGCAAGGCAGGTGACTCTATTTTTCTTTCACGGGTCAAGCTGTGCATGTACAGCAGCTCACACAGGTGCTTAGTAATATATTTTTAAAATTATGTAACTTGCACACACAGAGCTGGGCACGCTACTCGCTGCCGTGTCGGAAAGCCAGAGTGGGCAGACCCGGGAGGGCAGGCCGGTTGCCACCTCATCTGACAGCTGAGGCAGCCGAGGCTCAGGGAGGGCTGGGCACAGCAAACAGCAGTAAGTGCATCTTAGTTAGGAGCCCAGGTCTCAGCCCCTCTTGGCTGGACCTCGGGACATCTCCAAGGGGTTGGGGAGACTGTGGCGACTGTCAAAATCCTCGCAGCCTGCAAAAGAACGGTAGTGTGGCTTTTCTCGACAAGGATCTGGTTTCCAAATGGTCAAATAATCATTTAAATGAACCTGGTCTTGAGAACCCTGTCCCACTTTTGCCTCCAGCTGAGCCCTGGCCAGAGTGAAGTCTCTCCCCTCGCGCTGCAGTGTCCCACAGACACCCACCCAGCCAGGTCCCAGGGCAGCTCCTTCAGGCCTTGGTCCTGCCCCACTCAGCCCTGCCCCGCTTGGCCCAGGGTGGTGCTGAAGGAAGTGGAAGGAAGGAAGCCGCAACCCTGGGCTGGACGCCACACACCCTACTCCTCCCGCTCACCCCAGACAGAGGCTCCGTGGCTCCCTCCAGTTTGGACCCTGGGATGACCACCCCAGCTGTGTGACCTTAGGAAATCACCGTGCTCCCAAGGGCTCAGTCTGCTCATTCTTCAGATGGAGGGTACGATGGCATCTCCATCAGGACAGCCTCAGAGGAGAACAATAAGATAGCAAAACACATACCTGCCGTCCCAGCGCTCTGAGAGGCTGAGGCAGGAGGACTGCAAGTTTAAGCCCAGCCTGGGCAATTTAGAGACTTAGCGAGGTCCTGTCTCAAAATAAAACAAGGGCTGGGGATGGGGAACAGCCAGCTACCCTTTTCTCTGACCCTCACAGCCCCGTTAGGGTTAAGCACCTCCCTTTGCAGGTCACATCGTGAAGCGTCTCTGGGGTTAAGGGCCACCGGCCCATGGCTGGGAGAGGAGGAGGTGGGGAATCACACGTGGGCCCAAAGCCCAGGCTACGGTAGCCCGTGGGGGGTGTGATGCCGACTCTGTCCCGGTCCCCTCGGCCCTGCCTCCTGGCCGTCCCTGTGTCCTGCGGAGGATGGAGTCTTCTGAATGAGGACGGGATTGCTGCCACTGTTCAATGAGCTAATGGTGAAATTTGAAACGCAACGGCTGGAGGCAGATGGGGAAGAAGATGTGACTCACAGGCAGGAAGATCAGTGAATGGGGAGGACTCACCCTGCTGTAATCGGAGGAAATGCCGGAGTGGCACATCCTCCTTGGAGCAGGGGGCAGTGCGGTGTCCCCCTGCTCAGCGGCATGGGAGTGAGGGGAGCTCCTGGGCTTAGCTAAGACAGGCTGGAGCCCCGCTGGGACCAGACAGGGAGGACTTGTGACCTCAGGGCTCCTCTGAGCAGAGAACTGCTAGGACTTGCAGTAAAATAGGTGCTCTAAACACACCCAGAAGCTTCCTCTGTTGGGGCAGAAAGGAGACAATTTCTGGTCCCTCGAGAAGAGGGGATGAAGTCTCATGCTGCCCACTGGTCCTGAAGGGTGACTGGGTTGGTTTCAGTTTCACAAGTGTTGGCTCCGATTGCTGGCATGGGGAAGGAGCTAGAATCCTGGCAATGCTCCCCCGACCGAGGTCCCAGCTCGTGTGTGTGTGTGTGTGTGTGTGTGTGTGTGTGTGTGTGTGTGTGTGTAGCAGCTGTGTGCTGGGCCTTTCCCCACGTGGTCTCTCCCATGTCATTACACGGGCTCATTGAGCTGGTATTAGGACCGCTGTGCAGGACAGTAACTCGTCCCAGGTCACACAGCTGGCATGAGGCAGATCCGGGTGTCCATCCTGGGTCCTGCCCCCACCTCCCTGCTCTGCCTCCAGCTCTGTCTTCATTTGGGAAGAAATGGGATTGGAGGAGAAGGGCAGAGAGAGTAAGCGTGTCATGGGAGGGCGTCGATGGGCCGTGAGCAGACCCTGTGCCTCCGAACTCACTGCAGACACACTTTGGGGTACAGAAGCAAGAAGGCAGGAGCAAGCTCCTGTAGGTTTTGGTTTACATTTCCGATTCCCAAATCAACAGCTTCCTGCTCTAATCGGAAGTAATAGCGAATAATGACACTGGATAGTGGAAAAACCCAGGTGCAGGAGGTAAACGGGTGCCTATGGTGCTCTGCTGAGCTTCGTGCTTCTTGCCGGGCAGCTGGTTTCCTTTAGGACACTTTGCGCCAGTTCTATAACTTCTAGCTATTTTTAAGACTTAGTCATAGCTAAGGGTGGGGGTGCACACCTGTAATCCCAGCACTTGGGTAGGCTGAGGCAGGAAGATGGTGAGTTTTCCACTAGTCTGGACTACACAGGAAGTTCAAGGCCAGCCTGGACTGCACAGCGAGACCCTATCTCAAAAATATCATAAATTAAACAAACAAAAACCTAAACTGTGTACATTTTAAATCTCATGTGAACCTCTGTGCTGTCCTCTAGGTTATAATATATGTATGTCCATTTACAAGTGTGCAGGTGGAGGTGGCGTGTGTGTGTGTATGTGTGTGTGTGTGTGTGTGCGCGCGCACATGTGTGTTCTTGAGATCATAGAAGATACAGCTCTGGCTCAAACTCTCCACTGACTTCTGTCAGCAGTGGGAATGGACTTCACAGCTTTGGCCCCCAGTGCCCTAGATTTGGGGACAGACGTGGACACTGGAGAACGCAGGTCCTTGCCACGGTGGGTAGCACCCCCTGTCCCCTGCTGCCATCTCCACTGATGCTTTTTGCATGTACCCTGGGACTGTCAAACCCGGCTGTGCACACTGCAAATGCACCAGCTTCGGGTCACGAGGCAGGGGAGGAGGCCACAGGCCCCCCTGGCCTTCTAGAAAGACCAAAGGACATAAGGCCCTGGGCCTCTGTCCAGCGTCACTTACCAGTAAATGCTGTCCCAGCAGCGTGTATCTCCGGTCTTTGGGCTTGGGAAGATCTGACCCCAAGATTCAGATCTGCTTTGAGATGCTCTGGAGATTTATTAACTTTGTCCCTTCAGAGGGAAGGTGGGTGGGAAGAGCCTCGGATCCCCAGCTCCCTGTTCCTGCGGTCCTGTCGTTGTCATTCCTCAGCCCATCGCATGAGGGCACGGCAGACACATTATCTCCGTGATGCCTCAGACCCCACGGCAGGGCAACCATCGTCATTTTGCAGGTAGGGAAACCAAGGCTCACAGGCAGAAAGTGACTTGTCCACAGTCACGTGGGCACTGTCTTAGTAACTTTTCTCATTGCTGAGACAAAATACCCGCACCCAAAGATAAAGGAAGAGAGGTTTATTTCAGTTCACAGTTTGTGGAGGGTTCAGTCCATAGTCAGCTGGCTCCAGGGGAGGGCTGCATGGCAAAGGGGCCTCGAAGAGGAGAAACAGTCCATGGCATGGCAGGCAAGAGGCAGTGAGCCTTCCTGCTTTCTGACCCTTTGTATTCTATCCAGGCTGCAATCCTATTGGTTGGTGCCACCAACACCCAGGATGGCTCTTCTGTCATCAGCAAATCCATGCAGTGGATTTACTATGCAAATCCAATCAGTGGAATGGTCCATTTGTCACACACCCATGATCCAATATTACACAGCCATGATCCTATCCCCTCAAAAGCCTCAGCTGGGAGCACATGAGGCTTTGGGGAACATTTGCTGTGTGCCCAGTAGGAGCCCCTCTGCAATCTGTGCATGGTGAGTACAACAAAGCTTTCAGAACAGGGCCAGGAGCAAATGACTATTGTCATTATGATGCTCCTCCTGTTGGGCTCCTGTTCCTCTGGGGTGCAGACTGGCCTGGCAGCTCTCAGGTTATTCGTAGCAGGCAGGAGCTCGTGTTGGATCAGACGGACACTCACCACAGCTGGCACTGAGAGAGCGCGTCCTAGTGGCAGGGGTTGGTTGGTTGGTTGGTAGGTGGGCTGGGGGTTGAGAGTTGGCTCTGCTGTCATCTTTGCTTATAGGCTTTGTCTTGTGGTCCTGAAGGCTTCAAGGCGGGTGGGTGGGGCTCTTCTGGGAAGCGTTGGACTCCCCATCCTTCCCAGCAATGTTATCCTCCACCTTGCTGTTTTTGAGTGAGTCTGTATTGTTCTGAGCACCTACTATGTGCCTGGCCTTTTAACTCATTTCCTATTTACCTCAAGAATCCTCACCAGCTTCATTTACCCCAAGGTAACTCATGGATTATAGTCTTAAACTTACCTCCAAAGTTGCCCATGAATTATTTCACTTTCATTATTATTTTTGTATCACTCTAGTATATCAATAATCTTTGGAAACAAAGGATAACATTCTATTTGCAGCCTTCTGTTTCTAGTAGTGATATTTCCATTCACAAAAGACAATAATTCTCCATCACTTTGAAATTTATCCCATGAAAAAAGGTATTAAATAGTGACCATCCCATATATTTCTGTTACACTGGGACTGGAGACTAGTTCTGCTTAGAAATGCCTTCAAGAACAGTTTTTATATTTTATTTTCATATTGAAAGCCAGTCAAGTGTGCTTCAGCCTCACAAAGTGTGTCTATGTAAAATCAAACCAGGGCAGGCAGCGAGCGGCACCTTTTTCTCTCAACAGGAGATGGTAGTGGCGACACTTCTGAAGGACGGAAGTGACGTCAGCATGGCGTGCCAGCGCCCTTTTCCGGCCCCCTTCTCACGAGTGCATGAAGCTGGAGATGCTGGGAAAACACGGATGGTGCTCGGTCCCACCGGGTCCTGCTCAGTAGTGGCCAAGGCTGTTTCTCCTGCGGGGAGACGGGGACGTGTTGGATTCTGCCAGAGCCACTTCAGTTGCACCTACATGACAGCCACACACGTTCTTTTTTTTTGTTCCGGCCCCCCCCTCCCCCCCAGTACCGGGAATCGAACTCACGACCTTACGCTTGCCAGGCAGGCGCATTGCCGCTGAGCTAAATCCCCAGCCCCGCCACACACGTTCTTTCCTTGCTCCCTGACCCGCGTCCCCTCGACTCCCCAACCTCCACTTCCGGTACCCCATTCCATCTCCGCATGCTCAGCCCAGAGCCCCGCAGTGACCCTCTGCTCCCCATTTCTTTTACACCCCACATCCAATCCCTTAGGAAATCCCACGTTCAGAGTCACTCACTTCTTTGAGCCATGTGCGGTGAGTGGTATGTGCAGGTAGTCCCAGCTGCTCAGGAGGCTGAGGAAGGCTGATTGCTTGAGCCCAGGAGTTTGAGGCCAGCCTTGGCAGCATAGCAACTGTCTCTCTCCCTTCCTCCCCCCTCCCCCCCTCTGTCTCCCTCTCCCTCCCTTCCCCTCCCCTCCCTCCTTTCTCCTCCCTCTTTCTCTCAACAATCAATCAAACAGAAGTTGATGGGTTCTTGCCACCTGCACCGGTTCATTTCAACCTGCTCTTCCTGGCTCATCTTGTTATCCTCCTAGCTGATCTCGCTGCTCCAACCCTATTCCATTCCTAGCTCCCCACCCATTCCCAGCTCAGCACATGACCCCCGTCTGCATCACCCTGGGCTGTGACTCCCCATTTCACTCGGGACTAAAGCCAAGTGTTAGGGCCTCCTACCTCATGGCTCTCTCTGCACATTGCTCAGGCACAGGTTACCACATGAGGCTCTTTTCTATCCAGGGCCTTTGCACTGGCTCCCTCCCCACTTCCAGGTAGGCACTTGGCTCCCTTTGAATCTGTTCAATAGGCTTCCTCTTCCATGACCACCACACCCCAACCCAAATATCTCTCTCACCCTGCTGCTTTCTGATTTCCTTACTTACAAATTAACCCAAGTGTCTGCTTTTGGAGAGTTTACTACTGAAGACTGATGCTTCTCATGCTGAGCCCTTGGCCTGTTCTGTTGCCCCACATGTCACAAGCTTGGGGGCCCTGCCTTGCACACCATGGAGATTCGTGAGTCAGTCCTGGTAAGTCTCCTGTGGTCCTTGATTTCTCCCTGGCACTGGGGAGAAGACACCATTGGCTCCTTCCACTCTAATAGTATTGTTCAAGTATTTGGAAAACTGGATCCAGAGGAGGAGATGTGGACCTGACCCTGCTTTCCAAGCTCTTCTTGTTTTCAACTTTCTGCTCCCATAATGGCAGAGCCTTTTAGCCTATAGCTCCATTCTACCACAGGACCTTTGCACATGCTGTGCTTTTTTCTGCCTCATGGGCTCTTGCCCATCATTCAAAGTCCTGGTTAGGTGTCATCTCCTCCCTGGGGCCCTCTGTGACACTTCCACCTGCCTCAGTCCTGGAAATGCGTAGTCCCTTCCTCCCTTTCCCTGGGTGACTTCTCTGCAGTCTCTCAGTATGCGTATTCTGTTGTCTTGCCAGGGTTCAACTTATGTCCATCAGACCTTGAGCTCCTTGAGGGTGGAACTGGGCTCCTGCCCTGCATCCTGAGCAGGCCCCAGTGCTGGGGTGTGGCGTTGTCCAGCCAGGTGTGTTTGTTGGGGATGGCAGAATGCATCTGACATGCGCCAGAAGAAGACAAGGATTGCTCTGAAGACCCTTCCAAGGTCACTGGCTGGCAGGGAGTAAGCGCGGTTATGTGATGTGATCATTTATTTATATTCTATTTCCAAACAGGATCCACGGCGGCGGGGCATGCAAGGCTCGCAGCGGGGGAAGCAGAGCCCGTGTCTTCAGCGCCTGCTCCTCTCCCTGTCGCCTCCTCCTCCACGCATCAACGCACCTGGCCCCACCCTCCCTGCGATGGCGCCGGACCTCCCCAGCTCTGTGCCCCTGCACCCAGGGCCTCAGAGACCACCTGTGCTCCGTCTCTTCTTCCACTCAGCCGCCCTTGGCCATGGCACCAGCTCCTCTGGGACACTGAATACTGCACGGACGCTCAGACCTAAACCACTCATGCTCCAGGGACCAGAGCCCAGGGCCAGGCAAGGGGCTCTGCACCTTCCTCACCACCAGGGCACTTCCTGTCACGCCCCCAGGCTCGTCCCCCGCCTCTCTGAGCAACCCTTGCTTCCTCCGCCTGAGGGGAACGTGCCATCACCCTGAGCCTGCTGTGTGGCTTCTTGAGGTGGGGACACACAACAGGGCTTCCTGTGGGCAGTGCTGGCTTCTGCGACCTGCTGGCCTGCGGCTCCCAGGGGTGGGAGGCAACTGGAAGGAGGTGGAGCCTGGCATCACCTGTAGGTGTGTCCTCAGACGGCCTTGCTGCTGGGGACTGGACGGGGCCTCCGGGGCGGGGACAGCCAGAGGACTGGATCCTCCACTCGCGTCCTGGCCACAGCAGGAGCACAAGCCCGGAGATTTGACACGCCTCTCCTGGCTGTGCTCACAGCCTGCGGGCAGAGCTTGGCCAGCAGCACGCCAGCAGACAGGCGTCCCTGACTTCGGAAGCCAGGCAGGCTGGACTTTGTCATCCCCAAAGGAAAGGAGGCTGGCGCTGAGGGAGGGGGAGCGCCTCGCGTGCTCAGGGCCGCTGTGCAGCCCAGACCGTTACCTCCGCCACGGCCGGAGGAGGGCAGGGCCCTGCCCCCTTGCGCAGGGAAGGAAGCAGCACGCAGGGAATGTCGGGCCTGAGTCTCAATCAGAGCACACGAGAAAGGTGGCAGGGAGGGCACCCCCCAAATGCCCAGCAGGTCCTTGTTGAGCTGTCACAGGACCGGTGTTGTCACCACACCCAGGGCCACGTGACAGGAAGGAGGGGGCGGGGACAGGGAACTGGAGCTCCTGGGCTTGTGATGCAGAGTCCAGCAGCTACCAGAGAAGGCAGGAGTACGCGCCACTGTGACCTCTTCCAGACTCACTTTTCTCATCTGTCAAATGGGCAGATCATACTGATCCCCCAGGATCCAAGAAAGGGCTTCCGAAAGTGTAAAGACTGAAGCGTTTTCTTCATATAAGCCACTATCTTATGTAGATGCTCCTTTGAGTCCCCTCCTATATATCCTGGTCTTCTGCTGCCTTTTTCTCCTAGGTGAGTCAGCCCATCTCTAGGCCTCTGCCTTTAGGTTCCTCTCTTCAGCCCTCTGGATGTCTTTCCAGAGGGGAATGGATGTTCTTCCATTCCTTCATCACATTGTGTCTTTTCCTGCCCCGGGGCCCTTGCACATGCTCTGTCTTCTACCTTAGATTGCAACATCCTCTTTTCCTTCCCCTGGGCACACCTGCTTCCCCTTGAGGCTGCAACAGAAATTTCATTTCCTCGAAGGGGCGTCTTTCTGATTCTTCCATCTAAATTAGCCTCCATGTTCTTTCCCTTTGGTGGGGCTGCTTCCTTCACCGTATGCAATTCCTCACCGAAATTTTACTTGCTTCTTCCTATTTGAGTCCATTTTTCTCCTACAGTGGGAGCTTCCTGAGGACAGGCACTGTGTTTGTTCTGCCTTCTTAACGTCTCCATCTTCAGGAGTGCCTGACACAGGAAGGACACCCAGCACCCAGCTAGCGAGGGAAGGTGTCTGTTGCTGTCTCCCCAGGGTGTCTCCTCTTGCTGCTCCTGTCCCTCACTGGGAAATACCAGAAGCAGAGGACGCCATCTGTGTCAGTCCGCTCTAGAGCTCTGTTCTAGGGCTCTGTTCACACCCCAGCTCTCTGTTAAGTCTTGTGACATTTATGCCTCAGTTTCTTCCTTTGTGAAATGGGAGCTTTGGGGCTGCCCCAGGGGCTTGGAAAGTCAGATGTGTGAAGTATGCAAATGCCTCCCACAGTGAGCACCCCTGAAAAGGCTGCTCCGCTCCCCTTCTGCATGTGTCCTTGACCCATCTTCAGAGAGGATGCTGAGGACCAGAGATGTTGGGTGGTTGGTTTGCCCAAGAACACGGGGGCAGAGCTGGGCACAAGATGGGGTCTTCCATTCCGTATGAGACCAATGATGGGGACTGTGCCATGGCCCAGAATTATCTCAAGGGCCCAAAGGGGTGCAAGGAGGTGCAGGCCTCTTAAACCAGCCCTTTGCTTCCCGAGGAGCAGCTGCTCTGTCTCCCTTGCCCTCTGTCTGTCCCTGGTCCGCACTGAGCAGCTTCCCCGAGAGGTCGCTGTGGCCACCTCTGCAGAGCCAGGGCCCCAGAAGACTAGGATTGCTGGGGACACCGCTTGCTCACTGACCTATATTAATGATAAGTGCTATTCGCCCTCCCAGTGCCCTCCCGGCCAGCACATAACCCCACCCTGCACAGTTGCAAAACCAAAATCACACCTGCACCCCACCCCACCCCAGCCACCACCCTCCGGCGTGCAAGTCTGCTCCGGAGTGATGGATGGCGCTCAGCAAGCAGGGCCCAAGGCCCGGTTTGCGGAAGGGAAATGGCCAAGAGAGCAGACAGAAGGGAGCGGGGAGGGAGGGCAGAGGAGGGAGGCGGCGGCTGGGGCGTGGCAAGGGGTGGGGGACAAGGTGAGCAGCGCAGGAAGAGGAGGGAGAGAAAATGAGCCGAGAGCAGGGGACAGAGCGCGGCCAGGGAGACGCAAATGCTGGAAAGCACGAGAGGATGTCTGTGGAGAGCAATAAGCAGAGAAGCCAAGAGCATCCTGGGAGGAAATGGTGAGAAGGGAAGAGCAGGGCGGAGGGGGCAACACAGACGAAGAGCAGATAAAGCGGACCAGATAGGCCTGGGCGGCTGGCTGAGAGCAGCGGAAGGCCTGCCAGCCGGGACGAAGGGTGTGGCCGGTGAGGTGGACAGCGCAGGGGGCCCAGGGCCTTTGACAGGATCAGAACGGGCTCCCCGGGAAGTGCCTGGTGGGGTCGCCCTGGACCCGGAGGCCAGGCTCCGCTGTGGCCTTCCCCTGACCTCACGCCAGCCCCGCTGCAGTGTCACCTCCGGCGCAGACTGTCCTGCAAGGCCAAGGCCAAGGTCAAAGCCCTGACTCAGTCTGCCCCTCCTGCAACCTGCCACCCCAAGGAGCTTCAGCAGCCGAGGCTGGGTCTGGGGATTTGGAGTCTCTCCTGGGTCCATGCTGGACTTTGTCTCCAAATGTGTCGTAGAAACTCAGCATCCTCAGGGTAACCCCTGCCCTCGACGCCCTGTCACTTACAATTTGGCAAGGCCAGCAGAGCACATGCCAGCGCCAGGACTCCTTGGGTCCCTGCAGTTGCCCTTTTTTCCTCCCCTTTGCTTCCTTCCCTCTCTTTGCCCTTATTAACCCCGAAGTCAGTGAGTGCGGAGCCACAGCAATCACTTATGGTGATTTTTGATTTAGAGACGGTCTCACTGTGTAGCCTAGAGTGGCCTTGAACTTTCTATGCTCCTGCCTCCTGCCTCAGCCTCCCAAGGGCTGGGATTACAGGTATGTGCCATTACTCCTGGCTTGTCGTGATTATTATCACCACGGGGAGGGTGTGACTGGACTCAGCTCTGTGGTTCTTTCTGGGGAATCACACATTCAGTAGTATCCTTAGGCCTCACAAAGCCATGCAGGTTCAAGAGAAGGGGACATAGATCCTACTTCTTCTGGCACAGTCCCTGGCAAGGTATGTGCATGTGTGCACACACCTCTGTGTGTGTGTGTGTGTGTGTGTGTGTGTGTGTGTGAGTGATCATGAGTGTGATCTTTGGGAAACACTACCTGCCGCAGTTTGCTCTCAGTCTCCGAGATAAACAGTGATTTGCATCCTCCCTGGTTGTGAATGGATTGCCCCTCCCATCAGGGGTTGCAGTTTTAACCACCAGTCCCTGAGGGTGCAGCTATATCTGGACATAGGGTCTCTACATAGGTGTCTAAGTGGCATGGGGTCATTATCGTGGGTCCCGACTCAATCTGACTGGCATCCTTCCAAGAAGAGGAGATGATACAGGCATACACAGAGGGGAGACGACATGAAGACGGGAGGGAACACCGTCTGCATGCCCAGGAAAGAGGCTCAGAAGAAGCCAACCCTGCCACACCTTCATCGCAGACTTCTGACCTCCAGAATGGCGGAGAGCTCATTCCTGGTGGTTGAGCTGCTCAGTCTGTGGGATTTCCTAGTGGCGGCCCTAGTTGTGTAGTACATGGCCCTGTATGTAAAGTGCTGTTATATGCATCTGTTCCTGTCCCCCAAGGGCTTTCTTTAAGGCATCAGCTCAAAGCCTGGGATCTTGTCATCGGCCTCAGGTGTGGATGCGTTCCCTTAATGCGAGTCCCTGGGCACAGATCTTTGGGTGCCATTCCACCAAGTGGGAAGACCTATAAGCCGAAGAACTGAGTCATCTCCCCTCCCATGCCGAGCAATATGGGGTAGGCGCAGGAGAACTGCCACAGTCACCCCCTAATTGAAAGGAGAAACAGGAGGCACAGAGCAGCCTCTGGTCTAGGGCATTTCTGAGCACCACCTGGGCACACGTTCTCGACTGGTGCTCATGCCAGCTGCCTGAGAATGATTCGCTGTGGCTCATGACCCTACCCTCTGGGCTCTTGGTTCTGTCATCTGAATCACCCTGGGGTTTCCATAGGTGACCAGTGGCTGGGCAGAATGGCACACATCTGTAACCCAGCGCTAAGGGAAGCTGAGACAGGAGAAGGCTGAGGCTTGGGCAACTTAGCAACTTAACGAGATACTGTCTCAAAAATAAAAAAGTAAACAAATACAGGGCTAAGGGTGTAGCTCAGTGCAACGCCCCTGGACTCAGTCCCCAGTGCCATAAATATACACGTGTGTGCACACACGTACACACACACACACAAAGAGAGAAATACCCAGTGTTTACAGCTGAACAGTTTCTCTCAACTTTCTTCCCAGAGAGGTTTGAAAGTATGAAAGCCTTCCTTTCAATCTGGTTCTCTCCATCCTTTTCATTCAAAGCCTTTAAAAGCTGTGTGGGCTTCTTATGAGTCAGTTTATAAATCTCTTCCTTCAGACAAAGGCTACACTCCCAAATCTCTTTTTTATCTTAGGCTCCTGGCAAGTCTACCCTTAAGATTCTTAAAAGCTCTATGTGTAAAAGAAAAGGGGTTCCAGCTTTTGCTCAGAAGGCTTGGTCTCTTTGAAAGAGTCCGGGAGGCACCACTCAAATCTTTCTAAGGTCTTATTAAAGGGCCTTATCATCACACCCTTAGGTTAACTGTTTTCCTAGTACTGACCCTGGCTTTGATATATGCCTAGGAGTCATTTCTTATTTTAAGAATTTGTTGTCGTGAAGAAGGTTTTCAAACCCAAGGAAATTTAGCTCCTTCATATTTAATACTTTGTTCTCTGGCTTCATAATGACAGAACCAGGACTTGAACCCAGGACCATCTTGTCCTCCAAGTTGATGCCTTGCTCTGTGGCCTTCCTGCACAGTGAGAGCTAGCTGGGCCCTCAGGAAGTGCAGAGAGGAGGACAGGATGGGAGAGGTGGGAGAGTGAGGGGCATCCAGGCAGGGGGTGCAGCAGGGACAAGGTCTAGAAACTGGGGGGGAATGCCAGGTGTGTAAGGGGACAGCAAGACAACTGGTGAGCAGCACATTTCTACCCATTTCTCCCTTGTTTTCATTTCCAGTGACCACATTTTATGTCTCTCCTCTGTGACGTCTTTCTCATTAGTTAGGTGATCCTATCTATTATCAGAACAATCCCAAATTTCAACGTTTTAACACAACAGGAGTTTATTTCTCAGTGAGGACACAAATGAATGAAAGTTGGTCAGGGCTAGGCCCATGGGTTTTGCTGCACAAAGTCCTATAGTGTCCCAGTGTCCTTCCACTCAGTGGCTCCACCATCCACTAGAAAGGAGGTTGGCAACCTATAACCTGTTTCTATTTACTTATTGAGACAGGGTCTTTCCTACGTAGTTCCAACTGGCCTTGAACTCATTATGTAGCCCAGGCTGGCCTCACTCTCATGATGATCCTCCTGCATCAGCCTCCCAAGTGCTAGGATCATAGGCTTGCCTCTACACCCAGTTTGAACCTGTTTTTATAAATAAAGTTTTATTGAAACGCAGCCGTGCCCATTCACTTACGTTGTGTCAATGGTTGCTTCAGCACTATAGTGAAGAAACTAATTAGGGGCCGGGGGTTTAGCTCAGTGATGCAGTACCTGCCTGGCAAGCGTGAGGTCCTGAGTTCAATTCCAGGTACCCCCTCCCCCCCCAAAAAAAGTTGATTAGTCATGATAGATTGTATGTTATGATTTGTGTCTAGATTTCCTAGGATTTTTTTCAGAGGTGGCTGAATCTACAGTGATTGATTCATAGTGCAATACTGGGATTAAGAGTGGGTGATTACTGGATCGGTCCACTGATTGGATTGGCACCACCCTAATCCCAGTAGACTGGATATGATATAAGGGACAGCAAGAGGCTTGTCTCTCTCGCTTGTTGCTTTTGCTGTCTTCTGCTGCCATGAACTGTTGCCCCTCTGCCGTGTTCCACACTGGCTTGGAGCCAGCTGCTTATGGACTGAAACCTGTGCAAACTATGAGCTAAATAAACCTTATCCCCTTTTAACTTTGTGTGTTGGGTATTTTGCATTAGCAGTGAGAAAAGTAGCTAAGATGGAATTTGGTACCAGAGAAGCGGGGTCATTGTTGTGACTATACCTGACCATGTGGTTCAGGAGCCTTTGGGCTGTGGGAAGAGTTTGGAAAGGTTTGGTGATGCCAGCTGAAAAAGTACAGCTAGAATGCCTTAGGCTGTTCTATATGGGAGATTTTGGTCAGAGCTCGTAAATCAGAAGGCTGATGGAGATCTTGTCAGAAAAGACCAGGCTTGGGAGGTTTCTGCTGGGAAGAAGGACTATATTGGCTGTTGGACTTCAGACGATGTGTGTTATGGCTTGGCAGAAACTTCCTCTGCATTTTGCTCATGTCCAGAGATTTTGCCTAAGACTAAGATTAAGAGGGGGTGGACTAATTAATCTGGCAGAAGAAATTTCAAGGCAATCAAATGTTGAGGCAGCAGCATGGCTACTGTTGGGGGCTTTTAGCCAAATTTATGTTGAGAATCAACAGAAAGAGCCCAGCAGTATGATTTAAAACATTGTAAGTTTGACCAGAAAGGATGCTCCAGTAAAGCTGTGGACTACAAAGATAGAGCAGAGGAGATCTTGATTGCTTAGAAGAAACAAGAGAATAGAAAAGATAGCCTGAGAACACCACAAGAAGTACAAGGACTCCACCCTTTGCAGCTTCAAAATTGCAAAAGCGAAAGTCTTTGCTTTGAGAAGAAAGCCAAAGAACACCACATTCCAGATTTGGTGGCAGCCTAGAGAATTTGTTCCTCAGGATTGGATTCAGAAGGTTCAGGTACTCAAGCCAAAAGAGAGGGAAACCTGGCTACTGCTCCAGCTGGCAGCAGACTTTGGCATCATCCATGTGGTGCGGGTTTTAGATGCATGCAGAATGGAAGAGTTGTGGGGTCAGGAAAGCTTCCACACAGATTTCAGAAGGCCTGAGAGGCCAGGTAGTGTGTCCCCTAGAGGGTAGTACATGAAGTTGTGAGTGTGAAGCCAAAGGTGCAGTGGAAACCTCAGAAGTTTGGAGAAGCCAGAAACATGGATCATCTGAGGAAAACTTCAAGGAGGAAGCAGAGTAGGCCCAAGAGAGAAGCCGTGGGAGCTACAACTACCAGAAATGCGGTAGTGGCAGAGCCATCCAAGCCCTTTGAAGTTCACATCTTGCCACAGGTTGCCTTGGATGAAACCTGTGCAAACTATGAGCTAAATAAACCTTTCCCCCTTTGATTTTGTGTGTTGGGTATTTTATCTAAGCAATGAGAAAAGTAACTAAGACACTGTGTGGACCAGAAAATTTAAAATATCTTCCCTCTGGACAAATATTTTTTGTCCAGAAAAAGATTGCTGACCCTGAATGTGTGGCTCGGTAGGCCTGTGGAGAGTATGGAGGCTGTGGGGGAAGATTCTATGGGCCAGACAGGAAATGCTGTGCATCATTTTCTGCCATATTCCATTGGCCACAGCTAGTCACATGACTCCAGCAAACTATAAGGAAGCTGGGAAATGTAGTCTTCCTGGGTCCTCAGGAAGGAACAGAACAGGTCTGAGGGCACACATAGCCTTGTCTCTCTATACCTCTCTTCCTGAACTTTGCTTCTCTGCTTCCAGGTCCTAGTCTCTGCCATACTTCCTGCACCAATGTCTCCAGGGCATGCAGGGTTCCTCAAGAGCACAGACTGTGCCTGTGAAGATTTCCTGTCCATACTGAGCACAGAACAGGTATTCCAAAAATAGTGCTGAAGAAAGGAATGAACCAGAGTGTTGCAATGCAGCTGGAGCACTGCATAAATGTCTCTAACCCGGAAGTTACCTCGATGTATTGCTCTCAGCTTGTGTCTGTTTGCTCACTAATCCTCAGATTCCTCTCTCTCTCTGGTCAACTGTTTCCTTTTGAACACATCCTACACACCAACACTGGGCTCCATCCTGGGCTACTTAGCAACTTAGGGAGACCCTGTCTCACTGGAAAAAATAAAAGGGCTGGGGATGGAACTCAGTATGAAGATTGTGGGTTCAATCCTCACTACTTGAAAGAAAGAAAGAAAGAAAGAAAGAAAGAAAGAAAGAAAGAGAGAAAGAAAGAGAGAAAGAAAGGAAGAAAGAATAGTCTAAGGGAGAAGTCCTGAGGGAATCCACTGGTGGGAGAGCTTCCCTGAGGAGGTGAATTTTGGGCTATGATGTGAAGAATCAGCAGACATTAACAGGGTGGAGGGAGGATGGGCAGGTAGTGGATTAGCCAGAGCAAAGGCCCTGAGGCAGGAGGGAGCATAATACTGATAATAACACAACAGCATTATTATTATTATTGTTGTTAGTACCGCTCAGACCCTTGAGTATTTCCTAGGTGCCCAAGAGCTGCAGGGAGCACTTAACTTGAATGGTATGAGTCATTCATTTGAATGCCCTGAGGGGAGAGATTTAACTATAGCAGGCAGCTGTGCCCTGCCTAGATTCTGCCACCCACCCTGGAGGTCCCTGAGGATGGTTTTTGTTTTGGTGGCAGCTTCCTCTGCATTGCTTTGCAAGGTGCATGCTGGATGTGCTGAGGAGTTCATCTCCCCTGCAGGCCCCTTCATAACTGGCTGGTGGGAACTGGAGGACAAATATCGTGCTCCCTCACCCTTGAACAGGTAATACAGGGCTGGCCCTTGAGAGGCACCCTCTCAGAGGCCTGGCGATGCCACCCGGGGCCTGCAGGGGGAGCCCCATCCACTGGCTTTCCCCTGCATTGTCTCTGCCGCTGTGTTTGTGAGATCCCGCTGTGCTTGTGAGATCGCCTCCCACATCAGGTGCTAAACACATGCCTTAGGCTCTGCCTATGGAGGGACCAGAACTAAGACTCTATTAAGTATCCCATTAACTAGATGGGGAAACTGAGGCACAAAACAGTTACCATAGAGTGAGGAAATGAAGAACTGAAAGAAGTTCCTTGACATTAAAAGCATTAAAAATATGTGTGTGGTGTGGTGGAGCGGGGAGGGGGGACAAGATGAGGCCTGTGAGGTGGGCATGAGGGCCAGGGCCAGGGTTGGGTCACTAAGCTAGGGGCACAGGAAGCCTCTGAAAAGCTTTAGGCAGCCGGGTTGATGTCTTCTGATGCTATGGGGACAGGCTGCCCTATGACTAAGATGAGCTGAGATTAGAGGTCTGAGCAGAGGTGAAAGGCTGGTTAGGGGGCTTGGTGGTCATTCTAGGGGAGTCACCAGGGCAGGGCCACTGCTTTGGGGGCCACAGGCCCAGCTCTGGGAGTCCCCACAGACCAGGCTGGGCTACCCGTCCGTGACGCCAATCAAGAGGACAGAAAATGGTGAGGACAGCAAAGGACCTTTAATCAGCAGGGCCACACTGGGAAACCCAGGTAAGGAGCTTCTACCTCTGGCCGGGAGGGCCACGGAAGCCTTGGGGTTTTAAAGGAGAACAAAGGCAAAAGTTAGGGGTCTGCATAGCTGGGGGGAGCTGCCTCCTGCTAGTCGGTTGCTGTCTCTGCACGGGTTCTGTGCGGTTCTGGGAGAGCCACCGCCCCTTGGCGGGGAAATCTGGTGCCCGTAGTGAGATGACAGCTCTTGCTAAGGGGACGGCCTCAGTTCTGTCATGGAGTCACTTCTCCTTCTTGGGGGGCTCATCATGGGGTGGTCTGCGAGGCTCTGCTTTTCCTGGAATCCGAGGGGACTGTACTTGAGGACATTGACTCCCCAGTGGGCCCAGAGAGGACGTTGGTAAGAGTTGGTCATCAGATGTCCCTGTGAATCCTGAAATGTGCTGCAGGTACTCTTGATGGGGGAGGATACAGACTGGGAGAATGGAGGGCTGGTGAACCTTGCACCACAGACGCTCCCAGAGCGACTAACATGCCCACGTGTGGAGCTGAGCGGGGCTCTGACGTCTCAAGGTAACAGAAGGGATAGCTGTAAAACAGAGGCCAACATGCCAAGCTGCTTCCTGCTTTTATTTACCCATGGACCCTTGCAGACCCAGCCTCTAAATCCCTGTGACAGCTCTGGGGGTGCCATGTGGCTGGGGTCTCTGCAGGCATTAGGGAGCTGTTCACCACACGACTCCTCTCTTCTCTGCCCACCCTCTTAGGTCACAGAGACCCCTCCCCCACCCGGGGCCCAGCACCCCGCAGCCTGGCCGGGGTGGCAGCAGCTGCAGCGGGCAGCCCAGCTGGGTCTCCTGACTGTGCAGGGCCGGAGGCGAGCACACGGCTGGCCGGGTGCTGCTGTTTTGGCCCCAGTGCCCCAGGCTGCCCACACGCAGGAGCAGATGGGCTTGTAAGTGAGCGTAACACGAACCGGGTCAGGAGGGTCTGCCGGGCCCACCTCTCCTCCTGCCTTGCTGGGCTCTGCTGCCCTTGCCTGCTCTCCGGGCGCTAAGCGGAACGGGTACAGTGTGGCCACAGCGCGGTATGCTTGGGATGTGGATCCCGGGGCTCAGGGCAGCAGAGGAGGGACTGCCAGGTGGCAGGGGCGGGAGAGAAGGAGGGACCAGCCTCAGCTGCCTGGGGAGCCCCTGACCACACGGTGAACCCCGCAGGGGTGGCTTATGGGGATGGTAGGAGGTCTCCCCCAATGCCTGAGGTCCCCAGAGAGGAGGGAGAGGAATCTTGCTTTTACTAAAGGCCTACGTGTGCCTGGGTGACTGCCTGCCTCTCTCCACCCCTTCATAGCCCCTACCGCCAAATTCGAGGGGCGGGGATTTTTCCAACCCCGCTTGGGGTTCCTGCCCTGAGGGTTCACTGTTTGTCCTATGGATTTTGCTTGCACTCCTGAGAAATGTCCTCCAGGCCTGTCCTGGAATTTTCCCAGCCTTGTGTCCTTCCCAGGTACCAGCTTGGCTGCCTCGGTCCCTTCTTACTGACCAAACGAGCCCAGGTTCTATGCGAGCCCCGCTCCACGCAGGAACAGGAGTAAGGGGCCGCACCTCTCAGGGCTCAGTTTCCTCATCTGCAGAATGGGCAAAATCGGTTCCTGCAGCAAGGTGGCTGGGACGACTGAAGATGAAGGATGTAAATGCTTGCAGAGGAAGTGCCGTTGAGAGGCAGAGTCAGCGCGTCTCCCTGAGCCCCAAGTGGGGGAGGGGTGGCAGGCGACGCGGGTGTGAGCTCCGAGGGCGGAGTGCCACGTGGCACCCAGCTCTGACCGCCTGGGGTCTTGGAGCCGCCAGTCCCGTGCGGCCCTCTCTCTGCCGCCTCTCCTGAAAGGGCCAGCCGGGCGCCCCCTAGGGCCTTAGCTTTCTGCTCGGCAGCCCTTGAGTGATTTTGGTGATATATGGGCATCCCAGGATGCCCATGCAGTGGGGGTGCTGGGGCCCTACCAACCCCGGGCCCCACGTCTGCTAGTCTTGGCGGGGAGAGTCCCATGCCTTCGTCAGGGGAGATAAGAGCCCGGTGGGAGCCTAGGGGGTGAGGGCAGAAGAGGAGGCTCCAGGCGGCCCTGCCAGCACGGACAGATGCCCAGCCCACTTCACAGAGGCAGCAGTGCAGGCAGACTTGCCCAGGTGATGCCAGTGTGGCGGCTGCTCCCAGGGGCCCAGGGCCGCCACGGCTGTAGCATCCCCAGTGTCTCCAACCTTCCATTTCCAGGCAGCAGACCCAGGCGAGGGAGGGGTGGCTTCTGCAGACAGCAGTGGTGGGACTGGGTTCCCAGGGACGGGAGCCCCTCCCTGCCCCACTCCTCACTGCCTTCTGTAGCCACTGGTGCGCAGCCAGCCCCGTGCTGTTGGGCCCCAGGATTGCCCACCATGGCCATGGGCAAAGGTTCGTGCTGGGTCCTGGGGAACCCTGTCTTTCCCTGCTGAGGAAGCCCTGGAAGGGCCACTGGAGGTGTTGGGAGGGGGACAGCCCACCTGCCTCCCCAGGCCCATCCTGAGCCGCTCTGAGTCTCTGCTCTGTGACTGTCAGGTGAGCAAAGGAAGGAATGAAAGAAAGCACAGGGGACCCTGAGCTCTTCACCCTAATCTGACACCATACCACTCATTTCCCTCAAGCACAACCCTTCTGCAGCTCCCATACTTGAGCGTGGGCTTCCCAAGCCTCTCCTCACTCTTGTTCTTATGTGTTCCACAGTGCCTGGGAATGCCGGCTTTTTCTGTTAGCCCAAACTCTTCTCTGCCTCAGGACCTTTGAACGTGCTGTTCCCTCCAGCTGATAGTTTCTTGGCTTCACTGCCAACTGTAACTCCTGCAGGCTGCTACAGAGAGGCACTCACTCAATCTTCCTCCCTGCAGGCCTCCTCTGCAGTTTTGTTCCAAGAGCTTGGGTCTCTTCCTCCCAATTGTGGCTTCTACAACACAATTATATGTGTTCGTGTCGCCTCAACTAGAATGGACACTCCAGGAGGCAAGTAGGGGGCCTCCCTGTCCCATCAGCCCTGAGGACCCTGTGCTGGAGCAGCACAAGCCTGAGGCACTTGTGCTCTGTGTGTGCTGTTTGCACGAGGACTCCAAGGGACTGTGGACCGTCACCGACAGAGGGGCAGCCCCGCTCCGGTCTCCCCAGCCAGGCCTTTCTCTAGTTGTTTCTGGGGCCCCGGGGGCCACTCTTCCCTGGGGGTTGCTTGCAGGACACCCAGGCTTGGGGAAAGGAAGGGGGCCTCAGAGTCAGCTCTCGGGATTACCCAGGAGTGCGTGGGCAGAGGCTCCCACGCACAGGCGCTGAGGCTGCGGAGCCCGGGTTCTGCTCCTAAGGACAGGAGCTGAAGGGAGGATTCGCCTGCGCAGGGTCTCCCAGGAGTCACGAGCGCCTGGAGGGAGCTGTGGGCGCTGCCGGAAGCTGCTCTGGGATCAAAGGTGCCTGGCCTACCGTGTCCTCGGCTGTGACGGGGGAATCGCCTGGGAAGATGCGGCAGCGAAGGGGGGGCCACAGGGCCATGTCCCTTGCCGTGACTTCCTGAGCCCAGCAGCCCTGGGGAGGGAGCTGCCTTTGGGATATCAGTGAGGCAAAGGCTGGGGGACGAAGAGGGCATGAGGTCACAGATGGGGCAGGAGGCACGGGGAGCCGCGTTCACCACAGCACACCATGCACTCTCTTTTTTGTGTGCAGTTGTTTGCAAACGTCCCGCTTGGGAGAGTTGCCGTAGGAGGTAAAACTGAGATTTGCGTTGCTGATCTCTATTTTGTATGATAGGATTCTTGTCCATGAAACCATTTCTTGATCTTCACTTGAAAATTTCCTTTTATACCAGCAAGACACTAACATGACCTGGGTGCCATATGCTCTTTCTTCATTTGTTTCTTTGCTTTATGGCAATGCTAGGGATGGACCCCTGGGCCTTGCATATGCTGTAAAAGCCCTGTATCATTGGCTCTTGATTTCAACACCCTCTTACAAACAGTACGGCCGGCCCCGGGGCGCGGGGTGGGGGACTGAGGAGCTGAGTGAGTCCTCAGGTGAGGACAGGACAGTGATGTGGGAATGCATGTCTCTGTCGCCTGGAGAGCTGACTGTAGTTCTCTTTGGGGTTTTTCTCCTGGACACAGGAATATTACAGTGCATGCCGGAGAGGGTGCGTCCAAGGCAAGAGGACCCTCATGGAGCGTCAGTTCTGCAGGGAGAGTGAACTGGCTATGCCCGGATTGCTTCCATGTACACAGCCAGGCCTCAAGTATATTTAGGTTTGTTTGCTTTTCTCAAGCTTGAAATAATTAAGCTATAGCAAAGAGGAAGAGGCAATGGAACAGCAGGAGGAGGAGGAGAAGGAGAAAGCAGAAGAGGAAGGAGGAGGAGAAAGGAGTGAGGTAGGCTCCTCCTCTCACATGAGGTCTGTCCCTGCCTCTTGTCCCCACCCTTAGCAAGGCCCAAACCTAAAACCCACTTGGCCTTGGTGAAGACCTCCCTCACCCAGAATGGATTTCTTTTCTTTCTTTTTTTTTCACACACATAAATAAAACCTGAGTGGTTTGTGCAGTCCTCAGAACAGCAGGGGCCTCCTAGATCCACAGCGCAGTGGCCAAGAGCTCTGTCTTGGGATCTGAGGGAACGGATGAGTTCCCAGAGCAGCTGAGCCGCCGCAGTTTGGGTTTCTGTCTCTTTTGCTTCCAGCCGTGGCTGCCTGCTCCTGATTCCTCTGGAAAGGCAGCTCCTAATTAGAACAGATCGAAGAGCCTTTGCTTCAGTTTTGTTCTCAGGCTTGATGGGATCGTTGCTTCAGGACTTAATGTGGTGCAGCCAATAGTGCGCCGGGCCCCTGGAGCTCGGGCATCCAGCGTGTGTTAGGGTGCCGAGGGCGCTTTGGGGCCACCCTACACCTCTCACCCCAGGCCTTCCTTCCTTTGCAATGTTTCTCCCCACCTGCTCTCTCTCCCTTTCATTAGCAACCCCAGGCTGTCCAGGGCTGCCAGTCTCTGCTGGTGGGAGTGTGAATTGCATTGGTACCATTTCTCCGGAGGGTAATTTGTCACATGCTATTAGAAGCCTTAGAAAAGCATGTAGGCTTTGACCTGGAAAGTCCCCTTCTAGGCATTTGTCCTGTAGAAATCATTGGACAGGGGTCCACGACTAAGCGCAAAAGGACATTGTCCTCAGTGTTTTTTAGGAGTGAAATCTGGTGTTTATCAACAGAGGATTATTAAAACAGTCCTGCAATAGACCAGCCGGGAGGTAATTGGGGAAATTTGAACGTGGACTGAATATTAGAGGTGCCTAAGAACTCATTATTTTATTAGCAGTGATAATGGCCATGTGATTGCTTCAGAAATACATGACAGCAGTATTGGAATTTGGTTTAAGCTACTGCGACAATGACAGAAGCAGCGAATGGACTGAAAGGAGGGGAGCAAAATCCTAAATCTGCCTTTTGGGTCAATGTAAGTTCGTGTGTTGTTCGGCTTGCATCTTTCAATTTTTTTCATGGTTGAAAAAGAGATAGAATGTCCATTTCGAACTACAGTTTTTGACTTGAACTACGCCCGCAAGATGCTGTTCAGTGAAAAGACTTCCAGGTAGCACACCTGACAAGATCATATTTTTTTTAGTTTCAAAATATATATACATTTTTCTACAGAAAGGAAAGAGACTGGAAGGGCATATCCCCCAGTGTTAATGGAGGCCAGCTCTGAGAGGTAGGATTTGAATAATGTTCATTTATTTATTTATTTGGTTCTTTTGAGACATGTCTTGCTATGGAGTTCAGGCCGGCTTTGAACTCACTACATAGACCAGACTGGCCTTGAACTCACAGTGATCCTCCTGCCTCAGCCTCCCAAGTTCTGGGATTACAGATGTGCACCACTACACCTGGCTAATTTTCATGTAGAATGGATCCATTTTCATTTTTCTTTCAGCAGTTTCTTTTTTTGAAATTAAACATACATTATTTTTAGGTTAATAAATAAAACAATAGTTACTATAGAAAGTTTGGAAATCACTCACTATGCTGTATAGGTCAGCTTTCTGTCACTGTGATAAAATACCTGAGGATAATGACTTAAAAGAGGAAAGGTTTATTGGGACTGAAGGTTTTGGAGGTTTCAGTCCATGGTGCCATGGCTTTCAGGCCTGAGGTAAGGTAGAGTTTTCATGGCAGAAGTGTATGGTGGAGGAAAGAGGCTCACCTCATAGCAACCAGAAGTAGAGAGAGAAGAAAAGAGCCAGAGAGAAAAGGCTGGGGACAAAATATACCCTAAAAGGTACACTCCAGAAACCCCCTTTATTCTAACTAGGTCCCACCTCCTAATTAGCCCATTGAGCTACGAATTTACCTGTGGATTAATCTGTTGATGTTGTTAGGGTCCTTGTGATCCAATCACTTTCCCAAAGCTTCATAGCAGCAAAGCCTTCAGTACAATGAGCTTTTGGGGGACATTTTTGATCCCAGCCATGATACACACATTGAAAATGTAGTATATATCATGCCTCATGTAAGGTTTTACATATCTGCTCCACACACAAAAAATGAGTAAAGGCCAAGCTCAGCCTGGACAACTTGGTGATGTAGCAAACCCTTGTTTCAGAATAAAAAGCTGAAAAAGGACTGAGGATGTAGCTCCGTGTGAAGGCCTTGGGTTCCACCCCCAGGACCATTAAATCAATCAGTTAGTCAGCTGGTGATATTCTTCTTCAGTGCAACGAGGAGCTGAGGATCAGAGAGGGTAAGAACACACAGCTGTAATTCTAATTCTCCTCTTCCACCCTGGTGAGGGCGGTCCACTCACCCCGGCTGCTTCCTGAGGACCTACAGGCAAGATCAGATGTAGTCCTTGCCCTCCAGAAATCTTTGCTCTCCTGGTCTCCTGCTCCATATTCTGCTCCAGCCACTTGGCCCGAACCCCGAGAATTGGTTACATAATGGCCTTGGTGAAAACACGCGTCCCCTCCTACCACAGGAGAAACTTGAAAACTGCCGTTCAATATTTTCTCCTAATGAGCCTCCTAGCCTTCTCGCTTTCTGAGGATGGAAACAAGCTCTCTGCTACTGCCCGCTTCATATCTATCAGCTCTGTTTACCAGCACAGCGGAAGTGGGAACCAGCATCATATACATAAATATCATAAAATCCACAGAGGGCCAGTGAGCCTGAGTTCTTAATCCTGGCTCCATCGCTAACAATTTACAACCTGAACAAGTCTCTCTCTCTGTTTTTTCTGTCTCTAAAGTAAATAAAGGATAATGCTTTTTTTTAAAAAAAAAAATCAATTGGTGCTCGGGAGAGAAAGAATGTGTGTGTGTGTGTGTGTGTGTGTAACACTAAGTTGCGATTCAAAACACAATGTTTCCCAGTTTTGCTAATGCTGGAGATGGCTCCGGCCCTGTTCCCTGCTTCCCCATCATCGCCTGGCCGGCCCGAACGCTGTGATCACCTCTCACCTCACCAGTGGCCCACTCCAGCCTCCTGGGCTCCTGACTGATGATTTTAAAGCAGAAACCAAGGTGAATCCCCACTTCCTTCCGGGAAAAGTCCAGCTCCTCTTGCTTTATCCTTGTCCCCATCCTCTTGCCTGCTGGGTCCCCTTTTTTTCCAAACCCTACATAGACACAGTTGCCGAGAGGGACCCACGTCAGGCCTCAAGGCACATGCTGCCCTTTGCGGGGAACGCCCTTCCCTGACTAGCCCTGTCTCTCCGTCCCTGAACTTGGATTTCCTTCAGGGTAAATCGGTTGTCCCTGATCCCCCAAATGCAGCAGGTCCCTGCACAGAGGGAACGCAGGAGTGGGAAGCACAGCAGGGCTCCTCTCCCTGTGTCCAGGATGGGCAGAAATCCTCCAGCACACGTGGCACAGCGTTGTTTGCAAGTCCTATCCTGTGATCAATTGAATCTATGCATATTGTCACTGGTTGGGCCAGGAAATGCTTAGTTTCCATATCCCACTATTAAAATACAACATTTTAGCACCAAAATAAATGCGTATTATTCATGCATGCCGCAGCAGGTGGCCTCCTGCCCCAGCCTCCCTACAGGAGATGAGCCAATCAGCATACCTTTCCCAGACACAGAAAACCCCAGGGCTGCTCTCACGGAGGTGAATAGTGTTACAGGGTCTGGGAGCTCCTTGCAGGCTGTATGATGGATTAACTAATGGCCAACCTGAGCTGAATCAGCACGGTGCTGGGTGTGGAGGACCCACCTGAGGATTGTTGCCGACAGCATAAAAGGAGAACTGGAGGGGAACATGGCGAGCTGTTGATTCTCCTGGAGAAGCATGTCACGCTGGCTTTCCCGATATGAACTTGGCTGGTCTCATCATCAAAGGGGCTTGGGTCCTCACTGTCCCTGAGGATGCTGAGGTTCTCTTTGGGGGAGCTCTGATCCTTACTCTGAGCATTGCTTTCTGGCTCTAGTGCAGATCCCTCAGCCTTCTGGCACAGATCCTTCATCCCGCTGGCACAGACTTTCTAGCTTCCACCACTGACCTTTGGGCCTTCCCAGTGCAGATCCTTGATAAAGACTTGCATGAGACATTGTCTTGGGCTCTAGGCCTCCAGCTGGATTTGTGGAGGACATAGCAGTGAGATCCAGGCCCTCAGCTGGATTATTTGGGTCTTTAGTGTATGGACAGATTTCCTGCACACTTTTGCATTTGACTCTTTGGGTGAATATTATAAAATAATTTCATAAATTATATATCCTGTACTAAATCCATTCCCTTGTAAATTGTGACCGCAACAAGCTGCATCCCACACTACCCACCTGACAGGGGCCGGAAAGGCAAGGCCTCGGGGGTGGGGATTGTTCCTGCACAGGTGAACCATTAATGCTTCTGAATGCATGTTCCACAACGTGACCAGCCCAGCTGCATCCCCCTCCTGCAAACCCATGGCCAATTTCAGAAGATAAAAAGAGGCCAGGTCTCTGCCCTGGAATGAGCATCATAGAAGGGAGGACAGTGTGGGGGACAAGGGCTAGAACCTTCCCCTATAATCTCAGAAGAGACAGAGGCGGCCCCTCTGGCAGCCTCTACTGCTAGGGAGACCCCAAGTTGTGTACTTTCTGGATTCCCCTGGAGTTTCCAAATCTAGTATCAGCTCATCCTTCTCCTCCTGCACTGTAGGCGACTCAGGGGAGGGAGCAGGGCCCATGACCATGCACAACCCTTGAGCATTTGAGTTCCAGGGCTCCCAGAGGTTTAGGTGAAAACCCTAGCTCAGGGTGGGGAGGTCCCAACAGACCAGGCTTGGACACTCGCATCCCCTAAGGCCAGTCACAAAGACCTAAAGCGGTCAAGGCAGGCAAGGAGCTTGAATCAGCACAGTCACGCCAGCAAGGACAGATAAAGAGCTTGAAGGTCTGTCTTCTGGGGCTGCAGAAGCTTTGGAGTTTTATAGAAAATGGCCACAAATACAAGGGTTTGGGAGTCAGCATAGCCAGCAGTGCAGTTAATCCCGGTCGAGCTGTGGTCTGCTTACCTCAGGACTGGTTCCAGATGAGGCTCAGAAGTCTTTATAGCTTGCGGAGTCACCCAGTTCCCATGAGATAATTGCTGTCCCTGGGAGGGGGTGGTCTCATCGTGAGTGATTTGCAAGGCTCTGCTTTACCTGGAATCTGAGGGACTGCCAGTTCTAGGCATCGCTCCTGGGGGTCTGGAGCTGGATGTTATAAAGGCTGGCAGTCAGATGTCCCTGCAATCCTGAAAACTACTTCAGTTGCTTTTATCTTGGCATCCTGAGTCTTGAAGAGAGAGGTCACAGGCAGGGTAAATTGAGGGCTGGTGAACCAACCTTGTATTGCACACACTCCTGGAGCGGCCTGCTTCCAGAGCAGAGCAGGGCTCTGACCCGGAGTCTTAGGTCATCAGGGAGACAGATACAAAATAAAGGCAAAGACACCAAGCTTCACCCTGCTTTTTCAGTTACCCACTTGGCATCTGCAGGTCCAGGCCTAAAGTCTCTGCTGCACCAGTGCTGTGAACTGTGGAAAGCGGAGAAGTGTCACCTCTGAGGGCCCAAAGGAATCAGCCATGTCCCCAGGGCACCGATCTGCTGAGCTCTTTCAAATCTTTAAGGTGGCTCTCAGGGTGAGGTCTTCCCTGATCTTGCTACTTAACACCAAAACTCCTTTGCCTCTGAATGTCCTCGGCTTCCTCCTGCTCTAGGGCCATCTGACAAACCGTCATTAACCTTTGCCTCCAACTCCTCTCTCATCCCTAGAACAGTGGTGGCGAGAACCTATGGCACGCATGTTACTGTTTTTCCTTTAAGACAAAAATGCTCATGTCCGAGTTGTTTTTTCTAAACTAAAACCTCAGGATTCAGGTTTAATTGCAGTGCTGGCACCCTGTGATAAATAAGTGGGTTTGGGCTTGCACTTTGGGCACTTCTCTCTAAAAGGTTTGCCATCACTGCCCTAGAATGTTAGGACCCCAAGGAAGGGCTTCTTGTGTCACTGAGAAATCCCCAGTACCTACAACAGGGACCGGCACTTTGGAAGTGCTCAGCAACGCTTGCTTCATCCTTTCATTCAGCATGCATCTTCATTCAATATAATCTGGCCAGGAGCACTGGCACATGCCTGTAATCCCAGCTGCTATGGAGGCTGAGGTAGGAGGATTGCGAATTTGAGGTCAGCCTGGGAAATTTAGTGAGACCCCGCCTCAAAGTTCCAGGTTCCACCCTCACTACTGTACAACAATAAATAAATAAAATGAACACATTCAAGAGAGTAGATGATTAAAAAAGAAGAGGAACAAAATCTGAAGACAGGGCATGCACTTTGTAAAGTTTTGCTCAATAAGAATGGGATCTCCAGGCAACTGAAGTAATTAATAACCCCTGTGAGGCTCCCAACAGGTGGTGCTTTAAGGATAGAAAAACCAGATGCCCGGCCACCACTGGCCACCTGCTGTGTTGGAATACAATCCACATTCCTCCCACAGTGGCCCAGCAGGACCCACCTCCCTCTGCTTTCCCAGGACACCCCAGGCTATTCCTTCTTCAGCCTTAAATTCCTCGACAGTGGAAGCCATGACTCAGGGCCTTTGCACTTTCTGTCCCTGCTGGTCGCGCCCCCCACCCCCGCAGTTACGTCACAGGGCTGTCAGGTCTCCCCTCAGTGATAACATCTGCTCAGAGTCCTTCCTTCCAGGCCACCTAACCCGGTCCTGATAAATCACCATGGACCACAGCTTCATTCTTGGACAAAATACCTGACACCCACAACTTAGAGGAGGAGAGGTTTACTTTGGGCTCCTGGTTTTCAGAGGAGTCAGTCCACAGTCAGTCCACTCCAAGGCAGGAAGAGCAGGGTGGAAGGGTCTGAGCGGGCAGAGCTGCTGTCATCCTGGCCTGTAGAAGGAAGCAGAGAGGCTGGGGAGGAAGGCACGCCCTTCCCGGCCACGCCCCAGTGTCCCGCCTCTTCCGACCAGGCCCCACCCCCTAACAGCACACTGACCAATAGATGAACCTACCAATAGATGAATCCACCAATAGATGAGCCCACCAATAGACGAGCCCACCCATGAGCATAAGATCTCCAAGATCCAGCGACTTTCCACAAGCCCCAGTCTGAGTGGAAGGAAAGTTCATTTTGCGGGGTGGGAGGGGGAGGACTATTCAGCTCCACACCGCAACCATCCTGTCGTCTGCACTGTCTGAAACCATCCTGATCATTACTTACTGGTAGGGCCAGTTTACCACTGGGCCCCAAAGCTAAGCCATTTCATTCCGTCACGCTCCGTTGAACCCTCATTCCGGCTGGCTCTTCCTAACAGGCTGATCCACCCTGTCTCAGGCTGGGGTCTCCCTCTGTAGCTCTGCCAGCTGCCAGCCCCATGGCCTTTCCAGGGGGAAACAGCTCTCTGCCCAGTGCTGGTCGCAGGACTCCTGTCCATGTGGATCCCTGTCAGAGCCCTCTGCATGCCACCTGTGTCCTCTTTCGGCAAAGCCCGTCTTCCCTGCTGCTGGGGCAGGCCTCTTCCAGGCCCTCTGTACCTAACCCCTGGAGGGAGGCACCCGTGACCCACACCTGCAGCTGGCACAGGCTCCTGAAGCTCAGCCAGCATCTAGCTGGGCAGTGAGGTGGCAGCGTCTCTTCTTGGCAGTGAACCTCCATCGTAGGAGACTCTGCCAGGGAGGGCACCCATCTACCAACTGTGGCTGCTCCGGTCTTCTGACAGAGATAGGAGGGCGGAAGTGGGGTGGGGACGGGGCTTCCCAGGAGCCACAGGGAAGGGGCCTGACAGGCCCTAACTTTTGGTGACTTCCAGGAAGTGGTTTCCTTAGCTAAGTCTGTGTCCACATTTGTGGGTGCTGGTCACCAATTCTGGGGTAACAGGCAATACTTGGTTATGAAGGACCTTTGGCATGTCACAGGAGCCTAGCAGTCGGTGTTGCTGGTGTCCACTGCCCTGTCAGACCTCGACAGTAGCTTTCTGGAGTGAGACTATCATGGCCATGAATCACAGGAAGAGGCGGGGCCTAGGAGGGTGACTTCCTGTGACCAGATGCCCCGCACAGCCGTTATGTCACTTCTCTGTGACCTTCACGTGCTCCTGTCAAGCTCAGAGGAGGTGGAAGAGGGGCTGTGGCTGGGCTCTGATGTCCATCTTCCTGGTCCCGCTACCCCTCAGCTAATTCTCTCCTCCAAGGTCCTCATCTGTAAAAGTGGGAGGTTAATGGATTCGGCTGCAGGGACAAAGTCAGCTAATACATTTCCCGTGCTTTGCTCACGGAGCGATAGCCTGTCATAAACAGAAGCCAGAGTGATGTCCGTAACTGCCATTATCCCCACAGACAGGGCCCATCCACTCCAGAGCTGGTGCTCTTGGCACAATGGCCCCCTCCCATAAGGCAGAGCCCTGGGCCTGACGGGAATAGGCCAGGGCATTCTGGCGTCCTGGCTGGGGAGGGTGCAGGCCCCTAGGGGTGGGTGACAGTTCCAGAAGGCCCTGGATGGGACCATGGCTTGCAGCACTGACAATCACAGCAGTGAGGACAGTCCTGGGTCTTTAATCAGGGCCGGGGACAGGGAAAGTGGTATTGTAGGACAGGATGGACAAATGTCTAGCTCGGGCAGAGTGAAGACCGCTGGCTGGCTAGCTGACAGATGGCCATGGAGGAAGTGGCCTCGAATCACGGAAGCTGGCAAGGGACACAGTGTGGTCAGGGGCAGTGGCCACCCGAGGGGACTGGGGCACCTGGAAAGGCAGGAGCGGTTGGAAAGGGACAGCCCTGCCCCGAGACAGCCGTGGGTGTCACCACGCTGGGCAGGCAGGGCCCTCACCCCACCACCGCCACCACCCTCCATAAACAGGGCCACTCTGCGACTGCAACCAGAATGAGAAATGGAGCCAGGGTTGCCTAGGCCAAGAGCTGCTGCTTTTATTTAAAGCTGTCATGATACACAGAAGGGAAAAAGCAATTCCATCTTCTTGCGTTCTGGGAGGGAGATGAAGCTCCGCCACGCTCCTGAGCACCGCGCCGTCCTGCAGAACAAGCCGGGGCTGTCACACCAGGCCCTGGAACAGCTCCACTTTCTCCCGGTACAGGTGAAGGAACTGCGTGGCCAGGCAGCGGAAGGGGGCCTCATAGTTCTCCATCTCCTTCTGTGGACAGAGAGGCAGCTGTCCTGCTTTTCTAACAGAGGGACCCAGCGCTCCTTCAGGCCTTCCTCCCCCAGGGACTCCCCATTCGGCTTCATTCATCTTGGTACCCCTGGGGGTGCTACTCTCATGCTGCCAGCTTTATGACAAGGAAACAGACAGAGATTAAGGGAACTCGCAGACAGCCACAGCCAGTGCAAATGCTGGAGCCAGGGTTTGACTGAGGTCTGTTTCAACAGAGCCCGTCCTTCCTGCCACGCTAGCTGCGTGGTAAAACGAGGCCCTGAGGTAAATGTCATAGCAGACAGAGCCCTGGTCTGTGCTGTAAGCAAGAGCCTCAAAGGAAGATCAGGGCTGAAGGGACCAGAGGAGCTGCAGGGAGCTTCCTGGAGAAGGTGGGCCCAGGCATTTCCCAATTCCGCTTCTTGAGGGCCAGTGGGAAGTGAGAGCTGGCTTGGTGCTGCCTTAAAGGGGCTCTGCTAGGAGCTCAGGCGAGTCATAGGTCTACAGCGCCCACAGAGCATCGGTCTGACACCCAGCAAGTACACAGGGCCACAGAGGTCGTGTGCTTTCAACAGCCACCTAGCACCGGTCACTGCTGCCTTACCCTCCCCTGTGGCCTGCCAGAGGTGTGACTTCCCATCAAACCAGGAGTCTGCACCATGACCTAGCACTGGGTATTGTAATAGCTGAAACAAAGTGGTTTCTCGTTTTGCAATACTGGGTACTTAACTCAGGGGCACTTTACCACTGAGACACAGCCCTATTTCTTTATCTTTTGAGAAAAGGTCTTGCTAAATTGCTCAGACTGGCCTCCAACTTGCAATCCTCCTGTCTCAGCCTCCAGAGTAGCTGGGACTACAGGCATGTGCTACTATGGTTGACAAGAATTGAGTATTTTCAGGACTATAGGATGCAAAGGACATTTCTCTGGTGTGACAGGGATCAGAAAAGTTAAAGAACTTGTGCTGCAGCAGTGATGGCGAACCTTTTAGAGCTTTCAATGACACAAACAGCTCAGTGCGTCGTGTGTTTCATAGGTTCACCACCACTGCCCTCGAGTATAGCTAAGGGCTAGGAAACAGACCTCCACATGGGCAGACGGTGCAGTGGCCATCACTGTTTTCCTGCTCTCTGTATGTGCATGTGTGTGTTTTTAATTTTTAAGAAACAAGCTGGCAGAAGAAACAACCCACTCTACTGCAGATAGCAGCTGAAACTATGAATGTACAAGAATCTGTTTCAGAAAGCTCTCTGGCAGCTGGCAAAAGCACAACCTTGATGGGAAGCAGTGAAGTATCCCCAACAGAACGGGCGAAGCTCCACGTGAAGAATGTCACCCAAGTCGCCATGCGCGGTGACTGCATTTTCCAGGTGAGTGGCTGGGGCCCCGGGTGGAGCAGCCAGCTGGTTGGCGCTCCAGAGCCTCCGTTTGAGAAGCAGGCTTTCCTCTGTGCAGCCAGTCGTGCACACAGGGGACCAGGCCATGGAGAAAGCTGCCTGGACTCTGTAGCAAGGGATACCCCGAGCCAGGAAACAGGTGGCAGTGCTAGGAGTGTGCTGAGGGTGGGGTCAGTCGTAGCTAAGACGAGCACCTGTGCTGAGCTCACAACGGCCACCTCCAGGTGGATGTGGAGGAGACTATGACGCCTCTGGGTGTGCAGAGCATCTCCTGCCGCACAGCGTCAATGTCAACCCATGAAACGGCCCATAGTTAAGTCCTGAACAGGAAGAGACAAAGGCCTGCATAGCTGTGCATAAGGACTTCTGAGTGAATCTGAAAGCGCTCTGTAGCATGATCTTGGGAGGACCCAGCATAGAAATCAAGGAAGGCAGGGCCGTGAGCCTCAACAGACACCACAGAGGGCCCCTGAAACAGACAGAAACGGAACCATTTTCCAAATGCACCGAGGGTTCCTGTGACAGGAACCCTTTTGTCAAATGACTAATCATAATCTTGCTTACCCACTTTGGACACTGACAGAAGGTCTGCCTTTTTTGCGGGGTGGGGGTGGGCACATGTCCTGGGAATTGAACTCAGGACCTTGAGCTTGCCAGACAGGCGCCGCACCACTGAACTAAATCCCCAGCCCCTAGAGTAGGTTTGCTTAGAGCGCAGGATCCTTGGAGGAGACTCAGACTCATCCTCAGCATGGCTTAGAACTGTCCCCAAGAGTGCCATGGTGTGCTTTGGGAGAGCACAGAGTGAGGACCCCTTCCAGAAGGCCTCAGCACCCCGGCTGGACAGGCCTGGGTCCTGGTGCTGGTTCTACTCCTCCTTCGCTGTGCAACTGGGGAAAGCTATAACACCTTTCTGAACTGGCCTGAAAATTTCAAACATCCAGGACCCTCAGAAAGTCAAAGAGCCCTGTAGGTCGCGCTTCTGGGTCAGCCAGAGGATTGCTGCTGCATTTAGGGAGAGAGGAGATGGGCTTAGCGTCAAGACTTGGCCGCATCTCAAAGAGCATTTGGTTGTATTTCCTTTTTAATTACAGCTTTCTTACCTGAGCTGCCAGTGGAGCTTCTGTGAGCATCAACTCAGGGGGGACTAGTTAAGGTGCACGGTTAATACCGAGCGTTCACTGCAGCCTCTTCAAGAATAATTTACACCCACCCGCTGCAACACCTGAATGGAGTTAACCGCGCGGCCCATGGCCTTTGGTGACTGAGGTGTTGGGGCGGGTTTGAACTTCTGAGTTCTGGGAAATATGGGACAATGTCAACAGTGTGAGTGGAGGAAGAGGGGACAGGGTGGTCCTGCGTGCTGTGGGTGACACAGCTCATGCCTACACTCAAAGGTTGCTGCGTGCAGGCGAGGAGCCCCCGCACAGCGTGCCACAAACACAGGTTCTCTAATCTGAGCTTCATTAATTTAGCATTTGTGATAATTGGACCATAGGCAAGGGTGACATTCATCTGCGTACAAGCTATGGATTCAAGGATTTAGTAAGTAATAACAGTAAAACAAGATACAGGGGGAACATTTATACTTTAAAAAGCTAACATTTGCTGAGGGTTTACTACGCACTAGACTTTTTGCGAAGTGTTTCGTTCTACCACCCTACTTAATTCTCACACTACTCAGTGAGGGACATATTTTATCATTCCCCTTTACAGGTGGGCCACCCGAGGCTCCCACGGTTTAAATAACAAGCCAGGGTGGCACAGCTAGTCCAGCTCCTCACCGGAGAGGTCAGAGTGCCTATGTCTTCCGCAGGAAGCGGGCCGCGCTGGGGACTCAGAGTTCAAGTCCATACCATGATTGAACAGCAGTAGCTTCAGCCTGCAGCTGGAGCGGCCTGAGGAGCAGAGGTGATAGCCCAGGGTGTGCACCAGCCCACTGCCTTTGAAGAGCCAAAGAATCAGATCTGAAGGTTGCACAATGAGGTCTCCATTACAGCCAAGGCCGGGGGGCCTGGCAGGAGCCCCTGGGAACTGTGGTGAGGGTCGCTGTGGGCTCTGCAATGCCTGTTTCCCGGCTCTTGCTCACACGGGGTGTGTAGGAAGGGGTTCCGCAGGGCGGGACACCCTAGGTCAGCGAAAGAGGCTGGTGGCAGGCTGCTCTTGATTTGCCCGCTCCATGAGCACTCCTGCTGGCTCTGTTAGAGGACACTTTGTAGCCTGGAGTCACCTGGGCAAGGATACAAGAGGCACCGGTGGGCACGAGAAGCTGGCGATCCGGGCCCTGGCCCTTTGCTCGTCACGTGCCCTCAGGCAGTCGTTTTACCTGCTCTTCCTGAGCTAGGAATGGGAGAGAGGCAACTCCGCATTCACAGGACTGACTGTGACGGTCCAATTAATGTGCCAATGACACAGTCACCCGTACCATCTCATGCAAGCGTCAAGGTCAGAGAAACTGAACCAGGTCCACTGGTGCGTCTCACCAGTGCAGACCCAGCTTCTCCCGGGGCGGCCGGGTGGCTCTGCTTTACTGAGAGGACCGGTGACGCTTGCTACCCTGTGAAAAGACCTTGGGCTGCGGACATGAACATCAGCTCCCAACAGGACTTCACACAGACGGCCTCAGCACTCGACCACTCCTGGCAGAGGCCACCCCAGCCTTGGTGGCACGCGGAGGTACTCACCACAGATGTCTCAAAGCACTCGAGGCCTTGGCCCAGCGCCCATGCCTGGGCCTGCGCCGGGTCCACTGCTCGTCTGCTGGCCAGATCTGTCTTATTTCCCACTAAAACACCTACTCAAAAGAAAACAAGGAGAACATCACATGTAACTGTGGCGGGCTGGGCGGTCAGCCAGGGAGGCAGCATGCTGTTTCCGAGGGGTGCTGAACCTGGTCTGAGAAGCTGCCTGGTGAGGGGGCAGGAAGGCCGGGGGTCCCTGGGGCCTCAAGAAATCCGGTGGCCTTTGGCTTGAACACAAGCTTGGGCTCTCTTTCTAGGCTTCGCGTGTATCTATGCCCCTTGTTTCCCTACGATTATAAGTGCTGTGCGGGCGAGGGCCAATTTCGGTGCACATTTGTGATAATTCCTAGCACATGGGGCAAACTTTAAAAATGGTCATTAATACTAATCTCAGGCCCGGGCTCAGAGTCAGGGATTCAGAGATAATTTAGTTCTGCTTCCAGCTGCATCGGCTACAGCTAATTTCTGGGCCTGTCTCTGGAGATCGCTTTCCCTGGTCTTTAATGAGGAGAATTTGTTGATCTCGCATAGGGATGAGAAACAAACTGATTTAAAGCATTCAGAAGTGACAACAGGACTTGAATGCAACGTGTGCCCCATACACAGGAGAAAATGAGGAAGCCTTCCCTGCGGTTAGCTTTCTGAAAATATCGATTCATGTTACAGCACCTTCCCCCTGTTATCTTGGGTCTCACCATGGCTGCGTCAGGTGGGTGGCATCAACCCCACTGTACCTACAGACTTAGAGGCAGAGCCAGGGCACAGTCCTGGCCACTGGAGTCAGAGCCTCAGTGCCCTGCTTTGCCCCCCGTGACCTCTGCTGGGACCTCCCACTCTGGAGCTGAAGGACAGTGGCGCTGCTGGAAATGCCCATGTTGGTAGCTCCTACCTGGGAGGGAGGTGCCAGGGACCTGTGCCCGGGCCTTCTCCAGCCACTTGCTGCAGTTGCTGAAGGACTGCTCATTGGTCACATCGTAGACGAGACACAGAACGTTGGGGCTCTCCCACTGCTCGAGGGACAGGAGGAGCCCATGTCACAAATGTGAAGGTGGTTCCTGGGCTGGGGGGCAATCTGACTTTCGGCTGAGGGACTGGACGGTGGAGGGATGCAGGAAAACTATCAAGGAGATGTGAGTCAGGAAACGCACATCCACAGAGGCGCCAGGGCTTCTCCGCAGGAATGAACGGAGGTGTGTTCCAGGCGGGGTTGGGGGGATGCAGAGTTCACAGGTGGACCAGGCTCTGCTGGAACATTCTGTGAACGACTGTGAAACTTCCTAACCTTGTGGGGTCAGTCTGGATGGTCCTACTTTGTACTGGAGAAACTAAGTGGAGGGAGGCGACCTGGCCTGCCCATGTCCACATGCTTTAGGGACGGAGGGGCCAAGATGGGCCTGAGGCTTTTCTCTACCCAGAGCTCTGTTCTTGCCAGCCCTTGGCTTTGCTAATTCCTTCTTCCCTCGGTGTTGCTGTCCAAGGCCCATCACAACGCAAGCTGTGAGTGCTTCTTCCCTTCCGAGCCAGTGCCTGGGAGTGCGTGTGCATGTATCTTCCTGTCAGGGCTGGCTTTGCAAAATGCAGAGGCCACTTCTGCTCCTGCAGCGTCGGCATCAGCCCTAATACACACCACATCAACTGCACAGGGCTCTGTGTCCCAATTAAGGGCCAGGGCTCACTCTCAAAGGCTTCGGGGACTGCTCAGGGTCCTGGGACATCCTGCCCTGGGGAGCAAGGGTGGCCCTGGCTTATGTCTGGGGTGGGCATAGGGAAGAATCCTTTCTCCTCCCGTTGACCTTGGAGGGCCAGCCTAGGATTGACTCTGGAGGGCCTTCTCCCGACCTCCAAGGCTACACTGCTTCCTGGAGGCACCCAAGATACAGGAGCGTGGGCTGAACCAACGACCCCCATGATTTTCTCTAGGCTGACTCACGAACTCTCCCCAGAAACAAAACACACTCACCTCCCCATGCAGGCATCAGGAGATACCTTAGAAACCTTCCTTTGTCCAGGCCTTCCTGGAGGTGGAACACCACCCCAGGGATCAAGCTGAGGCCGGGGTGGGCAAGGCTGAGTCAGGCCGGCTGGAGGCAGGGAGGGGTTTGATGGGAAGCATTTGGCCCTGCGTTGCCCACACACATACCTCCCTTCCCTCTGCCAAGCACAACGGCACCCAGCGCCAGGCCATGCACACTGGGGGTGCTTGTGAGCACCATGAGTCGCTGCGTGAAGCCATCCTGGGTGGAACTACCATTGTTACCTCGACTTCTCTTAGCAAAAAGGGGGCAGAGAGCAGTTTCCGTTAAAACATGGCAGGGGTGTTGACAGCACAAAGGAGGGGGGCTGTGAAGGATGGATGCCCCACAGAGGGGAGTGCAAGGACAGCCACACAGCTTCTGGCACGTTTGGGAGCTAGCCATCCAGGAGCAGGGGTGACGAATGCCCTTTAATGCATATGGCCGAGGCACGGCAGCTTCTCTCACTGGCTACGATGCAGTGGCATTTCTATGCGAGCATCATAAGGGGCTAGCAGTGGGGCAGGAGGTGGGGTGGAGGCAGTTAGGTAAAAGAGCTCATGTACTTGCCAGTTTATCCAGCATTTCAGAAAACAGCTCCTTGCCGGCCGAGTCAAAAATGAAGAGCTCCTGCAATCAGAGAAGCGCGTCCCAGGGAAGCATACACAAGGGGAGACCGCTGGCCGCAAGTCACCGCTGGCGCTCTCAGCTCCCCGTGAACTTGGCTTAGTGGTGACATGCGCGCACCCACATGCACACGCGTTGTCTTACACGCTCTGTCTTTCCCCAGGCACGACAAGGAAGTCCAGAGTCCCCGAAGCAGCACCGGGCTCCACCCCAGCCACCGCGCTTGTGCAGCCTCACCTCTCCCAACCCCGAGTGCAAAAATACCAGGAACAGGCTGACTTCCCACCTGGCAGACAGAATGCTAAACAGGCTGACGAGTGCTCTGGTTTCCAAAAGGTCACTCTGCACTTTGTTAACCAAATTGATTTTCAAATCTTAAAACAATTCTTTTTAAAGGAGGTCACCGAATAGGCCTGGGGAGGCGTTGAAAGTAGGACAGTCTGCCTTCATGTGGGGACAGCTCAGGAGCGCTTCTGACAAGGGCACCAGATGCTCCTTCCTGTCTGTCCCAGCCTTCCCGGCCCGGGTGCGAGCCCCTTCCCACTGCTGCTGCCCTTGGAAGCCTCTCTGCAGGTCCCTTCAGCCCCTCCCAGCAGGGCGGTCCCTGGCTGGCTCCTGACCCCGGCACCTGCTGTCACATCAGCACCAGCAGCTGTCCTCAATGCTGGCCGCCTGTGTCCTTGTCTTGCTGTGTCAGGTGCTTACAGTTTCCTTCCTTCTTCCCTTCCCTATCCATCCCCTTTCCTCCCCTTCCCTCTCTTTGTTCACGGGCCTCTTTAAGCAGCTGAAAGAAGCTACAAACCCTCTTGTGGGACACACAAACTAGTATCTCTCAACTCCACTCCATGAGCTCTGGGTTTCCCACAGAGGGACCCAGGTTAAGAACCGTGGTACCAGACAACAATTCCTCAGCCAGGCCCACAACCCAGGCCCCTCTGGCCCTGTCAGTCCCTCCCTCGAGTGTTCTCCAACTCCCACGAACAGAGAAATCTGGGCCTTGATCCCCTACCACTGGTGTGTCTCCTAGGAAGGAGGCCCCGGGCCCACTGGAATAGTCCTGGTGCACCTGGGTCTGGGATGCCACTTACCACACTGTCGCCTGTGTCAGGAACTGGCACTGTCTTCACCACCAAATCCACCCCTGTTGTCTGCCGAGGAACAGAGGCATGAGGATGAGATCCGAACTCCCTGGAGTGCCACCCCTGGCTGGGCCTGCAGAAGTCAGAGGGCCCCTCGTCTCCTCACTTCCCTGCCCCTGGGGAAGCTGCTGTTTGTGGCAACCAGAGGGTCTGACTGGGAGTGCCTGTGGGCACCCCTCACCACAGTGGGTAGAAAACTGATCTCTATGTGGCCATGTACATAGCCTTTTGGGGCTGCTTCCAGGGATTCTGCAAAGTCAGTCCCTTGGGGTCCAATGGCCACATCTCTTCAAGCTGCGGCCAGCCCAGGGCCCCAGCTCACCAGGGTATAGTTCTTCTGAAAGTGGGCCCCGTCGCTGCGGAAGATCTGCGCCAGGGCGGTCTTGCCCACAGCCGGGTCTCCTAGGGTGAGAGCAGAAGAAAGACACCACTTCAGTTCTTCCCAGCACCGCTGCTGTCACAGGACCCACAGAGGTCACAGGCAGCGCTCCTAACTGACAAATGCTTCTTTCGCTGGGAAGAACGACCCAGAAGGTGAAGGAGGTTAAGGAGAGGTCTAGATGGAGCCTTGGCAACAGAAGTGACACTTCCGGTGAGACACAGCCATGGGAAACCCTATCACCTTCAAGCTCGGATTTACCGGAAGCCTTGGCAGGAAAGATGAGTGACGGGGCCAACTCAGGCAAGGGGACCCCCTGGCAGAACTGACTTGAGTGCAGAGCTGCCACCTGGTCGTCTGCTTATCTGCATTTATGGGATCTGAAACCCATGCCCCTGATGACATCTTTCATTACCACTTTGATGCCTATTTGTGACACTGGGGTCCATCTTTTGAGGGCCTCTCTGGAAACTCTATGGCACAATCACCCGCTCCAGCCGCCTCGCACCTGCTGGGCTCACTGCCTGGCTGTGCTCGGTCGGTCGGTCAGTCAGGCACCCCAGATACTGGCACCGCAGGGCTTCCACTCTGAGATCTCCCACCGGACTGCTGGGAGCCTCAACGTGGGTGGCTCCCAGGCTGTTGAGGGTGGCGGAAGCGCTTTGTGTGCTCACCTGTAATTCCCCTCTAGCCTCCCCACTTTTGTGCCCATGGCCCTGCCTGGTGCCCTTGGATGTCAGCTGTTGTCATGCACGGCATATTTCCCATCACGACACTCTCACACTGGCTCCCGTTCCGCCATCCCGTCCCCCACCCCCGCGGCAGGGCTTTCTGCTTTCTGCCCTTCCAATCCCTGGCGACATCAACGTACACTGTGTGCCCGGCTCTCTCTCTCTCTCTCTCTCTCTCTCTCTCTCTCTCTCTCTCTCTCTCCCTCCCTCCCTTCCTCCTCCCTCCCTCCCTCCCTCTCTCTCTCTCATCACTGGCAATGGTCTCCGCACCTTCGCTTCCCGTTTTACAGCTGCTCCCACACCTCTCTCTGCTTGACTTCTCGACAGTCTGCCACTCTGTTCATTTTCCAGTTTTGACTCTTCCCACCTATAATATTCTCGTGTGAGACGATTATTCGACGACGAGTGGCATGTCACTGACGTGAACTCCTCCAGGTTGGAGTGCGCTGTTCGGGACTTGCTTTGCTATCTGCCACCGCTTCTTAGAAGGGAGCTGACATGTGCTGTACTCCCTCGTGAACCCAGTCACACTCCCATCAGCCCCTCCCCACGCTGCGCCCCCTCCCTCCTCTGCTACAGATGAGGAGACCCAGGCTTGAGAAGCCAGTAACGGGCCCAGGTCTCCCACATCACGCTCTCTGCATCCCTCAGCCTTCTCCGGGGGCTCAAGGGACCACGGCTGGCACATTTCAGGCCTTCATCCATCGCTGTGGCCTTCCAGGACACCCGGGCACCACGGCCTGGGTCGCCTGTCGAGCACATGCCCTCCCGACTTCAACTCCGCTCCTGAATCCAGTTGGAAATCGGCTCTTCTTGCTTGTGAACCTCCCCACAGATTGGTTCTGGCTAATTTCATAAATCTTCCTCCCGCCTGTCAGTCAGTCACCAACACTCACAGCAAACCTCCTGTGTGGGCTCCGGGGAGGCATCCGAGCATGGGGAGACGACAGAACTGATAAACACGTTTGCAGAGCAACAAGATGACAAGTGCAAATTCAAACAGCACAAGCTGAGAACCGCAGCGTGGAAGGAGCATCGAGGGAGCAAAGAGGCAGCCAGGTCGCCAGCCTGCGTGGCTTCCTGATGTAGGGGTGAGCGCGTAACCTTGGGGGTGCAGGCGGAGGGCACTGCTGGCCACGGGACTGCAGAAGCTCAACGCACGACCACCCTGTGACCTGTAACCGCCACATCCAGTGGTCTCTTCTCACTTCTCACCCTGACGCCCCTTCTTCCCAGCCATCCTGGTGGCCTCTGCTGCCCCCAAACCTGCCGGGTCTCTTGCCCTTCTGCTCCCCTCCCCCGCTCCCGGATGTGGCCACTCCTGGGGGCTGTCCTCAGCACTCTGCTCCTGGCTACTCTGCCTCAGTTGTCCTCCTTCCCCTGACTCACTGCAGGCAGGGATCCCCCCTGGGCCATCTGACTTTCCAGCTACCCATGGAGGTTCCAACAGGGTGAGGGCTTTCATTCCATCTGTGTCCACAGCGCCCTCATGCCATGCCTGTCCCTGAGAGGGCTCGCCCACCTAGCTCATTCTGCCTGCTCACCACGTGTCCTCACTGTCTCCATGCAACCGTCACCTCCTCCCAACCCAGCTGGCCTCCCTTTCACTCTCTGAGACCTTTGCTGCATCTCCTGCCCACAGCACATCCTCATGTTGCTCTGAGCTCATGCCTCATACCAACCCGCCTCCCACGCTCTGCTCTGCAGCACTGGGACAGGGCTCTGCAAATACCCTATCGTGTCCCCTGTGACAGTTAATCATGACTGTCAGCCTGACTGTCCAGATACATGCCTGGGAGATTGGAAAAGTACACTTCTAGATGTGTCTGGGTGTGTCATGGGGGTATGACCTTGGGGACCATATCTGTTCCCTGCCCGCTTCCTCTCTGGTTCTTCCCCTGCTCTCTGCTTCCTGGGCGCTATCAGGAGCGCAGCCATGCTCTTCCGCCATGATGGTTCTGCACTGGAGCCAGCCAACCATGGACCGAAATCTCTGACACCATGAGCCAAATTAACCCCTCTTCTTTTAAACTGTATATGTCAGAAATCTCATCACAGTGACAAAAAGCTGACCAATACATCCCTGCCCCACATACAGGCACCAGCACGGTGGGCTCCACACTCCGCTCCCAGGTCTTCCTCCAAACTGAGCCTCAAAGTTCTGATGACCACGCCCACCTTCCTGCGTCCCTAGTCCCGGAGGCCCTGCTCCTCCTCGCAGTCATTCCTGCGCTGCCCCTGTGTTCCTGTCTATTTCTCCTCTTGAGCCCTTCAATAGCTCACAATAGCCCTTCAATATCTAATGTCCACTGCGTACAATGAAGCCCTTGCCCCATGTGGTTCCTGTTTTTCACCTGGACCCTGATTACGCAGTCCCTGGGGCCAAGGCAGATCTGAAAAGTATAGACCCTCCAGAGGCCCCTAGTGACCCGTGGCACGTAGCAGGCTCAGGCCCACAACTCAACCTCTGGGGCGCAGCGCCCCTCTGTGGCTCCTCCAGGCTGCTGACAGCCCGCCTCTCTAGCTGGCGCTTCCTCTGGCCTTTTCTGGCCCTAACACCTGAGAAGCCAGTGACATCATTAAAATGGCCTTGTTGCAATGCTGAATATATTTTGGATTCTCAACCAGGCCTTGACTGAAAACGCTTCCCCAGAGGCCCTCTCGCCTTCCCATCCCGCCCTGGCGTCCCCACCCCCGGAGCACTCACAGAGCTGCGCTTCCCGCCCTGACACCATGGCGACTTCGCTCCAGTCAGCGCTGACCCACCTTCCACTCTCTCCACCTGCCCTGTACGCAGAATCTGGGCTCTGCACCCCTGTTCCCCAGTCCCTCACCACCCCACAGTCTCACAGCCCCTTCCTTCCAACCCAAGTCCAAATCCTGCTCTCTCCAAGCAAAGCTCAGTTAGTTCCTTCCTACACAGCCTCGGAGGGGAGCGCTACCTCCTTTCTTGCCTGGGAGAATGCATGGATCCCTGCTCGTAGCAGGAGCCCTGACCTTGGCACTGTGCCCCCACAGAGGCATGACTGTCACCCCCACGTGCACAGAGAGGCAGCACAGTATAGTAGTTAAGGGCATGGACCAAGGAGCCAGGCTCCAGCTCCCCCACTTCTCAGCTGCACGGTGTCAGGTCAGTTACTTCATCCCTGTGCCTCAGTTGCTACCTGAGTAAAAATGGGTTACTAACAGCACCTACTTCATAGAACTGTTATGGGATTTAATGAGCCAACATGTACAGTGACAGGCATACAGTAAGGGCTATTTAAGTGTTTTTAAAATAAACCAATTACAGAATGGTTTTCTCTTTGCATCTGAACCAGAACATGCAGTAGCTGGGCCTTGATATCTCTCCAGAGTCGAGCACACAAAGGGGAATCAACTTGTGGTTGCGGCACTGGCGTTATAACTGGTCATGCATAGCTTAGTTCTTCCCGGAGCTGCACTGATCCAGCCTTGAGTTCCATGGCACCTTGCATGGTGACTCAGACGGTAGGTGCTCAGTAAATACCCTGGAAGATCAGGGCTCTGATGAGCAGTTATGTGAGAGAGTGTGGGCCCATAGGGTTGAATGGGAACAACTCGTGAGGGGTGTGGCGGGGGGATGAGAACTGGGAGGTGGTGCTATGGCCAGGTCCCAGGCTGAGGGCTTTGATCCCTGGAAACTTCTCGGAGGAGATGCCCTGGCGGCCTTGACAGGAGGTTACAGATGGAGCCCTGCAGGCAGGGCTGGAGTTCAAGGGCCACTGACTCAGGCTGATGCTGGAATCAGGTGAAACAAGTGCTAGAGAAAGCAGGGGTAAAGAAGGGCAAAAGGACCAAGGTTTGAGGACAGTACAGCCTGTGCCAAGAACAAAGCCCTGCACATCAGATCACCTGGGTGTGGGTCAGGTTCTGGATCACACAGCTCTGTGTGATCACAGGCAAGTGTCCTCACCCCTCTGGGCTTCATTTGTCTCATCTGTAAATCAGGATGCCAGCAATACCAACCAACCCCATAGCGATGTTGTGAGGGCTCATGGGAGCAGCGCTGAGGGTCTAGCGTAAGGCCGGCACACAGAAAGTGCTCAGGAAACTGAATTCAAAAGGAACTCGGAGGAAGGACAAGCAGAGACAGAAGTTCATTTGAAAAAGAAATCTAGCTTCAGAAAACGAAAATGTTCCCACCTCATCCAATGAGGAAACTGAAGCTCAAAGGAATGCTTTGTCCAAGATAACACAACCAGGAAGAGGAACAGCCGGAATTATTTCTGTTACACAACACTGCCTCTCCTGGTACTCTGGAAACTAGAGAGTCTCCTGAGAACCATTAATATCTTTTGCTCCAGTATGATCAGAGTTACTACCGTCAGGCATCATTCTGTATGATGCCTTGTACTTTCAAACAGAAAAGTCATTAAAAACACTATCAGGTGTAGTGGCGCAGGCCTGTAAGCCCAGCACTGTGGGAGGCTGAGGCACGAGGATTGCAAGTTCAAGCCCAGCATGGACAACTTAGTGAGATGCTGTCCTAACATTTAAAAAGGGATGTAGCTCAGTGTGAAGGTCCTAGTACTGAAAAAACAAATAAACAGAAAAATGAACTATCCATTATTTTCAGTCTGGAAGGGAGGAATAAAAAGGAATTTTTTCTTTATGTAATTGCTTCTTGGTTCTTTCCTGAGTTGGTCAGGGAAGCCTGGAAAGGTCACAGGTTTCGACAGCAACACCAGGTAAGGGTTCTGGAGTTGGGCCGACCTGGGGCTGTAAATCCTGTTTACGACCCTCAGTGGGGTGGATCGGGGCATCACCTCGGGGCCTCAGGAAGAGCAGGATGATGCAGAATTTACCCCAGCGTCCTTCGGTGACAGGGTTGAGTGAATACATGTGTGCAGTAAGGGCTCAGGGAAATATGTATTTGTTTTGCAGACACAGGTCTAATCCCAGCAATCACACTTCTACATGTGCAGACCGACCCAAAGAAAACAATACAGATGTGAATGCCATACACTCTGTATTTCCTGAGTAACTATGTTTTAGGCATTGGAGTAGATGCTTGGGATGGCAGGCAAGACATAGATGTTTATGTTCTCCTGAGACAGGGCAGCACAGTAACATTCGACCTTAAAGACAGCAAACAAGTGCCTCTGCACACTCTCTTCTGTCTATTTTATCAGAAGAAGTGGGGCCAGGAAAAGAATCCCCTGAGTAAAGACTACCAAAGTCACTGATGCCTGATTTTGGGGCAAAGCAAATGATTTAGCACTTGGGGTTTGCTTAGCCTGATTTTTAAACAAGGCTGTTCCTCGTCAATACAGCTCAAAGTAGGGGTCTCAGAGTACGATAGGGGCGGTGCTACAAATGTGCTCTGGAAGATAACTGCTTCCCACCTAACGGCATTTACCACGTCGGTAACTGCAGCAGCTCACCTTGGGGAGAGAAACAGGGAAAGTATACAGCGTTTACTTGAACAAAAACTCCCCATGAATTATGAAGGCTCTGGACGTTAGAGACCACTGTATTCAAGCGCAAGTTTTCAGACTCACCCGCCAGGATGCATTTGGCAGCCAGCTTCACCATGGTAACCAACCACTACCACCAACAGGGCAAAGACGCAGCTGTTAGAGGGATTAGTGGGTGAGCTTCGCGGCTCTGTCCGGCCTGGGCCAGGGAAGTGGGGAAGGGTGATCACCAGGGTCTGTGACCGTAATGGGGATACTGCTCGACCAAGCGCGGCCCTGCTGGTCCGGCTGGGGTCGGAAGTCGGGTGCAAGAGAGGACCGAGGGCTGTAGATGCGGCCCGGTTCAAGGCCCTGGAAGCAGTCTGGAAATGTGCAAGCGGGCGCCGCAGCTTCTGCTTCTGCCCCGGCCCCTAAACCCAAGCCCTGGCCTTGGGGTCTGGGAGAAACAGCCCCACACTTTTAGCGTCCGGAGCACCGATCCAAATAAGCTAGCCTGGCAACCATAGGCCACTGCCCCGCCTCCTTCTCCTCGCTGGCCCTCGATTGGCTGCTGCCAATACCCCCCACCCCCTTGAAGACTCTCGGAGACCCAGTAGTAGGACGAGGCGGGACCAGCGGCATTTTCTTTCAAGGCAATTCGTAGCGGTATCTGCTCTTCAATTTTATTCGTCTTGATAAATGGCTCTAAGCACCGTCAATCACTAGCACCTCCCAGCCAGCTCCTCCGGAGCATTTCGGGAAAAGAAGTTCTACCCTGTGTAGCCAGAGGGAGTGATAGAGAAAGTTTTCTGATTGGCCAGAGGCTGGCTTGGACCATCTTCGGGAACAATGGCGATTCACTGCACCCCCTTGTCCTCACGGAAGTGGACTCGCCCAAGAGATGGCCAAGGCTGGAGTTGTCTGGAACTGCGCCTGCGCAGTAGACGAAACTGCAGTGGTCTGGAAGAAGCTTGGTCCAAGGGCTTGTTGTTACCCTGTTTCCCAGGTTCTGTGGAGCGAGCCTGTCAGGGGCATCAACAAATCCAGCCCTCTCCCCTCATCCCCAAGAGAAATCTCATTTTAAAAGCCCAAGCATATTATGCTCTTTGAAATCTGAAGTGGGATGAGAGAACCGTGGGGAGAGGTTCAGATCAGCGGGTGCGAATGCAGAGCTGGGAGTGAGGCGTTCTGTGCGCGATGCACAGGGCTCTGGCTGGCTAATGACAGTGCAGTGCACGTTTCAGATGCCAGGAGGAAGGGGGCTGAGTGTTTTCATATGGAGAAGCAACCAGTGTTGGGGGGCATAGCTAGTATTTAAAGTGATCTCTGCGAACAGAAGGGACAAGTAAACCGATGTGGAGGGCTTCTACACTCGGGGACCGGATGTCTCCCTGTCCTTACTCTTGGGAAATGCAGAAGGCAACCCGCATCACAGGACGTTACCGGCCAGGCGGGGCTCAAACGTGCCAACTTCCTCCCCAGGGGCCTCTGGCTTTGGCATCAGGTGGTCAGAGATGAATGGCTGCCATCTCCCTGGCCTGGGTGTCGCCTCACCGCTCTACCCCTGATAATGGGGGGGGACCCACGTCATGGGGGACAGTGGTGAGGATAAAAGAGAGGACGCGTGTAAGCACTCAGGACATGGAGGTGTGCGCCAGGTGACTGCCGGGTGCTGAGTGAGAGGGGACCTACCTGGTCAGATTCCGTTTATCATCAGAGGCCAGCCGCATGCGGTACCCGTTTCCACACCTGCTGGGCCCTGGGACTTTGATGGCCGTTGCTGAAAGGGAAGAGCAGCTCCTCTTCCGAGATGCCTCCAGCAAGGAGTGACTTGTCCCGCAGATATCTGAGGCATTTTCCTTCCCTGGCTGCTCTGGGTGTTAGGTGGCTGCCAGCCTTGCACAGAGGGCACGTGTGGGCACACACACACACACACACACGCACGCACAAGCACACACACTCTAGGAATAGCTGTAAAGGTTTCAGCACCAAATGGAGGGTAACACAATGCAAGCTGGAACGTTCTTTCTGGGAGCTTCATTGCTGGTATCAATCATGAAGGTAAAGAGCCATCTCCCCTACGTTGTACCCACCTGTTTTTCTCTGCCCGCATCAGTCTCAGGCACCCAGGCTTGGGTGAGCAGAAAGCCACTGGGTCTCCTTTGCCCTCTTGCTGATCCTCCTGCAGGGCTGCCTGTCCGTTGTGAGTGACTCCCTGACTCCCGCCAGCGCCCCTTGAGTGAGCCACGCTGGGGGGGAGGAAGGGGTTTCTGTGAAGCTGAGGCACTGGGTCATATCTGGGGCAGAACTGTCCCCCTTCTGTCTGGGGATGGGGGTAAAAATAGCTCCTCCCTCACAGGGCTGCTTCCCTCCTCCCCGCACCTGCTCGCTTCCTGTATCGCTGCTCTGTGCAACTTTAGTCAGCACCATCATCAGGGTGTTTTGGATCTTTCCAGAGAGATTAAAAAATTCCCATCTAGTGAGTGGATTCTGCCCCTCCTCCACTGTGCTCCCCTCCTGGGGCCTCTATACAGTGTACTTTTTTTTTTTTTTTTTTTGGACTGTACTGAGGATTGGAATCCAGGGCCTTGCAAGTGCTCTGCCACTGAGCTGCATCTTCCCAAACATTCTTGGTGACCCAATGACAGCTGCAGCTTTGTGCCGGGAGTCTTGCAGCTTTAGGGTGGCCAAGAGTTTTGGAGCCAGGAGGGCTCCTGAGCACTTCCTGTCCACTGCCCTCACAGCTCCAGCATGTACACATTGCACCCCAGCCTTCTTCTAAGGGCAGCTGAGGGTTAATTTACCCGAGTCTTGTGCATATTTTTTGGGGGGAGGGGGGTACTGGGAATCGAACTCAAGACCACGCGCTTGCCAGGCAGGCGCTGTGCTGCTGAGCTATATCCCTGGCCCGATGTGCATATTTGATACAATAACCCTCATGAGGCTTGGATCATCCCTACTGGATAAGTGAGGAGATGGAGGCCAGAATGAGGTTATGTCAAATTCCTGAGGTGGGGGTGGACTAGGACTTGAACATAGGGAATCTCCCAACCCCCCAGCTCCCCAGGGACCCAGCGGGCCTCTGACACCTCTCCCACTTCCTCTCATCCTGGAGAGCAAATATTTACTGAGTCCCTTGCAGTATTGACTGTGCTGATTGAGCATTATATGCGAGGCACGTGCGAAGCTCTTCACAGCCTCTCTGGCTAGATGGCAGGCGGGAAGCGAGACTATCATTACTTTAATTGAGCAGACAAGGACACCGAGGGCCAGAGAAATCCCAAGGTCACACGAGTCTACCCGAGCCAGAACCAACCTTGGATCTCTTCATTCTTGAGACTGATGTATTTTCCCCTCTGGTTTCAGTAATGTGCGTTTTAAAAGGCCAGGTGCTGTGCTGGTTGCCAAAGTCACAAAAGCAAGATGACAAGGTCCAGACCTTGACTGTGGCCTGTGGGGGCCACGTGGGAATGTGGGCCCAGGGTGTAGGTCCATGATGTTTTTTGTTTTTGCAGTACTGGGGATTGACCCCAGGGCCTTCACACTGAGCTGCACTCCTAGCCCTTGTTATTATTTCTTTTATTTTGAAACAGTCTTACTAAGCCACTCAATTGCCCAGGCTGCATGCAAAGTTTCAGTCCTCCTGCCTCAGCCTCTCAGATCCCTGGGATTACAGGTGTGCACCACCACACCAGGTGGTCCCTCAGTCTTTTAGTGTAATCTAGACGCTGGGTGGTGATAAGAAATCCCTTCACTTGTAAGTGTTGGCAATGAACTTAAATTGTGTTTTGTTTTGTTTCATTTTGTTTGAAATAGGGTCCCACTATGTAGTACAGGCTGGCCTTGAACTCACTATGTAGCCCAGCCTGGCTCTGAACTCATGGTCATTCTCCTGCCTCAGCCTCCCGAGTGCTGGGATTACAGGAGTGCACCTCCACTCCTGGTGATGAATTTAAATTTAAAACTCAGCAGCTTCACTAGAGATCTCTGCTGACTGGTGCAAACTGGAGCCACCCATCTGTGAGTTCTGGAAAGGAAGACACAATTGGACAGGCACTGGGACCTGAGCGAGTATAGGATCCCTGCACCTTGAGGAGCACTGCTAGTCTGGGATGAGTGGGCAGGGAGCTGGGCAGGAGGCTCTGGATGGAGTCTGAGGAACGGGCAGGAATTAATGAGACAGACACAAGGACACCAGCAAGACAGGCAAGGGTGCTGGGGGCAGAAGCATAGCACAGATCTGGATTCTGGCAGGTGCCGCTCTTTGCTTAGGGAGGGAGGGGGGACTGGCAGGAAGTGGGTGTGGCCAGCTGAGATCTGCTTGCAGCAAAACAGAGAAGAGTGGCAAAAGCAAGTAGGGCAGGGCCTGGCGCAGAACCCTTCCTTGAAGAATTCATTCAATGAATATTTTATTGAGTACTTACTAAGCACGAGGCTATAGAACCATGGGGCCCTGTGGGGAGGCGGGTAATCAAGGCAGGCCTCTCTCACTGTGGTAGTCAGTGCTGACCTGGACAGGATGTGCAGGAAGAACAAATGTGCTGTGCTGCGACCCCAGGAGCACTGCACCACCGTCTGCAGGGAATTGCTAGAGATGCAGCTTCCAGGCCCTGCCGTCCACCAGCTCTGCTTTCACTAGCCCTCCTGGTGATCAGATGTCTGCTCGTGTTTGAGGGCCCACTTGGAGCTGATGCCAGGCCCACCCTGCACTACACCTGGTCACTTTGCTGTCTCTCAGTTCCTTGAGAACATTCCTACCTCACGGCCTTTGCACTCACGGTTGGCAGCAAGGCAGAAGGCCTCTTATGAACTTCAGATCTCTGTTCACGCCACATGTCCTCAGGGAAGCCCTTGTAAGCACCCAGTGTAAACAGCTGCCCAGTCTGTCAGTCTGCTTGCCTGACTTTACTTCATTCCCGGCCCTCACGACTGCCCGAGATGGTAGTCCATATCTGTTTGGATAGCATCTGCCTCCTTCCACTAGAAACAGAGAACAAAGAGTTAGTTTCTTTCAGTCACCCCATACCTAGGGCAGTGCCCCGCACAGTGAGATACTCGGTGAATAGTTTTGAATGAATGAATGAAGCTCATTAAGCTTATCCTTCTGGTCATTCATTCATTCATTCACTCAACAAGCACCAGTTCTTGAAAATCAGTTCCCATGCAGGCAATGGACTTGTCATGGGGAGGCACCTGGTGACTGTTCAAATGAGAGCAGCCTGACCCTGGGTCCTCTCCATCCCCTCCTCCACTCCTAGCTAGACCTGAGGGTTCCGTGGGTGCTGCAGGGTTAACAGCTTCCCAAAGCAGGGACCAGCGTGAGTGCTGCATGGAGGGAGAGGCAGCTCCCAGGGACTGGTCCAGGTCCATCACCTCGAGCCTGAAGCCTCTGGCAGCCCCAACAGCGACGTACGGCGTGGTGCCGGCCACAGCTGTGATATTCTCTGCCCAGCGCCTGGGCTGATGGCACCCACTGCGGGACCCTCGTCTCCCGCTGCCGATCTGCACCAGTAGGATTCTCGCAGGGCTCCTAGAATGCAGTAGTAGGATTGTTGGGCGCAAAGACCTTCTTTTGGGCAAGTAAGGTATTTGGGGGAAATTGTGGGGGAGGTCTCTTGGGCTATTCTGCAGGGACCCCCAGGAAGAACTTCGGGTGCACTAAGGCAGCCCTGCTGCAGTGCCCTGGGCTCAGGGGCAATGCCCCAAAGAGAGGGCAAGGACATTTGTATGACTGGAGGTATTTTTTCTATCTAGACACTACTGGCATCTTGGGGTGCAAGTCTTTGTTGTGGGGGCTGTCCTGAGCGTCTGGCAGCACGTCAGGCTCCGACCCACGTGATACAGGACCACCTCTCATTGAGGCAACAAAAATTGCAGACATAGCCGAAAGGTGGACAGGGACAAAGTCTTCCACGGATGAGAAGCCTTGATTTACTCTTATGGACTCAAAGAGAGAAAGACATGGGTTTAAAAGGGAAATCTCAGGACCCCTGCCGACCCCTCTCCGCTCTGTGTCTCAGTCTCCTCCTACCTGCTCTTAGGGCGCAGCGGGGTGCAAGCCAACCAACCCATGTGAGCGTGGGACACACAGGACAAGCAGTGACATGCAGGATGAACCTCCGGGTGTATGAGGCAATTTCCCGTGGCGATGACCTTTGCTGTAAGTTCCCCGCCGTTCACATGGGCCTAGTTGCTTGAGTTCCCGCTGATGCAAGGGCTGGCGGTGGCCGTGTCAATAAAGGGCAGGGGACGCGGGACCGGCTCGCCTTGCACGCCCGGAATGCAAAGCTGGGGAGCTCCGAGTCCGTGCCGTGAGCCGGCTCCGCCAGCAGGGGGCAGCATCCACCGGGAAAATGACCAGGGCCCGACGCGCCAAGGGCGCCGCCCTTTGATTTATTTCACTACTGCTTTTATTTAAAGTGGAGCAAGTCATCCCTCCAGAGCCACCTGAGGCTTCCTTTAACAAGCCTCAATAGCTGCTCTTTGGAAGCCAAAGCTGCTTTTCCAGAAGGTGCCAGGATTAGCGCATCTGCTGTTTGCCCAGCTCATGGGGAGTTGGGAGGCTGTGCATGCGGGGAGGAGAGGCCCCGCGCTTAGATTCACACCCCAGGGCCTCAGTGTACCTCGCTGCTCCCTTTCTGCTCTGTGGGCATAAACGTAAGAGAAAGAGTCCACAGAGCCCGTCTGCCCCGACCGCTGACCCCAGGGTCCCATCCACGCGGACTCTGCGCTTGGTTTTTCTATCTGATGTACTTCAGAGGAGCCCTGTGTCCCTACCCAAAGCGCCCCTCCTTTCCTGATGGCTGAGTCCTGTTCCATCAGAAAGCATGATTTTCAAGAGCTTTCTGCGTGTCCCCTGAAATGTCCCCAGTGGCTTCCTGTTTGCCTTCCCCATTGAGTGTGAGGCTTGGTGACCCAGTCGGGCCTCCTGTCGGCCCCAGGTCACTTCCTGTGCTCAGCCAGGTAGCTCCCTGGGTTCTGCAGACCTGCCCTGCCTTTGCCCCTGCGGTCTGCTCTCAGCCTGATTAAGTTTTGCTCTGTCTTGCTCAGCTCAGTCAGCCCTTGCTCCGCATTCCATAATGGCCTTCCACCCTGGATCCGCTGCATTCCATAATGGCCTTCCACCCTGGATCCGCTGCATTCCATAATGGCCTTCCAGCCCGGATTCGCTGCATTCCATAACGGTCGTGACATCCACGTCAGCCTCCATCCTCTGCTTACTGCTGGTCTTTCTCCAGTTCCCCGGGGGCATCTCTGCGCCCAAAGTGGCAGTGCCCTGGGCTCTGTCCCCAGCTCTTCTTCCCCTCTGGGGCTCCGTGGTGAGCACAGTCCAGCTGTGATTGACAAGCAGCCAGGCTTGGGAGCAGCAATCGCCTCAGCCCCGCTGGCCCTGTGAGTTACTGGGTGAGTGCAGGCGGACGCCCTAAAATTGGCTAAGGTGCGTATTGCCGCCTGTGAGGTGCTGGGCAAGGTCTGGGCCGTCCCTGTTACCGTGACCAGCCCCACTCAGAGGTCATTTGCCCCGTCCCCTCCCCTGCATAGGGGAGCGTGTTCACGGCGCTCAAGCAGGGCGTCCCTGAGTTGGGATTTGGGGCCTTCAGACACGCTGTGAAATGCCTGCCAGCGCCTGGGGGAGGAGGTAGGGCCTTTCCTGTACAGTGGGGGGTGCCTGGGGGCCTCTCCCGGAGCCTCCATAGCCTAGCCCAGGCGTGATGGCTTTGACAATGCCATTTGGCTACACAGATCTGGGTTTGGAGTCTGAATGAAATAAAATTCAGGTTTCTGGGTCACCTCTGGGAACCCCATCTGGCTTGCAGGGAAAGATTTTGTTAAATTTCACAAATATGAGCTGTTGTAGGATAGTAGTTTGGGGACATGCAGAGCAGATGCCAAATTGTGGGACACAGTACCCCAAAGTCACCGGCACTTTGGCTCTCTGGTAACTCTCATCCCTCCGGCTCCTACTGCAGGCGTGCCCATTTTTCCAGAGGAGGAAACTGAGGCACAGGGAAGTGAGTTAAATGGTGTTCTGATGCCACACAACTAGTAACAAGCAAGACCGGGGGCTGGGGATTTAGCTCAGTGGCAAAGCGCCTGCCTGGCAAGCGCAAGGTCGTGAGTTCGGTCCCTGGTACCGGAGAAAAAAAAAAAAAAAAAAACAAGCAAGACCGGGATTAGAGTTCCAATCTTCCCTTTCCAAGCATGGCCCCTGGTTACTGGCTGGGTGACCCAGAGAGAGGTAAGAAACCTTGGAGAGCCTCTCTTTTCTTATCTGTGAAATGGGGCTCTAACAGGACCAACCTCAGGGAGCTATGTGGACAGTGAACACTGAGCAACTGTCACCTGTTTCTCCAACTCTAGGCCACACATTTGTCGGGTGAATGAATAAACGACTAGATGAATGGATAATGTAAATGGACTCTTCTTCTCTACTGAGGACAAGTAGCTTTCCTTGCAGGAAATTTAAAAAAAAAAATGAAAGCAATCTCCTTTAAATAGAAACAAAGTGCCGAATGAAACCATTTATCATGCAGAAGAATCGGGCACCGATTTCTCTGTAGTATTCACATTCTAGAAGGATCTTTCCTAAACAAGAGCAGGGCCTGATCCCAGATCCCCCCTCAATGATCTCCCAGGCAATTCAGACCAGGTGGCGATTTGTGATGATCATGCAAGAAACTTTCCAAAAACTGACCCTCGGCTCCAGCAAAAAGCACTGAATTTTGCAGAACCGCTGAGGCGAAGCAATTTCTCATCTGGCGCTGGCCGGCTGGGCGAGTTTCTCAGCCATCGCAGGATGGTCTCTGGAGCGCTCTGCGGAGATGATTGCCCTCCGCTCGATTCTTGAGAGTTAGCAGATGTGAGCGTTATGGGAGAGGGTGACAAGTGGCCTGAGACCTGGAGGAGCCAGAGCAGTCGCAAGGCGAACCGGTTCCTCACTGGCACGAGTCCAGGTCGGCACCACAGGTGCGGTGGTGAATGCAGAAGGAGCTAGAACGATCTGCGTCTCCCAGCACGACCTGAAGCGGCCGCACGGGGTAGGAGGCTGCAGAGAGGTCGTTGCGATCTCCTTTATGTCCCTGTGCCTGGATGCACGTCTGGGCTATTGTGACCCCGTGGAGCAGAACCGCTTAGCTTGGGCTCTGGTGTCAGAGCAACCAGGGAGAAGCCGCAGGCCAACGCTGTGTTGGTGCAGTGTCTCCCAGCGCCCAGCCCTTTGCAAGGACCGGAGTCCAAAGGTTTCCCTGCGATTCCTACAGCGCAGCACAAGTGGCAGGAAGGGAAAGAGGCCAGCAGGGGGCGCCCTTCAAACGCCTCCTGCTCTCCAGTGCAAAACTCAGTCAACCCAGCTGTCATGTTCTGGTCCCACTCACCGTCCCATACCGGAGGACAATCCTCCCGGGCCCTTTCTTCTGGCCCGGTGCCACTGGGACCAAGCACCTGCCACCAACTTCTCCTCCTCACTCTCCAGACCTGCTGAGAGGGTGAGGGGACGGAATGCAGCAAAGCCGTGCTCAGCGACGGTGGTTGTCACTATTCTAATTTGGTACCTGTCTGTCTGGTTCTTTAACCAGAGAACTCCTCTGGTTATCCTCTGAGGACACTTTTTCCCACAAGTATTCGTTTCCTAGGACTGCTGTAACAAATGACAAATGACAGAAATTTATTTTCTAAGTTCTGGAGGCCATAAATATGAAATAAATCCAGATGACAAAGGAGCCTCCATCCCTTTAAAGGCTCTGGGGTCGGTTCCTGCATTCCTCAGCTTGTGGCCCCATCCTTCCAATCTCTGCCTTTATCTCCTTCCATCTTCCCTTGTCTTCTTTTCTGCCTCTTATGGGGATACCTGTCATTGGATTCAGGGCCCATCCTAATTCAAGAGTGACTCACCTCAAGATCCTTACCTGAATTATAGTTGCAAAGATCCTTATTATTCCAGGTAAGTTCACAACCTGAGGTTCCAACATATCTTTGGGGGGCGGTTCAGGAAAAAACCTATTGCTCTACATTTTATAAATTTTCTTTGTTTGTTGTTGCACTGAGCAGAATGTCTGTTTTTTGGACTAAGCACAGCCACTTACTGAATAGGGGCCGGTTTTTCTCCAGTTGCATGTGTGTTCTCAAAGCCAGAAGCTTCCAGGGCAGAACGAAGGCTGCCAGGAGACAGGAGCCACCGTTCCTTCTCATAGCTTGGCTGGGTCTCAATCCTGTGTGCATAAGAAGGCAGCTCCATGTCTGGCATGGGGGTGACTACCTGCTAGGCACGGTGGAGGAGGAAGTCCAAGCCAAAGCTTCAAAGAGTTCACTTTTCCAGAAGCTTCCTTGCAAACCCCATCCACAGAGGTGTTTGTGTCCCTTGGCTGGGAGAGTATGTTTTTCAGGGTCTGCTGCTGCTGCCCTGTGCCCCAGGGGTTCTACTAGAAAGGGAGGACTGGGATGAGTAGCAGCTACAAGCAACAGTCACCTGTAACATAGTCACCTCTAAGAACACTGACACGCATGTCAGAGATGCCCATTTCCTTCCACTATTCTAGGAGACCCACAGTGATGATTTGGAAGGACACACATGCGTGGGTGTCTCGTAATTTTTCTCAACTTCATCCCTTCGCGAAGCCTCCTTTCAGGCCACCAGAGCCTGGACCTGAGGGGACCCTTCATGCGAGTGAGTCCAGAGGGCACCTTCAGGAGCAGCAGCTCGCTGTGAGGCTACCGTGGGAGGCAGCCCCGGAGCTGGGCGATGGGGACTGCTGCCAGGCAGAGCCACCCCAGGAGGACACACAACTCCTCCGCTCTGCCCACGGTGACGTCACATCAGTGCTGTCCCTTGCTGCTGTTCTGAACGCTGGGTCAAGTCAGGAAGGAGAGAATAACAAGAACCATCTGGAAACTTCTCTGCCTCTTTAGATTAGGGCACCCTCTTTGGGATGTATCCACAAGACACTTCTGCTTGGTAAGGATCCGGTGACTGATGGACCAAACCAACAGGCTGCAGGAGGTGAAGGGGTTTTTAGTGCCTGTGTCTTAGTCACATTCTCATCACTAAGACCCATTACCAGACGCACACAGCTTCAATAAAAGAACCTCACTTTGGTTCATGTTTTCCACCCGTTGTCCGCTGGCTCCAAGGCAGGAAGAACGGGATGGGAGGGACTGGCGGAGGATAGCTGCTCACATCACGGCGGCCAGGAAGCAGAAAGCTAAGGGACAAGCCTGGGAGGGAGATATGTTCTTCCAGGCCACGCCCCAGGGGACCCGCCTCTTCCGACCAGACCTTACCTGCTAACAAGTCAGCTGCATCACCCGCATGATTCAGTCACCTTCCAAAAACTCTGCCTATGAATGTGTGAGGCCTTTGGGAAATAGTCTTGATCTAAACCATAAGTCTGAGCATTTTGAGATTGGGAGTGATGCCCTGTGTGGACTCTCCTGCTGATGCATGAGTTCTTTTCACAAGTTCCTCCTGTACCATGTGTGCACCTCTCATGACAGGGTGCTTACTGCCTCGTGGGATAGCCTGCCCTCCTGACCTCACGGGATAGCCTGCCCTCCTGACCTCATGGGATAGCCTGTCCTCCTGACCAACCCTAGCCCAGGGAAGGATCAAAATTCAATATTCAAAGCATCATGTAGTCAAGATACCATGAGTTGAACCGTTGTAAGTCAGGCTCTCTCTCTCTCTCTCCGTCTGTACACCCATTGGTTCTGTTTTTCTGGAGAGTCCTGACTAATTCAGATTGTTTGCCTTTTTTTAGTTGAGTGGTAGACATTCTTCATCTATTCAGCAGATGACGCCCTCACCAGAGAGGTGACTTGCACAAACTTTCAAGCCTTGGAGAAGACGGAAGGCTGGAGGAGCAGTGAGCTAGCAGTGGGTGGGGACTGAAAGAAGCACAGAACACCAAGCAGCACCCCCACCCCCCAAAGGGAGCTTCAGAAGAGCAGCCCATCGTGTTTGTTTATCGTCAATCCCACTGTGCCGGACACTAGGTAGGTGCTCAACAAAAAGTTCTCGTGGGTAAAGATGGGCCGCTAAATGTGGGCGTCGGGTCGGAATGAAAACGGACCCCTCATTTAGCCTGAGGCCGGTGCAGTGATGAGCCAGGCAGGGAAGGAAAGGTGGTCCAAGCCCAAAGCAGTAGAGGCCACGGAATGACAGCAGCATTGGTGGGGCCAGGAATGCTTCCCGGGATGCTGTGGATGGTACAGGAGAAGTTGAGGGAGGAAACCGTGGGCTCCAGCTCCAGCTCCAAACTGCTTTCAGGTTCAGTTCTCATTCTGGTTTCCGTTCACGTCTCACTGGGCAATGACTGGGGCCCAGCAGCTGTGTTCCGGGGTCTCCGTTTCCGCCCCTGTGTGCCAGGGGTCATAAGGATCCTCCTGCCTGAACAACACAGCTGAAGCCGCTGACCTTGAGCCACAAGTCCAGCGCCCAACCCTCAGATGTTTCAGGCACATACAGACCTCCTCCGTCCTCCTGGGAGCAGCATCCCTGGAGCTCAGGGTCCAGGCTGCCTAGGTCACACCTAGCTGGACCAATGCCGGACATGCATGGGCAGAGAGCACCAGGTTCTGTACCACACCTGGAGGGGCCTCCAGGTTTCTCGCTACACCTGGATACTAGCTGCACCTGGTTGACTCTTCCTGGCCTGCTGTCTCAGTGGATCAGGGTTGGGAGCGGGGAGCTCACCTCGGGAAGCCCCTGGTGTCACCTGAGTGACGCAAGCACCTAAGACCCCAAGGTGCTCGGCTGGGTCAGGCACAGAAGGCACTCGGGAACTACTTGTCATGTGAAAGCTGTCACCATCAAAATGGCATTGCTTGTGTCAACCTTCGACAACAAAGGTGGAAGGGTAAGAGGGAAGCGTTCTTCCCCTCAATTGCCTGGAAGTAACAGTCACTGCAGATGCCATAGTGGCCTCCGTGCAGGCCTCCCATGAGATGCACATCCACGCGGACCTCTGCTCAGCAGCTGTCTGGTCAACCTCAGACTGATGTCACCTAGCTATTAGTCATTGTGGCCAAAGGTTTATGTTTCAAAATATCTGATGTAATTCCCCTTGGTTCTGCCTTTAAGACCTTTCCCCGGTCCCCACCGTTTTGGATGCACCCCAGTTTCCTAAGGCACCTGCATCCCCACCACAGTTGTCTGATTCTCACATTGCAAACCTTTTCCCAAATAAAACTGATTTTACTTCAGTTTTTTGTTTTGCTTTGTGCTCTTCTTGATTGACACTTGCATATATGAATAAATGGTTTCTTGTTTGTTGGTTTTTGAGATAGGGCCTTGCTATGTGGCCCAGGCTGGCCTCAAACTTTCAGGAAATCCTTCTGCCTCAGCCTCTTGAGTGCTGGAATTACAGGCTTGCACCACCACACCTGGTTAGATTTCTTGCTTTTCTTTTTAGTATGGTTTTGAGCAAGTCACTGAATCCTACTTTTTTTCCTCTGTGTAAAGGAGACTGTCTTTTTCTTGAATGGAGAAGAAGAAAAGACGTGGAGTGTCTTTTGTTGCCACTGGGTTGGATTTGCGGCTCTTCCTCCCAGCCCCAGCTCCCTCCTGCCTGCTCCCAGCCTGGCTCAGGCAGCAGTGGTAGAGCCTTTGAAACTCCTCTAGCCCCGCAGGGAAGGGGAGGGAGGACCAGAGGGGGTGCAGAGGGGGGCAAGGAAGGTTTCCCCGGTGGCTGGTTGGGAGGCTGGGGGGTGCTGGAGGAGTCTCAGGGCAGGGAGGGCCACCGCCTGAGTGCTTCATTCCTACTGAGTTAGCAGACCCTGATGGCATCCTGGCAAGACGAAAAGAAATGGAGTGGAATAAAAGACCATGTCTTAGTGTGTTCCAGCTACAACCACAAAATGCTTTAGCCTGGGTAATAAAGAGCAGAGCAGAGATTTATTTACAGCAGCAGACTTTTATAAACAACCTAAATTTATTGCTTACAGTTCTGGAGGCTGTGAAATCCAAGGTCAAGATGTCCTCAGCTCTTGTATCTATGAGAGCAGCTTCCTATTCCGTTGCTGCGTCCTTACATAGTGAAACGGGACAAGCAACCTGTCTTAGTTACTTTTCTCTTGTTGCTGAAACAAGATACCTGACATCCAAAGTTAAAGGAGGAAAAGTTTATTTAGCTTACAGTTTATAGAGGTTTCAGTCCATAATCAGCAGGCTCCAAGGCAGGGTGGTATGGCAGAGGGGCAACCATTCATGGCCGAGAAAGGCAGCAAAGCAACCAGAGCAAAAGGGTGTTGGGGGACCAGCCTGTTTCCCTCCCTTATATTGTATGCAGGCTATCTGCCCTAGGGCGGGTGTAGCACTCACACCCCCAATCTCAGCACTAGACAATGAGCCAGTCACAGACTCTAGAGTCAGCCGCTTCTGAAAAGTCCACTCCCCTTGGCTGAATGAGGCTTTGGGGGGACATCCAGACACAAACCATAGCACAACCTCCCTGTGCTTCTCTTGTAAGGATACACACCCCACTTGTGAGGGTGGAACACTTACGATCTAATCACCCCCCAAGGTCCTACCCCTTCATACTCTGCAGATTTCAATGTATGAATTTTGGAGAACACAAGCATTCAGACCACAACAGCGTTAGTACCAAGCACCTGCACAGAGGAGGTGCTCAGAAGAAGAAGAGGCAGATTTGGAAGCCAGCTCCATCCAGCCCCAGCACACTCAAATTCTCCAAGCCTGGGGCTAGAAGGAAAAGTCCCAGCCTGAACTGTTCCTGGGTCTTCTTGGTCAGAGACTCTGCTCCTTCGCTCTGATGCCCAGACCCTCCTGCCCCCACCTCCCTGAAGCCTTGCCTGGCTCAGGGACATCAGCTCGCCCAGTTGTCATTCACCACTCGGCCACTGGGTTGGATTTGCTGCTCTTCCTCCCAGCTCCAGCTCCCTCCTGCCTGCTCCCAGCCTGGCTCAGGCAGCAGTGGTAAAGCCTTTGAGACTTCTCTAGTCCAGCAGGGAAGGGGAGGGAGGACCAGAGGGGGTGCAGAGGGTGGCAAGGAAGGTTTCCCGGGTGGCTGGTTGGGAGGCTGGGGGATGCTGGAGGAGTCTCAGGGCAGGGAGGGCCACCGCCTGAGTGCCTCATTCCTACTGAGTTAGCAGACCAAGATGGCACCCTGGCAAGGGTGGGAGAAGCCCTGCTGTACTCTGTGGCCTCAAATGAATCGTTGGAGACGCAGGGCCTCCTGGCATACAAACATTTGTGCCAGGCCGTGGGACCTCACACGAAACCCCGTAGAGCAGAGTAGAATGCAACCCACAGAGGGCAAAGGGCCAAGGTGAAGCCGGGCGGGTGGGAGACTGGCTGTTCCTGCAGCCAGGAAGGCTGCACTCCAAGAGCACAGTGACCTGATGCACGTTTTGGAAAGTTGGGGAAGGAGCGGGAAGGCCAGGCGACAGGCTGGGAGCCCACAGTGGTGGTTCAGGGACTTCCGGAGTGGCTGACACGAGCATCTCTCAGCGACTTCCGGGAGGAGCCAGGCCACGCACCTGGGTAGGAGGTCGGAGGAGGGGCGCGGGGAAGGACGGGGGTCCACGTGGTGCTCACTTGTCACAGCACCTCCCCAGCCACACTGCTGAGCTCCGCTCGCTGTCACCCAGCGAGGCGACAGGATGGGGCGAAGCCTCTGGGCTCCCTGTCAAGAAGCGCACATTGCACTCCAGCTCTGCCTCGCTGGCCACGTATCCCCAAGAGTCTTGGTTTTCCTGCCTGCAAAGCGAGCTGTGCCTGTCACCAAACTCCTTTTGTTAATTAGCCCGTGTTTGCAGTACATAATGATCGCAAATACCATGGGGAGCCCATAGGCGGACGTAGCACATCTTTACCTTGCTTCTCTTTTGTTTTTAAGCTGTCGCTCTTCCCCTCCCTCCCTGCTCCTTCCAGCTCGTGGTCCCTGCTTCCTGTTGTGTCCAGCTTGGGGGAGGGGGTCTCTTGGGGGGAGCTAGGAGTCCCCCCAAATGACCCTCCACCTCTCCATAGGCCCTTGCCCTCCCTCTGGCGGAGAATGGAGAAGTGGGGCTCTTAGCTGGAAATGGGGGAGTCAAGGCCAATACAGTGCAGAGTGAAAGTTTATTTGAAGTGTAACAAATGCATTAGAAGCGGAAGAGCTACCTGAACAGCAGAGCGAGCTGCAGGATGGAGGCATGTGCTGGGGATGCCCGGCGAGGGGGAGATGTTTTGTTGACTGCTTTGGGCTGGGTCAGTCAGGGTCTTCATCTTTGTTTCTGGGAAGGGGACCAGGTCAGCATGAAGCAAATGTAACACTTTCATAAAGCACACAGTAGGGTACTTTTTTTCAAGCCCATGGTACACGATAAGCATGTGATGATCCTCTAATCATCAGCCACAGGTAAGCTGCAATGATTTTACAATGTTAATCAACTGTGTTTTATACCCTGGGCTTGTTTTAACGTCCGGCTAATCTTCCCCTACATTCCCCCATCTCACTGGATCATCCTACTTCCATGGGATGGAGGACAGGGCGAGGTTGCCCTGCCTGCCTCTTGCTGGCTCGGGGTGACGCGAAGTGCAGGTGGTGCTGGTCCAGGTGGGGTGATCCAGGTGGCTGCCATAGGAGGAGAATGGTAGCTGCGCGGGTTTTATCTGTAGGGTCACCTGCATTTTGCTAGTATTGATGCTGTACAGACACACAGTGTTTGCTGTGACGCAGAGGCTGTGTCTCCTCTACTTCATAAAGGGCCTAGCCCCATATTTAACCCTGGCCTGAGTTTTGTACGTTCCTCTAATCTGCTCCTACATCCCAGTGTGCAAAATCCCTATTTTCATCATTTTTCTCCTTCAATTCTTTTTGTTATCCCCTTTCCCTTCCCTTCTCTTGTTCCCTATCAGTTTGAAAAAGATCTGTTTACTTCCTCTTTATCTATCTTCTCTTTTGCTGTCTGTCTGTCTGCCTATCTAAAACAGGATATTTAAGTTTGAGTGTCTGACTTATTTCACTTAATATTATGACCTCGTTTTATCCATTTGAATATGAATGCCTCAAGTTTATCTTTCTTTGTGGCTGAGTAGGACTCCGTTGTCTATACCACATTTTCTTTAACCATTCATCTCTTGGTGGGGAGAGAGACCATCTCCAAGAGCTAGCTGTTATGAAATGTGCTGCTATAAACATGGGTGTGTGTATATCATTGCAATAGGATATTTTTAACTCTTTCAGGAAAAATAGCTAGGAGGGGAATAGCTGGATAAAAGGAATTTCTAGTTTTGGTTTTTTGAGGACTCTCCACACTAGTTTCCACAGTGGTTGTGCTAGTTTACACTCTCACCAACAAGGTAGAAGTGTTCCTTTTCCCCCATGTCCTCTCCAGCATTTGTTATTATTGGTTTTCTTGGTAATGGCCATTCTTTTTGGAGTAAGATGGGTCTCAGTGTTGTCTTAATTTGCATTTCTCTGACAACCAGTGATGTGGAGCCTTTTTCCTGTATTTATTAGCCATTTATACCTTTTCTGAGACGTGTCTATTCACTTCAGTTGCACATTTTTGACTGGGTCTTTTATTTTGGAGGGGAGTCTAGTTTTTTTAAAGTTCTTTATATATTTAAACGTCTGTTGTCCAACTCTTGTAAGAGAAGGAATTGAGATGAAGGGTTGAACAGAACTCCCATTCCCCCAGTAGCTCTTGCTGTGTCCTGGGCCAGCGAACAGAGGCACAGGTGACAAAGGGACACCAGCCTTGCAGGAGAAGCTGTGGCCTCTCCGTGCTGCCCTGAAGCCAAAGTCCTGGGTCCCTGGAGATCTCAGAGGCCCTTGCTGCCCAGAACCTTTCTGTGTTGGGTGAGATGGGAGGCGCACAAGCTGCTGCAGGCCTACTGGTGAGGCCCGCTGTCCCCGCGGTCCCGTTAGGCCCTGCTGGGGTCCTGCATGGCTTTGGTTCCCGGGTTTCAGGAGGGGAAGGAGCCCAGGGCTCTTCCAGCGCCCAGAGGGCACCTCCCCCAGCAGGCCGCCCTCTTCCTCCTCCTCTCCTGACTGTGGTGTAATGGTGTCCAAAGTTGTCCCCCACCCTAGACTCTCATGAAAACCTGAGTGTAAACGGGTCCTGACAGGTGCCTGAAGCACGTGGGCTCACACAGGCCTCACACCTGCCTGCATGCTTTTGCACACTTCCAGGCCACGCCCATTCCCAGTGTGAAGCCACGCCCACTTCCAATAGGCAGCTGCCTGGTTGCCCCCCGCCCCGCCGGAGCCTGGGACTGCTTGCTCTGCCTGGCTGCCAGTGGGAAGGTGGTCTGCGCACCCGTCTCGCCGAGCACAGGGGAAGGGGCTGGAGTGAGCCCAAGTGTGGCTGAGGGAGAAACGTGGGGTGCCTGCACCCACCCAGGGATCTCTGCCTCACACACTCCCAAGGCCGCCCTGCACGGGCCCCATGTTTGCCCCCCAGCTCTGGCCCCAGGTCTCATTTCCACAGCTGCCCTCCTCATTTCTGTAGGTGGGCGTGATCCCTCCTCCTGGCCACTGTGACTGATTCAGGGAGGGACACAGGCCCTGCAGGCAACTCCTCCGTTTTCAGTTCTGTTCCTCCTCCCCTTGCATGCTGTGTGACCTTGGGCAAACATTTAAATTCTCTGTGCCTCAGATTTCTCATCTACACAAGGCGGACTATGACCCATACTACACCGGACGGTTGTATTGATGGAACCCTGTAAAGGGCTCAGCATAGAGCAAGCGCTCAATAAACATTGGCTGCTGCTGTTAATGGAATGGAGTCTGGGCCTCCGGACAGACGGTAAAGAGCAGCTCTCTCGTGCTGAGCTTGCTGCTGATACACCTTGTGCCTCTGGGACATCGCTTGGTTGGTATGGCTTGAGTGCCCTCATCCAGCTATTCCTGAAGCCAACTATTTGAGCACATAAGCCAACCCAGCCTTTTAATCCTTCCCCTTTGGCTCAGGTTACTTTGACCTGGGTTTCTGTCATCTGTAACAAAAGGACTCTTAATGGGCATCCGCCCATAGACTTGCATTCAAATGCCACCAAGCTGTGAGGCCCTGGACACCATCTGTGAAATAGGAGTTCCTTCACCTCTAAGGACAAAAAGGAGCAAGCCATGGGGAATGCCTCATGTGACAGCTGTCAAGGAGGTGCTGAGGAAACCCCCTTTCTGTCACAGCTGTTCCGTTTAAATTCAGCTCCCACCACCTGCCGGGGTGTCTGGAAAGCCACGTCCCCGGGCCTGCCCCACCCCCACCCCTGCACAGGCAGAACCCAGTTGGTACAGCCTTTATTGTTTCTCCAGCATTTTCCAGAAGAATAGTGTCACTTGAGGGCCGCAGGGGACAGGGGGAGTAAAAAATAACATAAACAAACTGAACAGAAACACGGGAGGGCGGCGAGAGGGGTTGAGACGGGGCTTCCGGGGCAGAGAGGTGGGGGCGTGTGGGGCCATCAGCGCCGCTTAGCTTTCAGCCACCAGAACGGAGAATTCTGCAGAAGACAAGGACAAAGGTGAATGGTCACAGAGGGACAGCGAAGGGACACTGTCCAGGCTGCAGGGCAGGGCACAGCACCATGCTTCCCTCTTGCATCAGCCCATCTGGAGCGAAGTGGGACCAAGTGAACGATACAGGAATGACTGAGTGGATGGGGTTTACCTGATCATGATGCTGTCACACACGAGTTTGTTATCAATGCTCATTACCATAAAGAAAGAACTGGTGATGACCGCGGCCTGGGTCGCTAAGGACCCCCGCCAGGCACTATTCCAAACACTTTATGCACATTCAACTCAACGATCATCGCATCATTTCTCTTTAGGTCTGTTCTGGAGGGGGAAACTGAGGCTTGGGATCAGCAATTTTTCTGCACTTCTCTGCTGTTTTTTCACTCCAGGAGATGGTAAGACAAGCAGTTCGCCACTAGGCACCACTCTGTCTCTGAGATGCCGTATCCTGCGCCTGCCGGGGCATGCAATCTTAGGTGAATCCCCACTGCCTCTAGAAAACAGTGTTAGGAGGTGGGGAGGGCTTAAGGTGGGGATGCAGACCGGGGTTCCAAGCCTCGGTAGGCCTTATTTGCTGGAAAATGCATTTCTCTGAGATCTGTTCCTTCGCCCACCAGCGGAGTGAGGAATTGGGCCGCAAGAACTCCTGGTGAGCGACAGATGAGAAACTAGGTGTGAAATGGCATCAAAAAGACCATAAAAAGTACCCGGGACCCCCTCATCTGGAACATATAAGTAAAACTTACCGATCTAATTCCATACCTTTTCTCGTGGTTACATAAAATGGTATCAGGGGAATCAGGGGAAGGGGCTAGGGGATCCCCCACTACCGCCACAATTCTTGTGTAGTCTAAAATTGTTTCAAATTTAAAAGTCAAAAACCAGAAAACAAGTGACAGCAGCTACATCACGGAAACAGCTTGGCTGTAGGCCCAGCAGGTGAAGGGACAGCCCCAGGGGCCCTGGCCTTTCTGGGGTTTGGTATGGGGTATAGACACCAGCACCCCCTGTCCCTAGGCTGCTCTGGGACAGGAAAGATGGATGACCTGGATGTGGAGGTCTAGGAACTCAAGCTGGGGGCCAGCAAGGGTCCACCCCCTGGGAATGTTCCAACCCCAAGGCTCTTGGGCTGGGTGGTAACCCCGTGGCTGGGAGGGAACCCCAAAATAACAAAACACCAGGGAGTCTCAGAGGATCCCCCGTAAGCCAGGCATCAGAGGACTTGTCTTCTCAGCCCTGGGGCCCTGGGAGCTTACAGGACCCGGAAGGATCTGTGGCTCTGTGAGACGTCTTTTATCCTTAGAACCCTCATTGATACTGTTCATCTCCGAAGTTAGTAACTAGCGCTTATTGACGGTCTACAGGGGCAATGTTTTGTGTAACTATCATTTTGAATTCCCACAGCTAGCCCAAGGGAAACACACATTTGACTGCATTTTACAGATGGGGAAACTGAGGCCCTAAGAGTGAAGTCATTTGGCCATTGTTATAACCGCAGATGCAATTCAAGCTACATGTACTCGTGGGCATCCTTCCTTACCCCAGAGTTTTCTGACCTACTTTGACCTGGGTATAGAGTGACACATGTCCCAGCTCAAATATCGCCACTGCCACGGCTCTGTCACATTAGCCCTTTTTTATTTGCTTCATGGTACTTAGCACACTCTGAAATGATCTCATTTATGTACTTACTTATTTTTGTCAGTCTCCCCCTCCCACTAGAATGCAAACTCTAGGGGGGCCAGGGAACCCTTCTGTCTGCTCATCCCTCTCCCCAACAGGCAGACTGTCTGGGCCCCCTGGGAGGGAGGGCGATGGCCCTTGAGTCCTTAGGCTTCAGCAAGCGCTGACTTACTGCGTGCAACCCTCAGACAGTTCCGGGAGGTAAGCGGGATGATTCCCATTTGGTAGATGGGGAAGAGGGGACAGCTCTCCTTGAGCCCAGAGAGGCTGCTCCTGGCAGTGGTTGCAGCCCAGCTCCTGTGCAGTGAGAGCCCTGTCCACCCTGCCACTTACTCTGGCAAACTGGCCAGAGCTGCCCTCGCTTGTCCCGGGTTGCTGAGCTGTGTGATTCTCCTTGGAATCGGGACTCTCAGACTGCGCCTCAGGAGAAAGTCCCTCTGGGCCACACTGGGCGGGACCTGGTGCAGCTGGCGTGAGGAAGACCGAGGGACAATGACAAGGACTCTGAACAGTAGCAAGCCAGGCATTCTGGAGCCTGACTGTGGGAGGTATGTGGGGCTTGGGGGGCCCTTTCGGGTCCCTGAATCAGTCCCTCTGCTCACCCTCGGATCTGCTTTGAAGCAGCTGGGAGGTCACAATAGTCACGCATGGTCTGGCCCTTGCGGGGGCACAGGATTCTAATTTTATTCCCTCAGAACCTTGCCCGGGGCCTTTGTAGAGAAACTGAGGGCAGGGGCCACTCTTCATCCCTTTCCTGTCAGCCTCAGGGCAAAACTCTTAGGAACCTGCCAATTAACTAACAGCTGCCCTAGCAAAAGGTCTCCTCTAAAATGCACAGGTCTCACCTTCAAGAAAAACAAATGACCAAACAAAGATCGGCAAAGTCTAGGGTAAAGTCTAGGTCGGCAGACTTGGCACAGACCCCGGGTGGGTTCTGTTCTGGGTTCTGCCACCTGCCAGCCCTCCTGGACAAGTCACCTCACCCTTCTAGGTCTTGTTTTTCTCCTCTGTGAGGTGTCTGTTCCCAAGAATGCCCCACCAGCTCCTACATAGGTTTGGTGGAACCCAGTTGTGGTGGGGGGCAACTCCCATTTCTCGCTTCTGTGACCTTTGACTGCCGAAATTTGACTAGATACTCATTGTGTCTGCTGGTCCCTCGTCACTGCAGCTCATGATAAGACCTACTTCCTGGGGCTGCGCAGCGGGCCTGCACTAAATCTCTTGATCACAGACCTGACATTCAGCAGGCACTCAGCTCCTGGTAGCTGCTGTAATCCACACACTTCTATCCCTCAAGTCACCTTGAAACCAAATCCGAAACACACCCAGCCCCTTTGTGGAATGGAAAGGATGACTCTGTATTTTTCTTAGCCTTGCTGCTGCTCCTGGGGCTATTGTTTGTCTCTACCGCTCCCCACCATTTCCTGTCTCCACCTGCCACCTTCCTACCTCCTGCTAGCAAGCCCAGAGCAGGTCTCAGTCTTATCCCATCACTACCTGACTAGGTGGCCGTGGTCACTCATGTGCCTCTCTGGGCCTCAGCATTCTCATCTGTAAAGGGGGTTCTCATCTGTAAAGTGTAAATGAAGCCTGCTTGCACAGCTATGGGAGAGCAGATGAGAAAATGCAAATGGATCCTGGCACATGGCTTATAAATGTTCATTTTATCTCCTTGGATCTCAGTATGACTGACTCGAGTTGGGTCTTTGAAATAATAACCATAACAATTCTGCAGGTAAGGACACAGAACTAAACACAGGACATGGATAACCCACAGACTAGGTACAAGTTTCTCTCACAAGCTATCGATCTGAGTTGGAGTCCATCTCCACCATGCCCATCTGTGCTGAAGCTCATCTCGGACCCTCAGTTTCCTCATCTGTAAAATGGGACTCCTGAGCACATCTCCTCATACCCAGAGTGATGGTATGATGTGGGCATGTGGGAAGATGGGTGAGAAGTGCCTAGCACGGGGCATGACACATGGGGCATTTAAATCCATTGTTGCTGTCTAGGCCTGTCTGGGAGTGTTCCTCTGGAGGGATCCAGAATATTCTTCTCTTGCAAGACGTGCATACTGAGACACTACTTTTGCAATCAGAAGCCTTCCCGAGGTGCCCTGGGGCCCGCTCACCATCTCTTCCTTGTCCAATCAGAAGGAGATGGAGAAGCTGGGGGGAGGGAGGGAATGGACTGGGATGGGCTGAATTTGTCCTTTCTCCTAGGAAACCAAAATTAGCCTAATTAGGTCTGCCCCGGCCGGGGTGCTGTGGGGATTGGACAAATTTAGAAGCTATTGACAGGTGAGACCGGTACACGCTGATAGCCCCAAGTGAAACTGAGACCCTTTGAGTCAGCGTCTGGAAGCCGCGCTCCTCTCCTCCGGTGAGGAGCAGGAGGAAGGGCCGGGCTCCTGGTTTATCGCCTGCCTCTAAATAGCTCCCAGGCTCGGTTTCTTATAAATTCGTAGTGCAGACAAGGATCACTTTCCCGGCCTGCAGGGTCATGTGGGGTCAGGCCAGGCAGCCACAAGGAGGCGGCATACACGGTTCTGGGGGCTCGCTCGGTGCCAGGTGCTTGGGATGTGTTATCCCATCTCTTCCCTGGCTTTCTTGCCCCCATTTCACTTACAGGGAAACTGAGGCTGAGCCACTCTGCCGGGAAGATTCTATCTCCAACATGGCTCATGCCCAGCTGTGTCTCTTTCTCAAAGATGGAGAGCAATGGGCCTGCGTCCCAGCTCAAGCTGCAGTTCTCAGACACAGAGGACAGGGACACACGCCTTCTTCCACTCCAACTGCTGCTCCATTTTCCAGGAGGCCGGTTACGTAAGCCGCGCTGCTTCCTCTCTCCTGCTCTATCTTATCTAGTGCAGCAGAAGGCCGGAGCTGGGGAAAGTGCACCCGGGAATAGAGAGGAGCAGATTGCAAGCACGGGAACCATTTATAACCCAAAGACTCAGCTCAGCTCGCAGGGGTGGGGGTGCACGCAGGAGCTCCAGGTCCCACTCAGTCAGGGCTGCGCTCTGTGACTTTGGCACTTAGCATTCACCGGGCCTCAGTGTCCACACCCCTCAGTGGGCATCGCTGCCTCTGTCCCCTAGACCTCCTCGGGCTGCTGCGGGGGCACACAGACAGACGACAAAACGCCGTCTGCCTCAGGACCTGGTCATTAGGGCTGTGCCCAGGCCCTGACGCGTACATCCTGCCCCGCTTGGAAATCAAATCCCGAAGGAGCTGGAGCCTGGGATTGCAGGGAGGGGGAGCGGAGGGGTCTCCCTTCCTCCTTCTCACTTCTTTCTTGGCCTCGATCTCATTTCTGTTGAAGCTGGGATTCCACAGCTTCCAAAAGGAGCTGAGGAGGCGCCGGAACAAAAGCATCCACATAAGCGAAGGGGAAAGGAATCACTCCCATCACTTAATTCCAGCAGCTCCACAGCCAGGTGGGTATTTTTATCCTCACATTACGGAAGCAGGATGGGTGCCCCAAGGGAGGTGAAGCCTGGTACCTTGGCAGGGCTGGCACCCTCGGTGGGTGGTCCTATCTTCTATCCATCCCGGTGCGCACCGTGCCCAAGGGCGTCCCCCACACTCTACCTCCCCTGCTCAATAGGCTACTGAAGGATAAAGGAGAACAGATCTCGCCAGAAGGGAGCCGAAAAGGCAGATGCCTTCAGGCACGTGAGTGGTGCCACGGTCAGGCAATAATTATGACTAACAATTTTCTGGTTAAGGCAGCAAAATGCAGAAGACAGGCTCTTGACTTGGAAAAGGCTTAAAGCTTTTTAAGCGGGTCTGTCTCTGGGACTGGTGGCGGGAAAACGGACTGTGAGCCCCTTTTGCACGTGTGTACTTGTACACGTGGCCTGTGGAGCTCATTTAGAGCCGTATGAGCCCCACTGCTTCACAGCAAGTGGCCCTGCCCTGCTGGGCCTCTGCTTCCTCCGAAGATGGCTTGTGGTGCTCTTGTGAGGCTTGCACAAGCCAGAAGTACAGCTGTGAGATTGAAACAGCCTCGGGCAGTCTGTACGTCCCTTGGGTGCGGCCACTGAGCTTAAGAGCTCGGCTGCGGAAACGTGCAGAGGGTCCCGATAGGACCACCGAGTTTTGGGAGTGACTCTGCTATTTAACAGTCCTGAGCATGTTATTTAACCTCTCTGTGCCTCAGTTTCCTCCCTTACAAAATGAGGACAGTGATGGTTCATAGTTCCCAGGATTGTGGGAGGGTAGTGGTTCTCAAAACGTGGTTTCGGGGCTGGGGATTTAGCTCAGCGGCAAAGCGCCTGCCTGGCAAGGGCAAGGTCGTGAGTTCGGTTCCCGGTACCGAAGGAAAAAAAAAAGGGTTTCCCCAGATCATCAGCACCATCAGGTGACTCGTTAGAAATGCAAACTCCCCGGCCGCTCCTAAGCAATCGGAGACACTGGAGGGCGTGCAAGCCACTGGCTACGGAGCACGTCTGCCCTCTGCAGTGACAGCCAGGCCCTTGGGTTCTTTCCATCTCTTTCCCACTTCTCTCTCCTTTTTCTGCCTTAAACCCTCCCTTAGCTGGCTTGAACCAGCCTTTCAGGGTGGCTGCTGAGAACCAATCGATCACATCTATAAAAGCCTTTGAGCTTCCTGGAAATCATCACCTCAGAGACAAGAAAGTAAAGACTTATTATTAGAGCTTTGTCTTCCCTCTCTCCCTGAAACCTGGGATTTTAAAGAACCTGGGAAATGATCACTCGCCTTAGAGAGACAAACAGAACTGGGAACAAAGGCAAAAGCAGTTCTGGGCTGCCCCCGGGTCTCAGGTCTCCAGCCTTCACCTGCAGGTAGCCTCTTTCTGTATGCAAGATTCGTGCTTCCTCCTCCCTGAACCCCGAACAAACACATTCATTCATTCAGTTGTTCAGTCAACAAACACTTCTTGTTCTGCTACGTGGCAGGCCCTGTTCTAAAGGCTGTGGACAGAACAACAACAACAAACTAACAACCCACGTCCCTGTCCTGTGGCACTGACATCCTAACAGGGGAGAGAAGCAAGTGAGTGACAAGCTCATGGTGGACGCCACTCATGTTTGTGTGAATTTGTGAAGCAGGCAGCACAGCTTTGGGGCCGGACCAACCTGAACTTGGATCTTGACCTTTTCTTTCTCTAGCCATGGGATTTAGGCAAACAGCCTCTCTGAGCCTCAGTGGTCCCATCTATAAAATGGGAATAGTAACAGCATCCACGTCAAGGATGGCTAGAGGGTTAATTCGTAAAGCGCTAAGCACGGTGCCTGGCACCCACTCAGTGCTCCATGAGGGTAGATGTTACAGCTACCAGTGCTGAAGACCATGCAGCTGAGCCCAAGTCCTCACTCATGCGTAGGATTCACTCTGTTGCAAGATGGAAGCCCAGAGCTGGAAGGGACATGGATTGGTTAGAGCTCTGACCCCAGGTTTGAAGATCAGACACCCAAAGGCTGGGGAGGGGCTCTGTGACGTGCAGCTGAGAGTGTCCTCAGGCTGGTGGGTGAGGCTCAGACCCTCTGCCTGCCCAGGGAGCCATAGCAAGGCAGAGCACAGGGAAGCGGACTGCTGGTGTCCCCCGAGGGCTCCGCCTGTGGGGTGTCACCACGCCCACGCTTCCTGTGTGTGGGCATGGAAGCGGCCGGGATGTCTGCATCTCCCGTCCCGGAAGCAGGAAGTACGGGCTGACCCGGGCTGCTCACCTGCTTCATCTTTTGAGCTGGCCTCTGTGTTCCCAGAGCTCAGTGCATCGGCACAGGTGGCCTGGACCTGGACTGCGTGGTCACACAGACCCGGTTGGATCCTGGCTCTCACACTTGCTGGCTGTGTGACCTTGGACTTCTGAGCTCCTTGCCTGCCTCGTACCTAGGTCCTCTGCCATTCCCGGGTGAAATAAAGTGACACTTTCACAAAGCCCAGCACTGGCCTGGGGGGAATTCTCCATGCCTAGCGCTGCTTCTCTTCTCTCCAAGCTGCCATTCTTCCTGCCCCTTGCTGAACCTGCCCTCCCCGTCCCTGCCTAGAGCCTCTGCTGATGTCAGCACCTTCCCCGGGCCTCTCTGCACCTCTTCCAGCACGTGGCACGGCGGTCTCCTGTCTCCAGTCTGTCAGCACCCATCGCCTGTGCTCTCTGCTCTGCCTGGCACAGACTGAACATCCCTAGTCCAAAAAATCTGAAATCGGGTACTTCTGGAGTGCCAAAATAGTACTACACAAATATTTCAAAATCTGAAAAACTCTAAAGCCCGACACACTTCTGGTCCCATTTCAGTGAAGGGGCACTAAGCCTGGAGTACCATTTGTAGCACTGCACACAATGTGTAGATAGGACAAAAATAGCATCGCAGCTGCTGTTGGTTGAGCATTGACTACATGTTGGACACTGCGCTCAACGCCTGCGTGTCATCGGGGCAGTTTACACATGAGGAAGGAGGGGCTCTGGGTTATAGAGCCACACAGCCAGGACTGGGACTGACCTAAGTTGGGCTTAGAGCCCTCATCTTTGCCTTCCCCGGTGCTAGGCACTGAGTTGCAAAACTCTCAGCTGCAAGTCACACAAAACTTTACACATTAACCTTCTAGCCATCCTCGAAGTGGATGCTGTTACTATTCCCATTTTATAGATGGGACCACTGAGGCCCAGAAAGGCTGATGTTTGCTTAAATCCCATGGCTAGAGAGAGAAAAGGTCAAGATCCAAGTTCAGGAAATGTCTCCTGGGTCTGTTGGAAGAGTTTAGTTGGCTCTTTAAGACCCAGTTATGGCAGGGAGGGAGACAGGGAACCAGGCCAGAGGCTGTCCTGTTTTTTCTTTATCACTTAGGTTGTCTGTGAGCAACCAGCCATGGAGACCCTGTCTAGAAGTCCTGAGCTGTGGCCAATTGGCTGCAAATAAAAATAGGAGCCCTATCCCACAGCCCAGGCTGGCGTCATAGAGGGACCCAGGGCTTGCTGTGGACCTGCGAGGATGGGGTGTGGGGAAGCAGCTGCCACTCCCCCAGGTCACCAAGAGCAGCCAAGCTACCGATGCTCACCAGCACCCTCTCTGTTCCAGCCCCTTGGAAACCACCTCCCTCCTTGCCAGGCGATACAAGCAGCCGGGCCAGGTGGCAGGGACACTCCCTACACCTCACCGGGCTAGAGATTCTCCATTCTTGTTTCTGGCAAAGCAACCTTTCATAAACTTGCACCCACTTTCAGGATCCTTATACTTTGCCCAAAGCAGTTTGTGTCTGCAGCTGTAACAAGTGCAAGCAAGCAATAGAACAAGCATGTGCATCCCATGTGCCAGCCAAGGGGTCCCAGATAATGGATCATGTTCAAGGTCACAGCTGGAGCTTCCAGAGAAGGAAGCAGGGCCTGGGGGTCTGGGCTTTGTATGAACCCAGCAGGTGTTGAATAAGTCCCCAGTTTGTGTCAGGTACTGCTTAATGGTGGGGGTGAAAGGACGTATGCAATCTAGTCCCGATGTCATTTTGATTTAACCAGCAGACACACAGGGAGCCCTCGCTCTGTGGTGCATCTGTTCTAAGCACACATCTAATCCTCATGATAACCCTATGGGATAAGAAGTATCATTACCACAGTCGAGAGATGGGAAGGCGGAGGCCCAGAGCAGTTACGCAACTTCCTCAAGGTCATGTGGCTAGAAAGGCTGGGGTCTGAACCCCAAGACAGCTACATACAGTCTTCTCTCAAGTTGCCAGAAAGGCCCAGGATGGAGTACATAGTGACAGAACAGGCTGTAAAGATATACGTGGGCCTGGTTCTAAATCCCTGGCCCCCCGCCATGTCCTGGCTCCCTGAACTACGCTAAGCACTTTCAGCATCCGTGTCTGTAAGACGCATGATGTTAAGACAGACATCAGTGACAACCCCAGGATGCGTCCCACAAATGGCAGGTAGGACCAGATGGACAAGGACGTGGGATGAAGGACTGCTAGCTCCGCCCCTGTGCTCACTAAGAGCAAAGTTTGTGAAGCAAACCTCCTAATTCCCAGCGGGCTCCTGGCTGGTTGCTTTTCTTGGCCCTCCTACAGGACTGGGATGGACTATTTGAGTGACACCAAAACCTATCTTGAGACTCGAGGTTACAGCACACCAGGATGAGATGCTGAGGAGGGAGAGAGATAAGGAATTTCCATCCCTGATACAGGATACTGAGAGCCAGAGTGGCCTTGGGGATCGCTGGCCTCATCTCCTAGGGTTACAGACGGGAGCCTTGGGCTCAGAGAAGGAGAAAGACGACCCAAGGTCACACAGCTGGGATAGGCAGAGCCTGGACCAGAACCTAGGTGAAGTGCAGAGAAAATCCCAAGTTCTCCTTGACCCCCCCTACTCAGCAGGGGAACAAAGAAAGAAAAATAAAAGAATCCATTCTTCCTGGGTTGTTCAAATTTAGAAAAATATAGCACTGTTGGTATTTTTTTCCCTTTTGCCTGGCTATATGGCACAACTCTCCGACCCCGCCTTTCCTATCCTAACCTCCCCTTCCTTGTGACAGACATAACTGGACTTCCAGCATCCAAGCATCCCAGCACCCACACCGCCCGGAGCCCGGGTCACGGCACCCACCGTCAACCCCGATTTTGCCGTCCCCATCCTTGTCTCCAGCGGCCAGCAGCGTCTTGGTTTCTTTAGCAGACAAGTCTCTGGCATCTGCGGAGAAGCCCTTTAGGATGAATCTGGGGGAGGAAAGGGAGGAAGCGGGAGAGGTAGTCAGGCCAAGGTCACCTTGCAGGAGCATCGTGTGGATGGCGGGCTGGCATCTGCGTGTAGAAGGGGCAGCCGGGACAGGCAGCGAGCAGCGGGCATGTGTACAGCTGGGCTGGCCAGGTAGCCTGGTCTGCATGCGTGAGGAAAGGACAAGCTGTCTTCCGAGGAGGGACCACCTCACTTCAGGGAGCGCGCCTGCGGGTGTTTATTTACTCAACAAATGCCCACTAAATGTCTTCTGTATGCCCAGGCTATGCTGGGGGCTGGGGACACTGTGGTGATCTCAGAAAGCCACGTGCATAAGAGGGCTGGAGGTCACGTATCGCAGAGCACCCGCACGCAGTGATGGGTACTCTGATAGCAGAAGCTGAGGGCGCTCAGAGGAGAGTGGGGGAGGCCTCCTGGAGAAGGTGACAGGGAGGAGTTGGCCCACATGTGTGTGTGTATGTGTGTGTGCTTGCACACACGCATGTGTTTGTGTGTGCTCGTGGTGTGGGGCCGATAGGAGGAGGTTCCAGGCAGAGACAGGAAAGGTGGGAGAGGCTCTTACTTAGAAGGGCTCTCTCCATATCCTTCTCTGTCTCTTTTTGACAAATTCGAAGGCAGCCTTGGCCAGAGAGAGACATAAGGCACAGCTGGGCTGGCAGACGTGGGCCAGGTGGCTAAGGCAGGTGACAAGGGCGGGTTCTGTGCAGAATCAGTGTTGCGCTTCCTGGCCCTAGCCTCCTCCTCCCTGCTTCATCCCACAGACCCCTGCATCCCCAGAGCTTGCCCAGAGATGGCTCTGAAAGCTCTGGTCCAGAGGAGGTGGGGGCTGCAGGATGGTGGAGCTGGAAATCAATGCAATCCCATCCCGAGGGCCTCTGCCTTGTCCTGGTGCAGCGAGGGCAACTGCCTCTTCATTTGTATTGAATTATTAAGCAGCATCATTCCATTAGCAATATTAAGTGGCTATAATTTAACCTAGTTAGTTGCACTTTGAGCTGAGGCTTTGGTTCTTCCGGAAGCATCAGGGCTGGGAACCATTTCCCCGGTGCCCTGGGTCTCAGCCCTGTCTGTGGTGAAGGGTACAGGGAGAGGGGCAGCTCCGATGTGGATTTGAAAGCAAGAGTGCGTCCCCCCACCATCCCCCTGCCAGCCTCAGTTTACCCCAGCTCTTCTTCCTCAATGAAGCCGCTCTTGTCTTTATCCAGGATGTGAAACACCTTCTTCACCTCATCTGGATTCTTTTTCTTCAGACCGACCATCTGGAAGAACTTTTTGTGGTCGAAGGAGTCGGCAGCTGTGGGAGGAGGCTTGGGTTAAGATGGGGACAAAGAAGGGGCCTCAGGGAAGGGCGGGAGAACGGGAGTTGTCAAAGTGGCACTGATAACCAGTTTTAGAGTAGCTTCTGGGAAAGGCATCTCCATCGAAGGCTACGGGGTCCATGCAAGAGGAGGATGTGTCCTCAAGGTCATGTGCTATGGGGGAAGAGGTGGGCTCATGCCTGGACCCCTCTGCCTCTCCAGCCGGGGCCCTGCCTGCTCTGCATGTTTTGCCACACACTGGGGTAGCATCAAAGACCCAAACAGAAGCCTTTGGCCTCCTGACAACTTGGTTTCCCAAAGTACTTGCACAGTAGCGGGGTGGGAGTGGGCCGGGGGAACTGAAGCTGGTGCGAGTGGAGGGTGTGTGCGTCGGGGGGCTTCTTTCCTGGCCTCACACGGGGTTGTTAGAAAATCAACACAGAGAGGACACGTTTCTGTCAAGGTCACGGAGTGGGAGGAGGAGGGGAGGACCTAGAAGTCCCGGCTTTACTGCAAAAATCCATTCTGGTGACAGTGTGCTTGCGTGTGCCAGCCAACTCCCACCCCAGACCACGGCCACTCACTAAGTTTCTTCTCAGAGATGGCAAGGTAGCTCCAGGCAAAGTGGCTGGCTCACACAGTGCCGGGGAAGAGTGGCTTCCCAGAGCATTCTGTGCCCAGGGGAAGGTGCCAAGCAAAAAGGAAATGGGCCCCTCCTATCCCCCAATTTTCTACATCTTATGAGCTCCTTTTTAAAACAACCAGGAGTGGGTACAAAGTACGCCTGTGGACCTGTGTATGTAAGGGCAGTAGAGCGGGTGGGGGCCGTTGGGGTGTTTTCTCCTCTGCTTGGAGCTGAGGGAGGAAAGTTGGTCTGTCCACCTCTGGCACTGGGGTAGAGACCAACACCACCGGGACACCACCCCGTTCTAATCCCTGTCCCCCAGGCTGGATGACCTTGGACAAGTATCATAGCTTCTCCCAGCCTCAGTTTCCCCACCTGGGTGAAGGGAGTGGGAAGAGGGGCAGCTAAGCCCAGAGGTCCTGGAGCAACCAGAAGAGGTCAGACAGTGGCTCCGCTTCCTGGAATCTGAGAATTGGGGGGCTGTGGGGTGCTGCACAAGTTGGGCAAAGCCCAGTGCCAGCTTCCAGAAGGTTGCCTCTGGCAGTGATGGGGGCTTGAACCCCGGGAGGGGAGTCTGCACAGCTGGGGGTCCAACAAGGAGCCCTAGCTGTAAATCTTGTCCAGAATGGAGGTGGAGAAAAAGGGGTCTCTCACAGAGAAGCTGTGTGCCCCGCACCTCCTCCACATGTCATAAAGGGGAAGTTCCAGCCAGCACAAGACACCCCTCAAGGCCCTTCCTCTGACCCTGGTCTTTGCCCTTGGTCCTGGACCCACAACCTTCCCAGAGCCGCCATCCTCTCGCGCCCTCAAGTTTGTGTTGCTCCTGACGCCAGCTCCCTGCTGCGCCCTGGCCAAGTCCCTGCCGCCCCAGAGTTTGGGAAATGCTGGGGACCCTCCCCGCCCGGACCCGCCAGCGCCCTGCAGGGTGCACGGGCATCTGAAGGCAGGAGGACAGGCCAGCTGCGGGCCCTCAGGGTGCAGGGGCGAAGGCGGCGGATGAGGGGACAGGGCTGGGGAGGGGAGAGCGCAGCTCACCGGCAAAGGCTCCAACCGCCTTCTTGATGTCCTCGGCTTTGAGCAAGTCTGTCATCGACATCCTGCAACTGTTTGAGCGGGCAGAGCAAGTGCGAAAAGATTAAAAAGTGCTTTTCTCATCATTTCTGCTCATATGACCAGCGCTGCAGTGCCGCGCGCCAGGCGCACGCCCGCCCGCCCTGGCACCGCGCCAGGGGACGCCAGGCTCTGCGCGCAGCCAGAGCCGCTCAGTCCCGCCGCGCCGCCGCGCCGCGCGGGCCACCGACCTGCGTCCGCAGCGCCCAGCCCTGGTCCTCAGGACCTCGGGGGCTGCGCCCGCGCTCGCTGGCCAGGGAGCAACCTCTGAGATTTAGGCGGCGCCCCGCGCTACCAGCCAGCCTGGGCTGCAGAGTTCGCCTGCCGTCAAGGGCACTCAGGCGGCTCGGATCTCGGCCGCAGAAGGTGTCCTACAGCTTGGGGAAGATAACCGGACACTCGCTCGGGGGCCAGCCCGCACCCCTGTGGGCCCCCAGGTCCTCAATCAGCTTTCTCTTCTCCACGCTCAGCCTCCTCTCCTGTCTGTCCTGGATGCAAATTTATGCTACAAAATCTAAGCGCTGAGATCGCAGAAACTTGACCCACACACCGGACCGGGAGCGGGTGGCAGGGAGAGGGACAGACCGCAGCTGCCCACGCGCTGGGAGAGCCCCACCCCACATCAGACTGGGGTGCACATTCTGAAACCCGATTTAATTTAATTTAATTCATTTACGTTTTTGGCTAACTTGACTTTTCAAAGACCCACTCTTTTTTTTTTTTTTTTTTTGGTACTGGGAATCAAACTCAGGATCTTGCTCTTGCCAGGCAGGCGCTTGTACCACTGAGCTATATCCCCGGCAAAGACCCACTCTTAGATCTCCACTAACTACTTCCTTTCCCTGCTCCCCTTGTTCCACGACCCTCTGTGGGCCAGTGGGGGTGTGGAAAGCTACTTGACTGCCTCTGCCCTCTCCCAGGAGGCTGACATACACTTGCGGGGCAGGGCGCACCTTCAGACCACTCTTTGTAGACCCAGGCTTTGTGGTCCGAATGTCACCTGTGTGAAACGTGATGTTTCCTGTCTTGATACAGCCAGAGACCAGTTGCACCTTCCCTGAGGTTTCCAAGGATTCAGTCTGCAATCAGCCATCTGGAGAATGTGTGAGCACTGGGCAGGGAGGCAGGAGGCCTGGGTCCCAGAGCAGGGGCTGCACTAAGACCCTATGTGAACGTGCACCGTGACCGCCTTTGTCTCCGGGCTTTGTTTGCCTCTGTGGTGCTGGAAGCATAGGTGGCCCCCATAGTGGGACCTGGAGACTCCAACTTAAGGTACCGGCAGGTGGGCTGGGACAGGGAATGTGGTGGCCCTCGGTGGTAGGGACCAGGGACAGCCGCTCCGCTGCCCAGTACTCAAGTTCCCTGACACTCGCTGTCAACACCATCTCCCCTGGCTCAGCCCTGGATGGCTGCCCTTCCTGGAAACCTTAGGAGTGGCTTGCTCCAGCTGCTCTTCTCGGTTAGTCAGCCCCTTCATGCCACCGCTGGCCAGCTAGCTTCCAAGGCACCTAGGCTGCAGCTCCTGACCTGAGAGCTCTGGGCATGAGGCCTCCCTTGGCCCCTCAGTGGCAGTGGCCCTGCCCTGCCAGCCGTGGCTGCCCCTTGCCCGGGTGGACCAATGGCTGTTTTGTGCTGGGCTGCTGGGCTCCCCTCACTCCATGCTTAGGCAGAGAATCTGTTTCCGAAGCTCAGGACGCTTAGGCTATACAGGTGGGGAAACTGAGGCTGGAGAGGGTCTGTGAGTGGTCTAAGGACACACCACGAGGCAGCGCAGAGCAAGGTCCACCCCTGAGTCCGTTAACTTGGAGCTAGTGGCCATCTCAATGGGCCTCGCTGGTGTCCTCTCCAGTCCCACACATCTGAGTCACACAGTGGCTCCTGGGAGTCCCCCGACACCGTGCCTCCGGCAAAGGCTGGCTCCTCCCCACTGTCCTCCCTCTCTCTCCCCCTGTCCGGGCCTGAATCCCCTGGCAGAGCATCAGACAGTGCCATTAGGCCCATCCATCCGCCCTGTGTGCGCCTTCCTTCTTCCCCTCTGCCCTCTGGGTCCCCTCTGATGGCAGCCAGAGAGCCCGCAGGTGTCTGCCTCCATCCCTTGTGATGCATAAATGGGGATTTGAGGTTTGGCCAATGGGAAGGATTTTGCCTAGGTCCCGCGCAGAGCCAGACTCTCAGCCCCGGCTTTTGCTGCTACCCCAGTGCAGCTCCCCAACCCCGTTACAGTGGCGCCAAGGGGAGAGTTGGCTGTCCCTTCCGGCTGGCCTCATCCCTACATCCTCCTCTGTGGCTGCCACTCACCTGGGCTGGGGGCGAGGGCTGGAGCCTGCACTGGAAACTGGGCTGGTGGGAGGTCCGGCGGGAAGTGAGCTGGGTGGTGGGAGGACCACTTAAATAGGCCTCTGTCCTGGCTATTTTGGGAGGTTGTGCTCCCCACTGCCCCCGGCCCCCTCCCCTTCCGGTGTCAGGTACTCCCCAACCACGGTGCTGAGTGTCTGTATCACATTCACCCTCCCTGCGCCCATTGAGCCAGGCCTATTAATAACCCTTGGCCCCTGCCTTCCTCCAGCACCCAACACTGAGGCCCAGGCAGGGCTTGCCTCCTCCACGAAGCCTTCCACGACCACTTTGGACAGCAGCAATGTTTCCATCCTCCAGAGTCTGCAAAGAAAGGAAGAGAAAGAGCTGGGCGTGGTGACGCACACCTGTAATCCCAGCACTCGGGAGGTGAGGCAGGAGGATCGTTGTGAGTTTGAGAACCGCCTGGGCTACAAAGTGAGCTCAAGGCCAGCCTGAACTGCATAGAGAGACCCTGTCTCAAAAAGACAAAAAAAAAAAAAAGTAGAGAAAAGGCCAGGGAGACAACAGGACAGGTACTGTCCCACATGCAGGGCCAGGGCAGGTCCCCACGTGACACTCTTTTCTGATGGCAAGCTGTAGCACAGCTGGGGAGACAGGCAGAGATGCAGGGTGCTCAGGGCCCTGCTGTCCCCAGCCATGATCTGGGGCTCGGAGAGGAGTCGGCACTTTGATACGATGATCCGTGACCCACGCTTGAAGGACAAGATGCTGTGTATGTCCCTTCCTTTGTGTCTCAGGCTCCCACCTGTAAGTGCACTGAATCAGGGGCTGGCCATTAAGCGCAGGAGAGCTTTCAGGCTTCTTAGAACTGTACAAATTGTCCCAGGCACGTGCACTTTTATGGCACAAGAGCCATTGTTTGAAGGGGTTTCTGATGTGTCTTGAATTCGAGATGACTGTCCTTGCTTTGAAAAGCAAGAATGAATGAATGAATGAATGAATTTGACAAATATTCAGTGCTGAAGATGAGTCCCATGCATCAGTCCTCTTCTCATACCCAACCTTAAAAAGCATCTCCAGAGTGCTGGCACTGTCTATTCCTTGACAGTGCCCCAAGGATGCCCGGCCTCCACATGTCCCTCTCTGACCACCGGCTTCATGGATGGGAGGGACACAGGTAGACTGCTAGGAAGGCCGGGGCCAGAGGCTGGGCAGAATGATGACACTGGTGACCAAGAGGGATGTACAGATGAAAGGGCATCTGCAGGGGAGAATCTCCCAGACCTGGGGGCTGCAGGATGAGCAGGTGGACAGGTCTTGCATGACTCAGTTTTCAGGGCTGGTTCCCTGGAGGAGGCTGGTGCTGTTACAGGGTGAGGAACCCAGGAAGAAACACAGGAGCTGAGAATCCCAGGATCTAGGGCAAGGACAGCCTCTGCATGGATCAGCTCCAACCGGTCACGACCACAAACCACACATGGTCCATTGGTCCTTCCTCATATCCTTTCAAGAGGCAGGAAATACCTTTCCTGTTTTACTAACGAACGAATAAGGTTCAGAGAAGTTGGGTAATTTGCCTGAGGTTGCAGGGCAGAGACAGAATTTACCCGTGTTGTTTTGTGTTTTTTGTCTTTTTGAGACAGGGTCTCACTATGCAGTTCAGGGTGGCCTTGAACTCACTTTGTAGCTCAGATTGGCCTCGAACTTGCAGCAATCCTCCTGCGTCAGCCTCCCAGTGCTGGGATTACAGACGTGCACCGCCATGCCCAGCCGCAGAGTCAGGATTTAAACCCAGGTTTCTTGCTGCTTTCTACCGCACTCTATGCTACCTACTGCGTATCTACTTTCTGCGTGTTACCTCCGTTCACCCTAGGTAGCACTCAGAGGACTGAGGAAATAGAATCTGAGAGAGATTGGTGACTTGTGCAAGGTCACACGCATAAGTGGAGAGCTGGGATTGATTCTGAATTCCCCACAGCCGGGACACAGGATAGGCATGCACAAAGCCTGCGCGCACTGTCCAGAAACATTGCCCGTTCCCTTTGCCGTACTAACTCAAGCAGCCTTCCCTTGTTTCATGAGTTTGGTTAATTTTACAGGGGCTTTAGTGCCAGATTATAAGTCCATTGGTCAAGTCTGTTTTGACTCTGATGAGAGAGCAGCATGATTTAGGCTGGTGTGAGGCAGGGGCGACATAGTAACTCATGCGACTAGTGAAAACCCCGGCAGTCAGGTATGGCGATCCACCCCCGGGTTGCTCTGCCCCTGTTACCCAGCAGTACCCTGCACTGCGTTGGCTTTGTCCTCTGACTGGCCACCCTGAGGGCCACAAGAGGACTGTCACCTGCATTTCCTAACCCCAGTGGGGGAAAGGGAGGCCACCACCATGGAAGCCTGGTCCAGAGCTGTGCTTAGCCAGGGTTGATCCTACATCACTGCCACACTGGCCACTGTCATGGCCTGCATGGGGAGGGGACAGTCCCTGGACAGAGGGGCTGAGGGTTCTGGTCTTCAGAGCCCAGAAAGCAGTCAGGGAGATGGGTCTCGGGGTGATCAGGGGTACCAGGCACCAGGGAGGGTCCCCAAGTCCTCCTTGAGCTTGGTGACAGCATGTATCACACTTCTGAGACGATTCTTTCTGACACCCACGGTGGCTTTTCTGGCCTTGAGACCCCATCCCTCTTCTGGCCCCTGAGGCACCTAAGGGTCAGCTTAAAAGTAGTAGTGGTGGCCAGTGGAATTTTCCAGTGCAGGGATTTCTGCTCTGACACAGGCGAGGTGAGGGGTAGGTGGGCAGACATTGCTAATTGCCTTCTTCTGACTCTTGGATCCTAATATTGTACATGGCCATCGGCTGGACATTGCCATACCGTCCCAGCAATATATATGTTACCATATATATATGCTGGACATTGCCATACCGTCCCAGCAATATATATGTTACCATATTTTTACAGATGAAGAAAACTCAGGTTCAGAGAATCCAAGCCACTTGTGCAAGGTCACACAGCATGACAGGACCAGAGCCTGGTCTCTCTGTCTCTACTCATGTCTGACGCCGGCCTGAGCCTCCCAGCTGGCGGACGAATGGCGGCCAGCGTGTGTGGGTCAGCAGTCTCTGCGTCGCTGACTGCCAGGGGACCAGCACTCAGCTGTTAGCTTCGCTGGTGATATTTCATTAGTTCACACTATTTCCACCTGCTGCGGCTGGGAACAGGATACAGAGCTCCTCTCGTCCAGGACCTGGCGGGCTGGGCGGGTGCTGCAGGATCTAATGATATTTATGAGGTCAGCCGTGTGGGATGACGTGTTTTAACTCGAAGGAATCTCAGCCCCATTCCTGAGAGTCCAGTCCCCAGCCTGTGGCCTTGCTTCCCCTCCCCCCTCCGAAGACATCCTTACTGGGAAGGGGGCCCCAAGGGAGGGTCTGGGAAGGAGGGACACTAGGCAGACAGCTCTGGGTCCCACCTGGCTCTGCCACTTGCCCCTATATAACTTTGAGCCAGTGGCTTTGCCTCCTTGGGCCTCAGTTTCTCCGTCTGTGAAATGGAGCGGAAGAGGAAGCTATGGTGGATGTGCAGGGAGGTCGTGACTGGGAAAAGGGCCTGGAGCTATGAGGCCCTACCCTGCTGGTCATCACAGTGGGTATCACGTGGGGACTCTGCCCTGGTCCCACCGCACCTGATTGAGAGGAACCTGGTGGGCTTGTGGGTTGGCACATGGAGAACACAGTTCTGCCGCTGACCACCTTTTGCAGGAAGGTGTCCAGGACCAGGATGGGTCCTCCCAGGAGCCTCACCTCCGAGGAGCACAGAGGACAGTGGGGAGGAGCTGGGCGGGGCGCGGAAACCACGGGGTCACGCAAGGCTGAGGTGAGGGGCAGGAGCTCTTGGCACCTGGGTCTGTGTCCTTCCCTTGCCTCCCATCCCATCTTGATGTCCGGGGAAATGGGAGGCCTCGATCCCTGCGCAGGGGGACGGGAGGGGGCCAGGTAGTGCGGGTCCTGGCGTGGAACAGAGGATGAGGTGTGGGAGCTGATGGCGCTCTGCTCAGATCTGTGAGAGGCCACAGGCTGCAGACGCAGTCCGACCCCTCAGTCCCTGTCCTCCCTGCCACCCCGTCCCCCCCCCCCGTCCCATCACCCCAGACATCGCATCCTGCAGTAAGACTGAGAGAAGTGTGAGCACGAGTGCGTGCGTGTGTCTGTGTGTGGTATTGTGAGATGTGATTATATGGTGGGTGTGCAACCATATGCATCCCTGTGGGTGAGGTGCGTGTGTGGGGGCGGGTATGTCTGTGTGTATGTGGTGTGTGTCTGTGTGGTATGTGGGTGTCTCAGTGTGTTGTGTGTGTGTGTCCAAGTGTCATGTATGTGTGCATGTGTGTGTGTGTGTTGGCCGGTCTGGCTGTGCGTCTGTGTGGTGTGTATGTGCCTATGAGTGTGCGGATGTGTGTAACATGCATGGTATATGCTGTGTGTGGTCAGTGTGCATACGCTGAACCGAAGGACAATGGGTCTCCAGAGTCTCTCTGGGTCCCCTTGGTGCCCACGGCTGGCTCCTGGCCCTTCCTCTTGACTGGCCCAGGTGCTCCATGGTCCTCGTGCATCCTCACCAGCAACGGCTTCTGTGTGCCAGCCCAGCCAGGTGGGACTGCCCCGAGCTCTGCCCTAGCAGAGGGGAGAATGGAGACTCAGCTCTAAGCGTCCCAGTACCAGGCACTATGGGCCAGGTTGAGGTCCCTGACACTCTTGTGTGGAGTCCTAAGCCTCAGGACCTCCGAGGCTGAATACATTAGGAGACAGGGTCTTTACAGAGGCGACCATGTTAAAACGAGGTCACACACGTGGGCTCCAGCCCAGTCTGACCGGGGCCCTAAGGAGAAGAGGACGATAGGACTCAGACATGAATCTGACTGAGGGGTCATGAGAGGACACAGGGAGGAGGTGGCCACGCTTGAGCCAAGGAGAGAGGCTCTGGAGACCCCGCAGCTGCACCTGGAGGGCGGACTCCCCCTGCAGAACTGGACACGACACTGCCCTGCTGTCGACAGCTGGGGAGCGGTACCAGGCCCTGGCAGCCCTCCACACTCCCCACTCCAGGGCGAGAGAGGGCTCAGTCTCCATGCCAGGACCATGTTCCAATGAAGCACCTATGTTTCCTTTCTTTGGAAAACTTCTTTATAAAAGCGATTTATAGAAACAGCGGGGAATAGAGAGGCTGAGGAGCCAGGGGTGTCCCCCGCGGCCATGGCCACCAGGTCAGGTGCTGTAACTTTTGCTGTCAGAGGCTTTGTCCTCACACCTGCTGGTCTGTCCACCTGCTGGTCCCTGTGTTTCTGCCAGGGTGTCACATCATCCAGGAAGTCCTCCTTGGGCCCCCGCTGCCCTCCCGGCCTCCTAGCAATCACAGGCATCCTCTCAGTGCTTCCAAGGGCTGTTTAGTGGGGACTCTGAGGCACTGCATGGGCATCCAGCCTCTCTCAGGAGGGACTCCAAGGAGAATAAATCAAACTGAGGTTGTTATTCTTGGCTACACTGCCACCGTGGTTATAAAGAGCCCTTCCCAGTCCTCCTCGTGGCCCAGGAAGCTTGTATCTGTAATCCCATGAAAAGTTACTGGAATTCTAGCAAGTTCATTCCAACCTGTCACTTCCAGTGCAACCCAGGGTGAGAATAAAGACACTAAGACATATTTGTAGTTATGGGAAGCCGAGGGGTCCTAAGTCCAGCCACACTGATGGCCATCTAGAACAAAGGCCTGGACCCAAGGCTGAAGCCAGGTTTTATTCATTCATGAAGAAGGGAGTGGCTTGAGGATGAGTGACTGTGAGAACCATGGGAAGCAGTAAGTACCCTGAGCTGGGCTAGGTAGGAGGCCTGAAATCACCTCTGCAAATGCAGGGAGAAGGATGTGCAGAAAGAGTAGTCTGCATATCACAGCTGAGATAGTATCTGACGTCTTGGGGTCGGTGTGTCAGCTCTGATGTGTAGTGCTTGAAGCTCCAGGAAGTCAGAGCCTCTATTCCAAGGCTCAATTTCAGCCGACAGCATGGAGCTTTGGTTCACACACCTTGCCTCATCCCGGCTGACTTTTGGGAACAACAGGGGTCCGGGGAAACCCGCCTGCCATCTCCAAAGACTACCATCAGCACCTCCGCTAGACCGATATGCATTGCTTAAAGCCAGTTGAAGGGATAAGGAAAAGTCCCAGCCAGCTCAGTACCTATCAATACATGGAAATAGGGTCAGGCTCAGCCAAAACAGAGGCAATTGCTCCTCTTTCAAGGAGAGTCGCCTAGGTGGTCCTCCATATGTGGTTATTCTCTAAAACATTCTTGGATTCCTACTTAGGATGCTGTCTAAATCTACCCATTTACCTGCCCTTTAGGAGTGCCTGCTGGTGGGAAATTACTCTTTCAGGGCCTGTAGCCATCCATGGACTCCCCGTCCCAGGGAGCCAGGTGGGGCAGCTCTGCAGCACGTGAGCAGGTGTGTCATCGCTGCCTTCACAGTGTCCTGGGCTCCCTCTGGCCAGTGGGGTTGAAACCTGCCATGAAAACCTGGCAGTCACAGTCATGTGCTTTAAGGACGTGTTTCTTATCAAATATTTATTGCTCTCATCCTGATTCTGGGACAAATTCTACTGCAAAAATGTGTAATCCCAGAGGCTGAATCAGTTTGAAAACCCAGTGGCTCCCATCTGGCTCCAGTTCTGCCCAGGAACACACAGATCAAGTTGGACAACCAGGGCTGAGCTTGGCAGGGCGACCGTGTAAGGAATAAACCCAAGGCCACAGGGAGGCCAAACAGGCTGAGGCCACAGGGCAGCTCCCCGCTCCCCTCCCCTCCCCACTCCCTCCCCCACCCCTCCCCATCTTGTCTCCAATTTTGTCTCCTTGATTAGTCCTTTCCTTTCAGTCTCCTTGGCTGGACTTTCTTTTCCCCAAGACCCGTTCATGAATCCTTAATTTTATAGGTCTGTAGGATTGGGTTGCCCCTAGTCATCAATCCAAACATCTCAATGTTTTATTTTTGCCATGTATTGATTTTTTTTTAAAGATATGGTCAAAAAGCCCACATAACATACAACTTCCCACTTGACCATTTATAAATTAGAGTTCAGCTGTCGTGGAGGCTGAGGCAGGAGGCTCACATGTTTGAACCCAGCATGGGCAACTTGGTAAGACCCTATTTTAACATAAAATTGAAAATGAAGGGGGCTGGGGATTTAGCTCAGCGGCAAAGCACCTGCCTGGCAAGGGCAAGGTCGTGAGTTCGGTTCCCAGTACCGCAGAAAAACTAAAAAAAAAAAAAAAAAGAAAATGAAATAAACAGCTGGGATGTAGTTCAGTGTGAAGGCCCTGGGTTCCATCTCAGATAGATAGGTAGATAGATGGATAGATAGATATTGGGGTTAAGTATATTCCTATTGTTTGTCAACTGTTCCATTTACAGAGGGACAGCCTGAGGCTAAAAGAAGCCATCACAGGTCCCCAGAAAATGGCAGAGGAAGGATCCACCTCCAGGCCTGTGGACCCCACTTCCGGAACGCAACAAAGGGCAGGATGAGGCAAAGGGGAGAGCAGGGCTGACAGGAGAGAGACCAGGCACGGGCAGGGGTGTCCTGTCATCTTTAGGCCATGACCTGAGTTGCGCACTCTCCTTTGCAAAAAGAAAAGGCATAAAATGTTCCATAAAACCTCAAGATATTTCCACGACAGACAGAAGCCAGACGCAGAAGGGCCCTTATGGCACGAGTCCGCGTACATGAGACACCCCAAATGGGCAGCTCCAGACTCCGAAGCAGGTGGGTGTTTGCGGGGCAGGGTGGGTCCTCTTGGGTTTGAATCGTGGCTTGGCCAGTGCACGAGCTCTGTGACCAGGGACAAGCTGCTTCATGTCCAGGAATGGCAGTTTTGCATCTGGAGAATGAAAGGCATATTTTCATTTTCTTGGGGTTGGGTCAGGCAGTCTTGGATGTGTCATTCTATCCCCTGTAAGATTTTCAACTTTTGTACCTATCTCATTACGTTGTTTTTGCTTTCCCTACAGTTTCTGAATGTTCTCCAGCTGTCTCAAAGAGCACGTGAGTAATAGTGTGGACAGGATGCCCGGGGCCTGGGGTGACCTGGAATTCACGAGGGGTGCCCAGCTGGGCCGGGGGCAGCTGAGGGAGCTCTGGGCCCTCACGTCTACCTCTATAAATTGGGACTCACTGGTGTCCTTCTTTCAGTGGTGCGACAGTGAGGCTGACACGGGGATGCGATGACCTAATTTGGAGCATGGGTAGCAGGCAGAACACTGTAACAGGCAGACGTGTAGGTGGGTCCCCAGACCCCAGTGTAAGGGCAGATTAGAGGGACATAAACAAAATCCCAGGGCAAAACACGGATGACTAACACTGTAAAATCATCACAGTGCGTCTGTGGGTGATGAGTGTAAGGTCATCACGTGCTTCTCGTGTGCCATGTGCTTGAAAAAAATGTACCCTACTGTGTCCTTATGAAAATGCTACTCATACTTACGAAAGCCTCAAATGATCTTTTCCCCTTCCCAGAAGTAAAGGCTATGACTCTGACTGACCTAGCCCACACCAACCAGCGGAACAGTTTACCCCTGTAAGTATGCGCACATCTTCTGCTCACCGGGACTTGGGCGCCCTTCCTTTCAGTGTTGCGACAGTGAGGTGGACGCAGGAAGGGGATGACCTAGTGCAGAGTGTGCGTCACAGGAAGAGCACCACAGCCCAAAGACAGGCAGGCGGGTCCCCAGACCCCAGCAGCACCACTCTGCCGCTGAGATAGCTTTTCTTCTTCCTCTGCACTGGCCACATTTTAAATAAACTTTCACTTTACACTATACTGGTCTTGACTCCCCTATTTCTTGCTAAAAGCCCCATTTCTCCATTCTTTGCCAGAGTGAGGGCAAGGACCTGAGGAGAGGCAGAGGGTCATGACGGGAGACCCCCTACCCACACCCTCAGAGATCCCCCCACACTGCACACAGCACCAGGTTTCTGCCACACAGCTGCCTTATAGGACAATGGGTCCAGTTAAATTCAGTGCAAATACAGTTAACACTTGTGTGAGCTGTGAATAAAGACTTCAGAAAATAAGCTTCCAAGAACTCCAAATTTCTACCTGAGTTCTTAATACGAGTTCCAAGAAAGGGGGTTGCAGTCCTTGGGGCTGCAGGTGGAGGGGTGAGTGGGTAAGGGCTGAGGCTGCAGAAGCAGCAAGCGGTGCCCATAGTCATGGTTCAAGGACCGCCCCTTCTTTACAGGGTGTGTAGAAAGGGTAAAGGGCCCAATCAGGGTCCAGCCGAAGTCCAGTCCCAGAGATGGGTGACTTTGGAGCGAGGGGGTAGGCAGGCCCTCACGTCCAGGCTGAGGATCCCAGAATAGGCAGCTCCCAGACGATTCTGAGTTCCAAGGTGGGAGTGAAATCAAATCTTGGATGCACAAGTGATAAAGCAACCTCAGCAGAGGGAGTCCCAAACATGGGCCTGAATTCCTCTCTCTCGTTTCCCTCCCTACATATTACAACGAGGGAAATGGACCATGAATTTGAGACTTCCTCTGAACACCTCAGCTGTGTCCCCTTCTGTCCGTGGGCATAATCCATCCACATCACAGATTCCTGTGTGAGACACCAGAAGTCCCTGGCTTGGGGCTGTACACACGTGCTCAGTCTCCTGTCCCCATACTTTGCTCTCCCACCCTGGATGCTCTATTACCCCTCCAGGCCTCGGTGTCTTTCTCGGGAGGATCGGGACAGTGTGCCTGGGTGCTGCCCACTGAAGGAAGGCCTACGGCTGGACAGGCAGCGGTGGGACCCTCAGTCCCCTCTGAGACCCTTGAAGTGCCAATTGTAGGGCAGAGGGCCAGAGAAGGATCTCACAAAAGAAACCAGGGACCCGAGCTTAGCTTCGCCCTCACCTGTCCCCCATTCTAGGCCACATGGGTCTTCTCCTGGCTCATGTTCACTGCATCAACCAGGCTGGTCCCCAACACTTATTCACTGAGCAAAACACCCAGGCGTATCTAGCCTGGTTCCCCTGTGGATGTTGCATGCAGTATTGGGGGTAGATGTAGATACACGCAACTTGGCAGACATATGTAAATTTGTACATGCCCCCAAAGTGTTTTTTTCCCAAGGCTCTATGCCCTACATACAATTCAGGCCACTGCCTTGTTCTCCTTGGCCCACAATAGGAAATGTTTAGATAAGACACATACTCATAAGCAGTTGGTGCCATTTTTATAAGGCCCTAAGCCTAGAGTGTAATTCCAAACATGTGTTTGCAACTCATTTATCCTCCAAAGCTGTCATCCCCTTCCCTTTACAGAGGAAGAAACTAAAGCGTTAGAGAGGCAAAGTCACTTGCCTTAACTTACCTAGCAGGCCAGTGGGGAGCTGAGGTTTGAACCCAGGCATCTGGCTCCAGAGCTTGTGTTCTGTGTCCTTGACCCTGCGTACTCTGACAGTTTCCCCTCAGCAGCCTCTGCTTTGCCCTCTGTCTGCAACTTGGTCCCTTCATGCACTCTCAACTGACCACACACTGCTCAAAGGCTCAAGGAGACTTTCGGGGTGCCAGGAAGCCCCGACCCTGTCTGCTGCACCCCCCTTGATTTCTTTTTAGAATGACTCCTTTGCAACATGAGTTTGTGATCAATGATTCTATCCTTTTTAGTACAAAGCCTTCTTCGGGATAGCAAAATAATTCCTGGACCAAGCATGGTAATAGTTCTGTTTTTGCTGTTTGCCAATTGAGAAAACACCACCAGCAATTCAGCAGCATTTTTATATACATTGGAAGAACAGTTATGTGTGGTATATTAATGTTTTTTAATCTATAGGACAGATGGGATTTGGAGACAGACTCTGACTTCTCACAATAAGGCCTTGGACTTGGAGATCCTTAGCTCAGCTAGGAAACCATTTGTCTTTCCTCCCTTCCTTCCTTCCTTCCTTCCTCCCTTCCTCCCTTCCTTCCTTTCTTCCTTCCTTCCTTCCTTTCTTCCTTTCTTCCTTCCTTCCTTTCCTTTCTTCATGCTTTCAGAGTCTTTCAGGTTCCTGAGGATGTTTAAATGTGTTGTTCCCTGGTCCTGGGGTGACCCCTGCTCAGGGCCCAGCCCAGCCCCCTCTATCTCTGATTCATCATTTGTCACTGCGCAGCACATAGCCCTGCCCTGCCACCTATGAACAGTGGCTGCATCTCTGTCATCCCTTGGGTCATTGCCATGTCATTGTGTGCATCCCTAATGCACCATGAGGCCATTAGGAAGAGGCGCTTTGGCCTCTATGGACCCAGGCTCTGCTTTTAGCTACAGCCTCTTCTAGATTTGTGAATTTGGGCAAGTCTTGCCCTGCACTGTTTCTTAGGGCCAGATTCTTTGTCATCTGTGAAATGAGGGCGTTGATACCACCTGTCTGCCCAGGCTTCCTTAACCCTTTCCTGCTAACAGATTCCCTCCCTCCTCCTTCCCTTCTTTTCTTCCTCCCCTCCCTCCTTCTTTCTGTTCTACTTATTTTTAAATAAAAAACCCATCCATGTGATTTGACAGGGTGGCAGTGGGGAGCAGGTATCCTAGACCTAACTAATAGGAGGGTTCCCTCCCCTGATCACAGTGATCTGTTCAGACAGGCGCATGACCTCAAATGAGCTAACCCTGATCTGCCTGCTACGTCCTATAAGAAGACAGGAAGAGACCGGCTTTTCACACAGGGGCTGCTAAGCTGCTAGGATATGGTTCTAGGGCAGTGTGGTGAACCTATGGTGTGCGGGCCAGGGCGGGCTGTCTGTGTCATTGAGAGCTCTGAAAGGTTCGCCATGTGTCCTCTTCCCCACACATCCAGTGTCCTCCATGAAGGCAACCCGTGCTCTCAGCTTCCTGTTCCCTTCTGGAGATGCCTGGTGTCCGCACAGCAATTCCAAGCACACGCAGTCTTCCTCCCCTCTCAGCATCCAGCTGTGCTCTTGGCCTGCGTCCAGGACTCTTCTCTGCACCTGCTGAAGGCTTTGCACTCATTACCTGGTTTAGCTCTCCTACACCTGGAAGGGAGGCATCATTATCCCAGTTTTACGGATGAGAGAATGGAAGTTTAGAGAGATCAAGTGATTTCACCTAGAGTCCAAGGGTAATGACTGGCAGTGTCCGGATTTGAACCTAGATGTTTAGACCCCACATCCTGTGCTCTGAGCCACTCTTGGTAGTGCACTTGCATCTGGAGCAAAGGGGTGGTGACACTGACCTGTGAATGAAGCCAAAGATAAGAGCATGTCCACCATGGGGTGAACCAGCCCCGGCAGGAGGCCTGGGGGCTCCAGAGCATAATGCCCGTTTTTTCTCAGAATCTTTCTCCATCGATGTCTCCAGAATGGAAGCAGATGTGTGTGTGTGTGTGTGTGTGTGTGTGTGTGTGTGTGTGTCGCCTTGCCAGAGTGGATTTGACAAGCAGTGGCACATCCTCCCAGCCCCCACTGTGGTGCTGGTTCTTCCACAAATCCTGGAGAATGCCCCTTCACTCCTGGGTAATGGAAAGTTCCCCCATGTTGGCGGCTACAAACACCTGTCCAGGTTGGTTTAAGAATCAAAACTCCGATCTTCATTCTCAGATGAAGCTCTACCCATCTCTAGCAGGAAGTTGGGCATGGGGCAGAGTCTGTGATGTGGCCCCCTTTTTTCCTGGTGCCTTGTCTTCTACTATATCCCTCTGCCACGGGCTTGCTGAGAATAAATGGAGGGGGGCAGGAAAGTCCTCACTTCCTGGTACTATGGGGAATTAGGAGGGTTCTTCTGGGTTTGTCTGGTTTGGCAAATGTCTATAGTTGAGTTTTTCCAAGGCCACAATGATGGGTTCTTGGGAGACCCTCATTGCTGGGGGAACCTCACCCTTATGCAGAGGATGCTCCACTCCTAACCCCCCACGGATCCAGTTCAGCCCCTGGAACATTTTGGCCAATCAGACCAATGGGAAAAGTTGACCCAAGTGTCCTGGGTACTTACGTCCCACGGGATTGGTGTTTAATGTACTAAAGTGGCCAGGGCAGCAAATCCCAGGACTCTGGTTAGGAAGTTACTCCAGCTGGGTGACACATGATGACATTTTGGTTAATGACAGATCACACACATAATGGGATGCCCATAAGATTATAATGGAGCTGCCACTGTAACGTGAAAGCACAACTCACTGGCCTGGAGGAGTCACCGCTCCTGCAGGTAGCTGTCAAGGACAGGCTCTAAGTCATTTGGCTGACTTGCTCCTTCGTGTGGCCCTGTAACCACCTGGACAGCCCTAGATTTTTTTTTTTTTTTTTTTTTTGTGGCTGGGAAGGTACAGTCATGCATCGTTTAACAATGCACACATGTTCTGAGAAATGCGTCATTGGGCAATTTAGTTAGTGTGAACATTGTGGCATCACCTCACACACCTGCATGGCCCAGGTCAGTCAACATAGCCCTTTGGTGCAATCAGCAGATGCAGTAAATGTGAGCTGGACAGGGGTCTGCAGTGTCACACAGCAGACTATTTACAGTCAGCGTTTTTGAAGCACTCCAAAACTAATGATGAAAATCAGAGCAAATACATAAAGAGCAACAGCATCATTTATCACCATCATGAAGCATTATGCACAGTACGTAATTGTATGTGCTGTGCTTTTATGCAAACGGCAGTGGAGTAGGTTTGATTATATCAGCATCATCCCACACACATAAACAGTTGTGCTTTCACGTTACAGTGGCAGCTCCGTTACAATTTTATGGGCGTCCCATTATATATGTGATCTGTCATTAACCAAAACTTCATCATGTGGCACCCAGCTGGAGTTACTTCCTAACCAGAGTCCTGGGCTTTGCTGCCCTGGCCACTTCAGAGCATCGGACATCAATCCCATGGGACCTAAGTCTCCAGAACACTTGGGTCAATTTTTCCCATTGGTCTGATTGGAACTTCAAAAGCCTGCTATGGTGGATTGATGAATCCACAAAGATGGCCCCGACAATTCTACCTTCTGTACGTATGCACCACTGCTCTCCTCTTGGAATCTCTTCCCCGACCTTCCTTTGAAGGTTAGAGGGGAGCTGCAGCATATTTGGTCAATAAAAAGAGAAAAATGAATTGTAGATATTCGAGAGCCTGGATCTTAGGATGCTATACAGCGCCCACTTTTGCTTTTGAGGGACTCTGCCCCCTTGTACGAAAGTTTGGGCCATACTACCGAGTGAGGAGGAAGTCACGGGCCTAGTCAGCTCCCCTCCCCTCCAACCCCTCCAGCTCCAGCTGGATGCGGCCACGAGGAGTGACCCTCGCTGATACCATGTGGGGAAGAACTACGCAGCTGAGCCCAGGGGACCCACAGAATCCCAGGACCTGATACAGTGATGTTTAAGCTACCAAGTGCCACAGGAGAAAACAGAAATAGAAATTGGCACCCAGAAGTGGGTGCTGCTGGCCCCAAACCTGAGCGACGTGGCATTGGCCTTGGGACTTGGCCGCAGCAGAGCTGGAAGGGTGGGTGGAGATGTCTGCAGAGGCTGCAGGAAGTAGCTGCCGGAAGCTGTGGAGAGGGGCACTCTTTGTGCAGTTGCAGGACTTCCAGTGACATTTTCACCTCCAGTGATGCAGATAATAGAAAATGTATTTCCTACATCAGTGACTCTTCTAAGGAGATTTTCTAAGGCAGAATGTGGAAAGTGACAATTGGCTTCTTTTAGTGACATATAGTAAAGCATTGCAAACAGTTAAAAAAGGAATGGTTCAATTTTGAAGCAGAATCTTAGGGAACAGAGGGCCCAGAACAGTTCCACTAGTCAACAGAAAATTCTCAAAGTAAGAAACAGTCTTAGGGCAAAGATGAAACTCAGGGGTATGGCCGGGAGGCTACAGCCCCAGCATAAAGAGGCTGCAGAGGCAGGAAGGCCCCTTTAAAGGCCTCTGAAGATTTAAGTTTGTGCCTCCTAGAGCCTTTCAGCTAGAAAAAGAAAGTAAAAAAATCTTCAGAGTGTTTTCCCATGTGAGGAGCACAGCCCGCCATGCTCAAAGTAAAGAGCAGAACTGGAAAGAATTAGGGGTGTGTTTGGGGGCACTGGGTAAATCCCAGTAAGATTCACGGGAAATCTACAGTGTGACTATGGAAAGCGATTGGTGAAAAGACAATCAGCCTGGACTCAAAGAAACAGAGACAGTTTAAACTGAAACGAGGTCTTTGAGCAGCCAGCTTTTCAGAGTTAGCAAGCACATGGAAAAGCTACTGGCTGCAAATGTGGCCTTTTTCTTCAGCACTATGTTATTATTGCTGGTACTGAAGATTGAACCTAGGCTCACACACATGCTGAGCAAGCCTGCTGTTGCTAAGCTACATCCCCAGTCCTTATTTCATTTCATTTCATTTCATTCATTCATTCATTCATTCATTTCCAGGGATAGAGTCTCATTAAGTTGCCTGGACTGAGCTCAAACTTTGGATCCTCCTACCTCAGCCTCCTAGAGTGCTGGGACTGCAGGCTTGTGCTATCATGCCCTACTGCCTGTACCATTTCTTATGGAAAAGCAAAAGGACTTGGAAGGTAGAGCAAAGAGTCCAGAGGGCAGAGGGGAGAGGCAAGAACAACAGCTTAGGGGACTGTCCCATGCTGAAAGAGCATTTCCTGTTCTATAGTGTGGGGAAGCAGCGCCAAGGGTCCAGACAGAGTCCAGAATTGCTGTGGCCCCGAGTTTGCTACAGGCTTCCCCTTCCACCTGCTTTTGAATTGCACTGTTGGTTGTGGCCACCCTGTCCTCACAACACCATTGTATGTTGGGTGGGAGGGGAAGCAAAACACTTGTGATTTTAGTTCCCAAATCTTTGAATGAAAAGAAACTTTGCAAGGATCCTGAGATCTGGGCTCTGTAGCCTGAGATGCTGATGGGATGTGTCACGGTTGATACACTGATTTCTTGTACATTTATATATCTTGTGTTATATCTCTTTCTCTCTAGTAAACCCTAAATGATACAGGATGAGACTTCAAGGTCCAGGGAGAAGAAAGGACATCTTACATGTGGGAAGATTTGTACATTTGTGACCAAAGTGGAGATTATGGTGGATGAATCATAGACGCAAATCCTTTGTCTCATCTCATCAGGAGATAGAGGCAATTCTTTTCTTTTTGAATCTTGACTAGTCCTGTAGTTTACTTTCACCAACGTGGTACAGCAGGAAGGCAGCCAGCATGAAAAGCAATCTGATCATGCTGCAGAGAGACAGGCCACTTGGGCAGAGGGACCCTGGTGAGTGACAGACAAAGGCATCAGTACCCAGGCGTTCCAGGCTGGCTTCTGACATGCCAGGCATGTCAGTGGAGCCGTCTTGGATCTCCAAATCCTGGAGGAACCAATTCCTCCAGGGAGCATAGCTAATTTGTTCTTACCACACCTTGCCTAGTGGCAAAATCATAAGCAAATCAATGGTTCTAGTTTTAGACATTAAATTTTGGGCTTTGGATGTAGCCCAGTAGTGGTAGAATGCTAGCCTAGCATGCACAAGGTCATAGAGTTGAGCCCCAGAACTGAAAAAGAAAAAAAGACAAGACGTTAAATATTAGGTTGAGCTGGGTACAGTGATATATCCCTGTAGCCCTGGTTACTTTGGAAGCCAAAGCAGAAGGCTTGCAAATTTGAGTCCAGCCTGGAAAATTAAGTGAAAACTTGTTTTAAGATTTAAAAAATTCTGGGAATGTAGCTAAGTACAAGGCCCTAGGTTCAATCCTCACTACTACCACTACCACTACTACTATTAAAGTTAAAATATTAGGTTTAACATTTATTCAGCAATAGAAAACTGATACAGAAATTGGCACCAGAAGTGGGATTTGAACTCAGAAATATTGAATCTACTGGTGACATATAGCCAGCTGGGTTTCAAATGGCTGTATGGGCATCTGGGATTCTCTCTTTCTCTGGAAAGGAAATGATCCTTTTGGTTCTTAGGTCAACCAGTTAGGAAGAGATGCACTTGAGGTGCCTCCTCCACACCTAGGCCTGATGCAGATTATGGCCACTGTCATGGCTCTGCTTTTTACAGTCTGCAGCCTTCGACTTCTCTACTTCTCCACCATTAATGCTTTTATATTCCAATGGAGGAGAAGCCAAGAGTCAGAAAACAGTTTTTGATGCTTTCATTTGTACAATCAGCATACGGAGTCTAGAACAAGGGTTGGAAAACAGTAGTTTACAGGTAAATCGTTAGCCACACTCTCTTGTCTCTTCTGATGTACAGGGGATCGAATCTAGGGAAGTTCTACTACTGAGCTCCATCCCCAATCGTTTTCATTTTTTATTTTGAGACAAGGTCTCATTAAGTTGCTCAGGCTGCCTTTGATCTTACAGTCTTCCTGCCTCAGCCTCCCAAGTGGCTGGATTACAAGCATGCGCCATTACACCTGGTAGGCAGTTTTTTTAAAGTAGCCACAAGACCTAAACGACTTAAGATAACAATATGCAATATAACAACCCGCGCTGATTTCCTATCATCTTGTTTTGAAATTCTGTATCATTTTTAATGTTTTTTCTTACTTTTTATTCTCTTTAAAATAAAAAGACCTAAAGGGTTTACCTTTAATATTTGATTCTGTTTTTTTTTTTTTTTTTG